>NW_017537600.1:258637-560410 GCF_001853355.1 Bactrocera latifrons
TGGAAAATACCAGTTGAACGCTTGCTGACAAATACGAAATAATAATTTTTTTTCGCAGTAAAATAAGTTAATTATAAAAACTGTACAATATATCAATACTATCAATAATGTTAATTTCAAAATAATATTTCAACAAAAATTATATAATTTTATAATGAAAAAACTTCGCTTCAAATGCTGAAAACTTAAACTATAATTTAATTTTTGGGGAAACAAAAATATTTATTCAAAAAGATAGCTTAAGGGGGTTATAAATTTAAAGATTAATTAAGAAAAATTAAAGAAAAGCTAAAAAGCTGATATTCTTTGTTACAGATAAAAAAATATTGAGTTTACTGAGTAATAATGTATTAGATTAAAATTAAATTTAATTTATTAATTTAATATAATTTTATTAAAATTAAATTTAATTTATTAAATTAGGTAATTTGTTTTAATAAGTGAATATATGTTCAAAATATAAGCTGGAAATTTTCAAAATACAGCCAGACAATCACATGTCAAAAATTATTATAATTATTCTGAAGTTATTAACTGTCAGAAGAGTAGAAAATGTTTTCTTTAATTATTTGTATTTGAGTAAAAATAATTACATTTTTATTGAAGGAGATTCAAAGTGAGTTGAGTAGGCTTAGTGGCTTCATATTACCATACAGTTCGTGGCATGTATTGTAAGAAAGTCGCTAAAAAAATAATGCTAAATTCTCCAGCATAAAAAGTAATTAAAACAATTTCAATTAAATAAAAAAAATTAAATTTGAAAAACTATTTTTTAATTAATTGTAATTTAAGTTTAAATTAATTAATTTTAATTTGAAAAATGTTGCCCATATAAAAAAGGAAGCCAAACTTTCTTGTGTTTAAAAAAAAAATTAAAAAATTTACTTAAAAAGTTAATTTAATTAAATTAAAAATTACAAAAGTTAAAAAAAAAAATAATTTAATAAAAAAAATAAACACATTTTAACTTGAAAAATCACTTTTTTTCACATATGACTAAAATATTGTATTAAAAAATTGTTTTGTGAGAACAAACGAAATATTAACAATGCAAATAAATACTATAATACAATTACATAATACTAAAATTAAATGAAACAAGATTATTGAAATTAATACAAAATATTCTAACATGATAATATTTATTGTAAAATTTATTTGATTATTTTAAAACTAAAAGAAAATATAACATTTTTTTCAATATTTCTTTATTTATTGACTCCTCTTTTTTATTGGATAAGTATTCAAATCTTAGACTTATTTAAAACTAAAGAAGCACAAGAATGTTGTTGAGTTTTTTTTGGTAGAACGTTGATAGATTACTGATAGATCACTTCTTTTTAAACGTATTTGTATAGGCTAAGTTTAGAATTTTTGTTTAAAAGTTGATTTGAATTTGCTGCTCTTTACTTCATGCAAGTTATTTTACTCGCTATATGTTTACGGCATGTGAGACTTCGATCCAGTAGAGGAAAGGAGTCATCTTTGGTAGTAACAATTTTTCAAATATTTTGTATAATAAATATATATAGGATAAGGGGCTTATTGCTTTGCAGGAAGACAGCTGTGTTAAGTCTTTCCCAGATTTGTCTATCATGATGATCTGCGACTTTTTCCACGAAATTGCAGAGAATCCGAAACCAAGAATAGCATTAAAGAGCAAAGAGAGCACAGCTAATAAATGAAAATAATTTCAATAAAATAGCAAAAAATAATTTTCTAATAACCATTTAAAAAATTTAAATTTTTATGTAATCAAATAAAAATCAAGTAATCAAGTAAAAAATTTACTGCCGAACCGACCTCTGTCATTTCATGCATTTTATACTGATTGTGAAATACCAAAGGCATACATACATACATACATTATTTTTGGGAGAACTATATGATAAACTTTTTCATAAGCCAAATATCCAGAAAGACATGAAATCGCTTTCCTAAAGTTGCTTGTTGGTTTCTGTACCAAAATTAATAAAACAGTGGGCGGGAGACCCTTAAGTTATGTGCGAAAGTGAGCCTAGAAGTCAGGAAAAAAAATTTTAATAATATAGTAAAATTTATGGAAAAATATATATATATAATATAAGAAAGAGCAAAAGCAATGAGCAAAATCATAATTCGAAGTAAAAGGTTGAACAAATAAATAAAAATATAAGAGAAAAAAATTAAACGTAAAAAGTAAAAAAAAAAATAAAGGAAACACAAAAAAACATTATTAGAAAAAAAACACAAATACAAAAATAATTATAATTACATATAAGCTGTTATACATATTAATTATAAGCTTAAATAACGAAATAATACAACAAAAAACAAAAATAATGATTAATAAAAAAAACTGAAAAATTAATGAGAAACATTATATTATTTGTTTTTTAAATAAAACAGTAAATTTAAGTGAACACTTAAAAACAAAAATAATAATAATATAATAATACTTTATTTTTCGCCATTATATATCATACTTAACCAAAAATTAATAAATTAAATGAAAAACAATAATTTAAAAAAAAAAAATTCGAAATTCCGAAACAAGAAAAATTCTTCAAAAATTTATCTAATCAAATAAAAACACTCAAAATATTTATGTAAATTAAAATAAATGGACAAAACCATAATATTTTTTTAATTACAAAATTCAATTAAAATCTTATATAAATACAATTTAAATTTTTTTATAACATTCCAAATTTGCAACTTCAATTTTAATTTTTATAAATCAATTAAAGCTTAATTTGAAACAAATGAGCAAAACTGCAATTGAAAGCACAGTGTCTCAATTCACGAAACTGACAGCCTACTGCCAAATATGTGTGTAAGCCAAACACAAGCGCACGACATGTGCGCCCCCACCATAATGATTGAACGCACGCTGACCTCACGAAATAAAAGCCAGCGCGTTGCCAACTTTAAACGTTTTACACGCGCCCAACAACTTTGACACCAAATAACATACCATTCACAAAATTTGACAAAGACGGAGGGCAGCAACAACAAAAAACAAATTACAACTGACCGCAAGAACCAAACAACGACTAATACAACAACGACGTGTAGGAAGAATACATAGTGCTACAGCAACAACGATAAGCAAAAACCTGAAACCAACAAAATAAACAACAACTACTACTACTATTATAACACCAAAAATTACAACAACAATTCTACGATGCCATGCTAAAGCAAGTGGCTACGTCAGCGGCGCGCTGTTCAGTTGTCGCGCTGGTGAGGAAGCACTAGCTCAGCTAGAAAACGCGGCATTCAAAAATATTTACGAACGCACTAAAAATGTGCAAAAAAGCATAGCAACAAAAACAAATATACAAAAATAAAAAAAATTTAAAAAATCAAGGCAACAACAACAATTGTGCAAAAAACTGCAAATTCTTTGTTGTTGCTCTATTGGACTTTTTGTTTTCCCCAAATAGTTGTTGTTGTCGTTTAAACGCACATTTGGTCTGCAGTGCCTTTGAATAACTTTTCTTCACAACCAAAACAACTAGTTCAATATATTTGACAAACGCTCAGCATGTCACGCTCATTTATGCGCTCCTCCAGCCGCCTCCATGTTGTTGTTGCGCGCTCACTTCCCCAACGTGCACAAAGCAAGCAAAAAGGCAGCGCAAACCACGCGCTACTAATGCCGACTTCGAATCACTTTGCTTACGCGCATTTGTGTTTTTTTTTTTTTTTGTTGTTATCATACGCTGCTTTGCTTTGGATCAATCAGAAATATACGCGCGCTGTTTATTGTTGCGCTACCAGTATTGCTGTCTCTGCCGACTTACATTGCTGAGTGAATCGCACAGTTTGACTCCCCACACACACGCACTTCTGTTTGTTGTTGTTTGTTTTATTTTACTTTTTTCTGTTTCCTTGCATTACAACGTACATTTGTGTGGCGCATCGTGAAATGAGCGAGCGCGTTTGGAGCAACAATAAACAGCGCGTTGTTGACTGCTGCGACGACACAATGACAATCGTTTTCAACCGGCTGCATTGACGACGCGCGATGAGCCAAAACACCATCACGAGCGCTGCTTAGCACAGCTACTACAGCAGCTGTCGTGTGTGCGCTCATTGTTGTTTTTGTTGTTTTTGCTCTTGTTACGCTGGTTCTGCGTAGTATATAGGTGCCAACAGGCGCACAGTATTCCTCTCAATCAATATGTTGATGAGCAGACGAACACAATGTGGCAGCGCGCCGCACAACGCGCGTCGCTCTGCGCAACGTCACGCACACACAACGTCGCCGCAGTCCAGCTAGCAAGTAAGCGCAGTCAATTGCGGCAGTCAGTCCAGTCGTCGTCGTCGTAGCCAATTCGCATCATCCGCACTCGGGCAAGTAAACAGTCAGCCAGCAGTAAAGCGCTCTGTTATGAGCACTGACAGCACACAATCAGGCAAGCAGGCTACGGAGCGTAGCGTGAAGACGACGTGACGACATTCGCTGTTCGACTCTCAAACGGGCAACGACAGAGAAATCGAGTAGCGCTTGAACGCGATACATGTACGCGGCGTATTAACTGGGAATTTTTCTTCTTTGCGAACTACCAACTAGCACAATTGGCAGTTGAGTAGCAAGTTGTAATAATAAATATACATCAATGAAATTGTGACAGCTAAAAGTGCAGTTAAAGCGTATATAAGTGACGCGCGTCAATGGAAACTCGCAAAGTGTGATATGAAAAAATAATTAATCTAAAAAAATTAATGTAAATTAAAAATAATTTATGAAATTCGAAAAAAATTAATAAAAATAAAAAATAATTAATGAAAATTAAAAAATAATTAATAAATTTTCAAAAATAATTAATAAAAATTTTAATAAAAATTAAAAAAAAAATAACAATAACAGCAGCGCGTTCCCTACTGAAATTAACAGCAGCAATTAAATAAAAATAACAACAACAACTATATAGTGCAAAAACACATCTAGTCAGTGCGCATAATTTATTTTAATTAAAAATTAATTTTCTTCGATTTTTTCTCATAAAAAGTTTGAAAAGGCAGCGTTACTGGCCGTTATACGACATTAGCGTACAACAACAATAGCAACAACAACTACAACAGCAAATGCCACATACATACATATGTGTGTAGTAGGCGGCATGTCAAAGCGTGCGAATACTTAAAGACTGATAAATGCAAAACTTACTAAAATAACAACAACAAATATATACTTAAAACCAACTAAAATTAATGCTAAAGCCTGCTGGAGCGCGTTGAAAATTCAGCAATTGAAGCGAAAGCGGAAAATGTAGCACAAAACTGCAGAACCTGTTCAACAAAGTATACGTAAATGCAACAACAATAATAAAAAATACTATTTAAAAGTAAAAAAATCTACAAAACGTATTAAAAAAATAATTATAATTATTAGTAATGTGAAAAAACGAGATTTTTTCGAGTCAACAAACGCTAATTGTTTAAAAATAGTGCAAAAATATTTATGTAAAATACTTGAAAAAATTACAACAACACAAAAAATTTAAAAAAAAAAAATAACTGTTTAAACGCCGTGACGTTTGAAACACCAAAACAACTTAAATGTAGTACACTAAAGCCCCTTTAAAGTTACAAAACAAACAACCCAATGTATACGAATCCATGCAATTAATTAATTTAATTAAATACAAATATTAAAATATTTACTTATATGAAATAAACACAAAAATATTTAAGCTAATAAAAAATCTACACCTACTGCAAGAACAAAGCTATTTTAATTACATTAATGCAAAAATAAAATTAAAATACAAAAAACTACGAAAAAAATTACAAATTTAAGTAGTTTATTTTACTTAAAACTTCACAAAAAAAAATTAAATTTCAAAGCCAGGCAACAACAAATAAATATTTATGCAAATAAATGCAAATTTACTACAAAAATAAAAACAAAAAACTCGAGAGCAAAAGTGTATACGTTTATAAAAATTAAAAATAAACAAAAAAATTACAGATAATTAACAAAAAATTAAAAATAATTAAACAAAAAATTAAAGATAATAATAAAAAATTAAAAATTTCAAGCAAAAAATTTATAATAATTAAGCAAAAAATTAAAAATAATTTTAAAAAACATACAACAAGGCCACAAACATACAAATAAAAGTATTTAAAGTTTGAAAAAATTCCATAAAATAAATTGTAAACAGTCAAACAAGAAATTGGCAACACTCTTATAGCCAATAAGTGCAGAAAAATCAAAAAATTTACCATAAAATCCATAAAAACTACTTTCGTCTCAAAAACCCCTCCACGAAATTCTCCGCCACCAGCCAAATTGTTATATTTCGATTGTGAAATCCAAAAAAAAAAAAAAAAATTTACAAAAAAATTAAGCTTAATTAAATAAACATTAAGTTAGCGCAGCCAAGTGTTTTGCCAACGAGAATTTGTCGCCAAAATACCGCCAAAATTCAGCAAAATATAAATATGTTGCACGAAGCGCTCATGCTTGAGATCTACCGGCAGGCGCTCAACGCTGGGTAAGTTTAACAAAAGCAATTGATAATAGTGAAGTAGAAAGAATATATTGTGATACAGCTAATTATATATTGAGCAGCAAATTGGACAAGAGTTTTGGCTGTAATAAAGCTATAAAAAAAGCGTGAAGATATACGAGTTTTCCAGTGGCTTATCGCTGCCACACAGAAGCTTTCTTTACTTAATATAGTGAAAATTTTCAATAGATACGTTGCATGAGAATTAGCTTGGGAAACCTTTAAGCGAACAAAAATCAATTTTTGTAAAATTCGAGCGGTCTCAAAGTTCAAAATTCAGACTAATTTTTTAGAAACAGTCAAATGCGCACAAATATGCCACTAGAGGATAGATCACTAGATATATCGAGCTATTCCCATGACATAACCGTAATATATCCGGAAATTTATAAGTTCTGTCAACCGTCAACCAGACTGTCAACAATCTATCAATTATTATCTCAAAATTATATAGGGACTGTTTTTTGACGCTTAACAATAACAAGTTGACAAGCAGATTTGTCCAGTCGAATATAATATATATAAATTAAATATAATTGGAAAGATAAATTCGTTGCTTCAAGCGACATATTCAATGGTTCATTTTATATATGAAATTAATTCAGCAAACTGTCCTCGTTATTCTATTGACTGACAGATGACGTATAGTTACAACAATTTTCCTTTAATTTTCAAGTCTTGATTTCCAGGCGTAATTATGCAAAAAAAACAAAAATTAATTAATAAAAGCAACCACCACCCATTTGTTATGCATACTGACAACAGCTCAATAAAAAAATTGGGAAATTTAAAGGGTTAAGCCATTTTATACAAAACATTTCATAATTATGAATTCTGTCATTCATAGTTCGAAAGGTTAAGAAATTATTTTAGAAACCTTAAAAGAGTATGTCCAAAACTTATAGCAAACAGTTCTACAACTTTTACGTTATGTAGCTGAAATGAAATACATATGTAACACCTGTGGCTTATTGTTATATTTAGTGTCAAAAAGCACTGAACATAAGAATTAATTTCCATACAAAGGGTGAGTTAAGGGTGAAACATACCATTGTAAAGATTACATATTAAAGTAACCAATCCCAAGGAAAAATTATGTAAACCCAACAGTATATCTAAGTGTAAGCATTGTCTATGCAAGTATATCTAATTGAAATCTGAATTCATATTGGTGGTTTTGAGCAGAGTTCTTATGAACACAGGCGATTTAATAAATTAGCACAGCTTGAAGGAACACATACAGTGATCTCAGCCGATTCTCAGAGGTATTTTGATCAGAATGCAATTTTTTAGTTTAGTTTAGAGCTACAGAGAGACCACTTAGGCTTAACTGGAAAGTGTAAAATCAGTTTTGCTTTAATATAGATAAACTGAAAAAAATTTATTTTGTTCAGTTTAGAAATTTTAGTCCGTAATTTAATTGCTCGAAACATATTTTGAAATAATCCAAAAATGTATATGTATATCACGATATAGAGTCAGAATCCTTTAATTAGCCTTAAACGCCATTTTTTGTGTCCAGGCTTTAGTAAGTGCTTTTAAAGGCCAAGTTCCTTTAGTAAACTTTATTTTGTGTCGATACTTAAGTATGTGCCTTTAACTATCTCTAGTACTAATATTTGTGGTTTTTAAAGATTTAAGTCTGTTTTGCAAAGGTTTTTAAAATAATTTTTTGAAATTTCCAAGTCTTGAGATTTTTTCTTTTCGAATGTTTTCAAGACAAAAATAATTATCTTTAAATGAAAAAAATGGAAAATTCGAATTTAAAAAATTGAAGAAAAATTAAAATATATTTGAAAATGTATAATATTCGAATTCTAAAAACTTCACATTTAGAAAAATATTGGAAGTGAAAAAAAAAATATTTTTATGTTTGCAAGTAATTTTTAAACAATATATCAATATATCGTCAGCTAAAGTGCAAAGCAACGTTTCAACAAAACAAAGGAATCAAAAAAAAATTAAAAATAAATAAAAAATTACAACAAGCATTATTACATATGTACATATACATAGCATAAAATTTCCTGCTTCTGCTGTCAGATATAACCAATCTATAACTTTTTTTAACCAAACCTCAAAAGTTTGCTTTAATATGCATGGTTTTATATTACATTATGTATAGAATTTTAAGCTTCCGCTATCAGATATAACCAATATGTAAGCTTTTTATAACCACAACAAAGAAAAAATTAAGCTTCAATATGAATGATTTCATTATACAGTTTTTCTTTATCCATCAAACTTAAGAAAAGTGATGTGATTCTTTGCTTTCCAGGTGACGATATGTATGTTTGAAATTTTTTCAACTGGAAAAAAGAACATCAGCTATATCATATAGCATTACATATTGATAAAAGTACTGAAAAGTAGAAAAAATATTTTTTTCAAGAAATTTTTAAGTATTTTATTTCATGAAAAATTTTTTATTTACATAAAAATACGAGCAATAATGAATGTAAAGTATTAGACCTTCATCTAAACAATATGTATCTGTTGTAGTATTTAAAACACCTATTGAAAATCAATACCTAAATCTCTGCGCTTGAAAAATGCAGCATAAAACACACCACTCATGCATTTTAGTCTAAATTTTTCACACTAAATCCACATGTGAACATATATTTGTTATATAAAAACATAATTTTTTTCAAAAACATAAATTTTTATATAACATTACAATAAATTCAACAAAATTTGTAAATAAAACCGATTATGAGTGATATTACGGCCGGCAGTTGCGCTCCAAAACATATGCACATACATACATTGTAGCGATTTGTGGCAACTACAAAATATAGTTTATTGTACGCACCAAGTAGCTAGCTGCTTTTAGTAAATCAATAAACCATATCTATACAAATTTTCCAATACCAATTTTCTACCAAGAAATTGCAACGGCGTGTTGGTGTGCCTCTGGCTTTGAATTCATGCAAAACAATTCAACAAAAATGCATTTAAGTATATGCTATTTATCGGCATCTACATGTGCACATTACATTGCTATAATTAATTGGTCAAGTAGATTGCATGCATGCATGCATGTGTGTGTATGTGTGTGTAACGCTTCTATGAACTTGAAGTAAAATAATAAATCTATTTGACTCGCCATTAATGACATGACAATTTTTTTTTCGTTTTTTTCTAATAGGTGTACATATGTACATACATATATATAGAAGTCGGCTAAGAACAGGGTGTCTAGAGTGAGCGAAAAATTATATATATAAAAAATTACGTATATTTATACCACGAATAGGGTATTCTAATTGTGCCACAATGTTTGTGGCACACAAATTTAAACGTTTGAGATCCTATAAAGTATAGTAAGTATATGTATATGTACAATAGAACGCCATGACGAGCTGCGTCGATTTAGCCCATGACCGTTTGCCTGTATATAAGCGAAATAGTTATCAAGTTTCGAGATATCCTTCTAAAACTCTGCACAATCGCTTCTGTCATCAAGCAGCTGTTTATTTGTCGGAATCGCTCTCTACTACTACTACTACTATAGCATATATTATCATACAAACTGAACGATCAAAATTAAGTCTTTGTATGAGAAAGTTTTTTTAATGATGAAATAACTTCATAAAATTTCGAGCAGATTACTTCCCAATGCAACACTATAATATTTGAAAAAAATTCGCAGATCGGACTGCAATATCATATCAAACTGAGCGATGAAAATGAAGTCTTTGTATGAAAAACTTTTTTATTTGCGAAGTTATCTTAATGAAATTTGGTACTAATTATTATCCAAGCCAACGCTTAAATATTTGAAGAAATATTCTAGATCGGAGTGCTATAGCATATAGCTGCCATATAAATTGAGCGTAAAAAATTGACTTTTTGTATTAAAACTTTTTTATTTGACTAGGTATCTACACGAAATTTGGCACAAATTATTGTTTATGAAAATGCTACAATTGCTTTAGAAATTTTTCAGATCGGACTACTGTAGCACATAGCTGCCTTACAAACTGAGCGATCCAAAGCAAGAGGAAAATCTTTGTATATCCTTTTTGGCCATAAAAATGCACCTGTGAAGGGTATTCTAACTTCGGCTCAAACGAAGTTAATATTTATTCTTGTTTCTGTAAATACATATATAGCTTTATGTATTTACTTTTACATATGCAATAACTCATATTAGCTCTGGCCAATACTTAATGAGCATTATAAATTATTAATATTTTAATTCTTTCGATATACAAACATACAAACTTATAAAGGTATTTTTATGCAAATTTATACATATACATATATACACATACATATCTACAATTTCTTAGTAATTTCACTTAGTTGCTCTCATTACATTGGCAACATGATTTGTGTGTAGATCATAATGTGTTGATAAATAATTGTTTAACAATGATGTCCAAGTGACAGTGAGTATTTTATAGAGAAAATAGTTAACAAATCGAGGCATTGAGTGTTGAATAGACATGAAAATAGATGCGTCCGGTGGATGTCATAAATTAGCGGTGACAATCAAATCTGACGTAATGGCGTCCGAGTACTATGCTATTTAATTAAAAGTGCTGCAAGTCGCAGATATAAAGTCGGATGTGAATTGGTGCGAGTACAGAAAAAAAAAATATTATAATAATTAATATATATTTTTTAGAAATTATAGATTTGTTATATTGCTTCAGTACAATTGCGTGATTTTGTATGCTCACTTGTGTAGTATCATTAATTTGGTTTGTAAAGGAAATGAGTGATAAAGCGCGTGCTTTTTATGCCGCTGAAATAGGAAAATAGTTGAGTTTTTATTTTTGGTTTCTGAACTGATCTATAAATTTTCACCTTTGATTGAGCCGTGTTGTGATAATCAAAGGTTTGTCAAGTACTAAGTGCTAAACTCAAAGTTTAATTAATAATCAAGTTTATTTAATCAAGTGCAGCTTGTTTAAAATTATGGCATATTTACTAGAATTAACACTTTTTTTGAAGACAAGGTTGAAGCGAAACAATACAATAAGTATACTCTGTTTTTTATAGAATTCACATTAAGAGCTTATTTCGCTAAGACTAGTGGTCCTTAATTGTATGAGATATATCTAAAAAAATATATATATCTGAAGTTCTGACTGGCTTATGATAAATTTCGGAACAAAAAAAAAAAAATATATATTGTCACCTAAAATGCAAAATAACGTAACTGCACTTTTCAAAAGTTTACCGGCAAAGGAAATGATATAATAGAAACCACTTATTTTGAAGCAACATTTAAGTTTTGGTTATAATTGGTTATGTAATGGTTATATATTAGTTATATTGGTTATATAGTGGTTATATCTGATGGCGTAAGCTGAACATTTTATGCTACATAATATGTATACGTAAATGAAACCATTCATAGGCAAACAAAATTGGAGTTTTGGTTATAAAATGGTTATATATTGGTTATACATTAGTTATATATTGGTTATATATTACTTATGTATTGGTTACACATTGGTTAAATCTAACCACTGAAACTGAAAATTTTATGCAACGCATATGTAATATTTTTTAGTGAATCGTAAGCAATGCCAAATTTTTTTTCGATTTGTTTGATATTACGTTGTTGCATTTTAGATGACGATATGTATGTACTATATATTTACGAGTATACCTTGCAAACCTAAATATATTATGTACCAAAAGGAAACGTCGGAGACTCTAGACTTATATACTATCTATAGTCTATATACAGCGTGACGAGTCGTCTCAACTTTTTATTTTAGAAGAGTGTGCAGTAGCTCAAAATACAATATAGAACAATAACAGCCTGTTTTTTTTCGTGCGTCCGGTCGTTCTGTATGATACTTAAAGCATTAGAAAGGCTTTGCTAGCCATATTATATCTACAATTTATTATAATATGCACTTTAACTTGTTAACTCACAACTTTTAGTTACTTTTTATTAAAACTATTTATAACCTTATATGAAAACTTTTTTTTTTTTTGTTTGAAGATTATCATTATAAACACTTTTTAAGAAAATTTAGTTTTGTTGGCTTGACGCGACGCACTTTGCCAAGCCACATTTTGTGTAGCGCATATCATCTTTCACATACTTCAGTTTTAGAGTTATAGTGAAATCACTTTTACTATTTCGGAGCCCATAAATAGATTTTTAAACCATATAAATAAGTTTTCGGAGCTCATTTCTAACTTTTTTCTTTCTTTTCTTGTTTTTATATTTTTTTGCGGAGTAGAGCAAAATTTAGTACCTAGAGTGGGAAAAGCTCAAGAAGTTCATTAAATTTATTGAGTTCTTGAATAATAAATCTTGATTCACAGTCGCATAAGAGAATAGCCAGCCTAATTTCGAATGGTTTAAGTGAAGCCTTTGGGATCAGACATATAGTGGAGACATATTTCACGTTTTCACACTATATTTCTCGTTTAGAGGCTTACATGCTCAAAGCGTTCCAAAATATAATATATATCTTTCTAAACAATAGATATAACAAAGAATTGGTTGTTACGAAAACTTTCTTATAATGAGTCTAATATAATATATAATAATTTCTGTTTATTTACTATTATTATGAAGCTCCTGCAATTAGATCCTCAATAGTATATATTAAATTACCCAAGAAAATTGTAGCATCCATAAGCAAGCGTAGGGTATCTATAAAGTATATACATATATACTATATGAATGATCAGAATGCACAGTATATATACAATGGATGACTTGCTGAGTCGATTTTGTCTCCTTGACCATCTGTATCTACGTGAACTAGTCTCCCAGTTTTTGAGATATCCATCTGAAATTTGGCACAGATAAATTCCCAAGGCAACGTTATAACGTTTGATTAAATTTTCCAGATCGGCCTACTGTAGCATATAGCTGTCATATAAACTGAACGTACCAAATTAAGTTATTGTATGAGAAAAAAATTTTTTTGACGAGATATCTTCATGAAATTTGAAACGTGTTAGTTTTCGAGCCAATGCCTTAATATTTGAAGAAGTTTTCTAGATCGGACTACTATAGCATATAGCTGCCGTACAAACTGGATGATCACAATCAAGTTCTTGTACGGAAAATTTTTTTATTTGATGAGATATATTAAAGAAATTTTACTCATTTTATTTCTCAATCCAATGCTATAATCTGCGAATGAATTGTTTAGATCGGACTACTATAGCATATAGCTGCCGTACAAACTGTTCGATCCAAAAAATATCCTTGTATGGACAAATTTGTAATTTAAGAAGATATTTTCAGAAAATTTAGCATAGTTGATTGCTTATGACAACATTACATCTTCGAGCATTTTGTGCAGATCGGACCACTGTAACATATAGCTACCATACAAAAAGACTGCTAAAAATCAAATGGTTGTATCGAAAACTTTATTTGACAAGATCTTCACTTCAATTCTACAAAAATTGTTGTCCAAGCCAACGCTATAACTCACAACCATATTATGCAGTTCAGTTCACCACATATATAAACATATAAACAGTGAAAGTACTATTTATTAATTATCAAATTTCCATCATTATAAATCTCCCCGCATACGCTACTACCGATTTTATCTAAATAGTTAATATCCATTTTATTAAAAGGCATTGAAAGATAAGCAGCATAAATTACAACAAAAACTCGATTAGTACATTTGCTTTATTTATCAGCAACAATAAAAATTCGCTGCACATATGTACCTATGTACCTACATACCTACCACAACTTTGTATGCCTTTTCGTCTTCCACACATCAATTCTATGCTCACGCAGCGCTTTTTTTCTTGCTCATAATTTATGCACAAAACATTTAAATAGCGAGAAAACACCAGCTGTGGCGCGTACATTTGCACAATGCGCTGCCTGACGCCGCTCGAATTCATCGATTTGAGCGTGTACAAATTGACATATACATATTTATGGATGTGTGTGTTGTTTGTATGTGAAATTTATGCCACCAGAATGAATGAGGCTGGATAATTATTTGAGCGAGTGAAAGATATTCGAGACACATAGCGCAATCGAAGCGAACGAATGGCTGACTGGCCGGTTAGCGGGCTTGACAACCAACAGGGGCGGGGGTTGGCGTTGAAAGGCGGAGTGAAAGCCACAAACGGCTCTGGCTGTAAATAACGAAGTCATTCTTCAACGCCAAACGAATCAAGGCAATCAGCTCGATGTTTGTGGCATATATTATACAAACATATATGCATATACATATATGTACGAATATATGTATATACTTATATATTAATAAACATGTATTACAGTTAGTTGGTTATTTTAGGTGCACTACTTGTTTGTATATTTGTATGTGTGGCTTATGTTTAATAGGAAACTTTTGCCTTAAAACAAAACGAAGCTGAATGCAATTCTTTTAATGAGAGGACGCAGCTTTTGTAGTGTATCTTAAGATATCATTTTGAAAGCACTGGATTAAAATATTATTTAGTGTATTTATATTTAAGTATATACATATATGCATACAAAATATTTTTTCTTATGAAAATTTTCTGCTTTTATGCTTTGACATTCAATTATATATATAAATATACATAAATAAAAAAATAATAAATATATAAGCACACACACATACATTCCAACACAGTTCTATTATCATTTTCATGCATTTTTGTTGGCGCGTCATCATCGTCCCATACATGCCGTCCCTGCAACCAATAAAAAATGTTGGCTTAAGCGCAGTCATCACATATGATTTGATTTGTGGCATTTTGATTTGTTTGCTCGTGAAAGCGCGAAATGCTGACAGTCGGTTAATAAATTTCAATAAAACACTGTTGAAATCAACTAAATTGATTTCGTCGAGCGTATCAACGCAATGAACGATTACAACAGATTTAAACAGCAGGCTAATAAACTCAGATTGGTTATGCGATAAGGTGGACATACCATATATATTTGTATGTATATATGTACATATGTTTTTATGTATAAATAAAAACATATATATTAGTGTGATCATTAATAACGCATTCGTGGTCTAATTTTTTTATATGCAAGCACAGACTTTTGTTGAAAAGCATTAAAAAGTAAGTGATTAATCAGTTTAGTTCAGTTTATATGACAGCTATATGCTATAATGACCTGATCTGAACAATATGTGCGGAGGTTATAGCACTGATATGGAAAATTATCTGCGCAAAATTTTAGGAAGATATTCCGTGTCATTAAAAAATTTTCTATACAAGGACTTTGGTTGGATCGGTTAGCTTATATGGCAGCTATAAGTTACAGTAGTCCGACCTGCACAGTAAATTTGGAGATTATAGAATTACCTTAGAAAATAATATGTGGCAAATTTCATAAAGTTATCTTAACAATTAAAAAAGTTCTTCATACAACCACTGAATTTTGATCGGTCAGTTTGTATGACAGCTATATGTTATAGTAAACCGTTCTGAACAATCTCGACAAAGGTTGTAGCCCTGTCTTCAAAAATTATCTGTACACAATTTCGAGAACACATCTTTCGACATTTAAGAGTTTTCAATAAAAGGATTTGAGTTTTATCGATCAGTTTGTATGGGAGCTGTAAGCTATAGTAGTCCGATCTTTAAAATATATTCTCAAATTATACAGTTGGTACATGCAATAACCTGTGCAAAATTGCGTAAATATATCTTGCCAAATAAATAAGTTCTCCATACAACGACTTAGTTTTGATCGTTCAGTTTGTATGACAACTATATGCTATAGTGGTCCGATATAGACGGTTCCGACAGATGAATAGCGCATTGAAGAGAAAAGGAGGTGTGCAAAATTTCAAGAGAGCATCTTTTACGCGTATATATAAACGGACAAATGGAGCTGGCTAAAACGACTCAGCTCGTCACATAGATCAATTATATACTTTCTAAGGCCTCAGACGGTCTTTTTAAGCTGTTAAAAATATCGTGATAAGCTTATAAAATCTGATAAGCATCTAAAAATGCTAAATTTAAAATATTATGATACAAAAAATAGTTTTTATGAAAATATAGTTTTTTCTAATTAAACACATTATAAAATCTTTGTTTTCCTTCTCCTTGCAGCGCCTTGCCGACAGCACGTCCACGTTCCACAGAGTCGGCCAACTCAAGCGAGCGTTGTCCCTCACACGATTCCAACTCCTCGGAGAATGGTCGCGATAGCCGAGAAAATGCCAGCGCTGTCGCTGCTAATGCTGCCGCGGCTGCAGCAGCTGCTGTAAGCGCCGGCATGTTACCCTTGCCACCCTCCATGTCTGCTACATTCCCAGCTGTACCTCAGAATCTGCCCGCACAGCCACCATCAATGGAGGCATATCTGCAAATGGTTGCAGCCGCCGCACAGCAATATGGCTTTCCATTGGGTCCGGCTGCCGGTCACCGTTTTCAGCTGCCATTACCAGCCGATGCGCCAGCACCATTCAAGTTACCGCCGCAGGCATCACCCACCGCTTCGAGCAACAATTCAGAGGCTTTAGACTTTCGCACAAATCTCTTCAGTCGTGCCGCCTCTGCGGATCCGCCACCATCCGAGGAGGACGACGAGGATGAGGAAGCCAACGATGCTAATAATCCACTTGATCTATCAGTAGGTACGCGTAAGCGTTCGGCAGATGGCGATCATGAACCCGACTCCACTATCGGACAGATACAAGTTAAGAAAATTTTCAAAACCGATAGTCCACCATTGGTTGCGCCACCGCCAACGGTGCCCGCAGCACCGCTATTGCCCGCAGTCAATCCATATTTGGCAGCTGTGGCCGCGGCAAATATCTTTCGCACCGGACAATTTCCGGATTGGAATGGCAAGAATGATTTAGTCGTGGATCCGTTAGAGAAAATGTCTGATATTGTAAAGGGACCGCGTAAAGAGAAGTCTTCGCGTTCGTCATCGAGCACACCCACAACACCAGTTGCTGCCGTGCCGCCACCCACTTCTGCCGCTTCCGTCAACACACAAAATTCCACAACACTGACCGCCTCCACCGAAGGCATGTCCAAGGCGCGACACAACATCTGGCAATCGCATTGGCAAAATAAGGGTGTGGCCAGTTCGGTTTTCCGTTGTGTTTGGTGCAAGCAGAGTTTCTCCACGCTGGAAGCGCTCACTACGCACATGAAGGACAGCAAACACTGTGGTGTCAATGTGCCACCTTTCGGCAATCTACCCAACACCGATCGTCACCATCAGCCACCGCCGCCACAGGCGAACAGCGG
This sequence comes from Bactrocera latifrons, assembly GCF_001853355.1. NCBI lineage: Eukaryota > Metazoa > Arthropoda > Insecta > Diptera > Tephritidae > Bactrocera > Bactrocera latifrons. Next base: position 276,325 of record NW_017537600.1, read on the forward strand.
TCAGCACCACTCGCACAACCTACGTAAGCCTCCGAATAGTGGTGGCGGCTCGCAATCAAACTCGTCTTCCACACCCTCCGCAGCGGCCAAAAATGCATTCCAATATCGTGGCGATCCGCCAACACCGCTGCCGCGTAAATTGGTGCGCGGTCAGAATGTATGGCTGGGTAAGGGTGTAGAGCAGGCCATGCAAATCTTGAAATGTATGCGTTGTGGCGAAAGTTTCCGTTCGCTGGGCGAGATGACCAAGCACATGCAGGAGACACAGCATTACACAAACATTTTGTCACAAGAGCAAACGATCTCAATGAAATCATCCGGTGGCGGCGATTCCAAGGATGGTCACAACAGTTTGAGCTCGGAGGAGAGTCGCACACTCAGCGCTGTGTTGACTTGTAAAGTATGCGATAAAGCGTTCAATTCGTTAGGCGATCTCAGTAATCACATGGCCAAGAATAACCATTATGCCGAACCGTTGATGCAGTCCATGGCCGGTAGCGCTGGCGGTCGCAAGCGTCCGGCACCCAAGAAGCGCGAGAAGTCGCTACCCGTGCGTAAGTTGCTCGAAATGAAGGGCGCACAAAATGATGCAGCCGAAAGCATGGAGGCCAAGATGCAGAGAACCTATGAAAATGCCAAACGCATGCCACTCGAGGGCACCGGCATCGGACCGGGTAATGACAAATCGGATGCTGCGCTATTTGCCGAACGCATGCGCCAATATATTACGGGCGTAAAGGTGACCGACGATGAGGCTGCTAAGGCTGGCTTGAATGTAAGCGGTTTATTGAATAAAACTAAGTCACCGGATTTGGAGCCGAAAAATGGCGCTACAAAATCGTCAGCCGGCTCTTCGTCAGTGCTTAGCGCCATTGAACAGATGTTCACGACCAGTTTTGATACGCCACCGCGTCATGCCAGCTTACCAGCCACAAGTCCATCAAATTCATCGACTAAGAACACCTCACCCGTTGCCTCGAGCATACTCAAGCGGCTGGGCATCGACGAGACTGTAGACTACAATAAGCCGCTCATCGATACATCAGATCCATACTATCAGCATTACCGTTATACGAGCAGCGAACGCAGCGGCAGTGAGTGCAGCGCCGAAACACATGTTGAGGCAAGAAAGATGGATGTGTCCACACCAGAGAAGCCACAATCCAACGAAATGCTGAGCTGCATGGAACCAAAATCAGCTGAAATCAAACGTGAGCACGAGTCACACAAACCAAAGTCCGAGCATGGTGACGTCATGATGGAACAAGCACCACAAATCAAAATGGAGATCAAGTCTGAGATTGAGGAGGAAGAGCGTGTCAATGAAAGCCCACAAAATGGCAGCGCCAACGACTCAGCTATGCAACATGTTGCCAATGGCGCTGATTTTTCAATTACCAACAACAACAATAATAATAATAACAACAAAGAGCGTAGTGTTACACCCACCAAATCGGTAGGTGCTATTAGTCCCTTAATGAATAAGGCGCTTGCACCGCGCAGCCCCACCGATAGTCATCGTTCCATTACACCAAAATCGCCAGCATCCAGTATTAAATCGTACGATGGTGAGAAGAAATATCCGAGCGATTCGTTGAATGCACTCTCCTCCATGTTCGACTCGCTCGGCAGCTCTAGTAATACCACAACACCGAATAGCCGCTCGCAGGCATCGGTAATGGCAGCGTCGTTAAGCAATAAAATCGATTCACCGGAAAATCTCACCACCTCAAATTCGCTTGCTGCTTTACGTCAATTTTGCATAAAAAAAGAGAAAACCGCTTAAATCTCAGCCTTTTGTTTTTCGTCTCGCGAGAGAGAAACAGATTTCAAAAATTTTTTGTTTGCCACCTGACGCCCTGGGTGTTGGGCTTTTTTGTGTACGAGTGGCGCGCTGCGGACGCGTCTTGTCCGAATGCTTTTTACAAGCCGCACTCCGCTATAAAAAGCTTTACGTGATGCGGAAGTCGGATAAAAATAAATCAAATAAAAAAATATTTAAAAAAACTACAAAAAAAAAAAAAAATAAATAAATAAAAAAATTCCAAAAAAAAGAAAAATATCTGAGTGCGCGACTTTCCACAGCACTGCTTCAAACTAAAAACGAAGAGTGGGATATGGTGAGATAACAAAGACTCCAAGAAGGTTCTATTCGATTCTTCAAAAAAAAGTTTGAACGCTGCTTTGAGGAATGCGTCTACAATGCGAAGAAAACAAAACGAGTGCGAGAAATATAGACGGAGAGAAAAAGAAATTTAATGGGAGAGAGAGTGCGAAAAGTACGTAAATGAGTCCAAACGCGTATTATGGGCGGGCTCCTGTGTGGGCAAACGAAAACTTAGTTATGCTGTGATCGTCGACTTTTTGTTGCAGCAGCTCGGGAGTACTCACCGTGTGCGCATCGCGGAACGAGAGGTTTTCTCCCGACTACGGCAAGCTTGTACGGACAGTGAGCACACAGCAGCAGAGAGGAAGCAAACAATTTTACAAGAAAAAAAAAAAATTATAAAATAAATACAATACAATACAATTATTGATTGTATAGACTACAATATGAAACAACATTAACTTAATGACCGAGGCAAATGCAAAAATTAAGCAGCCCCGCCGACACAACACGAGGTGAGTTAAGAGAAAATTATATTTTTAGAGAGTATATAGTGCGTAAGGTTTTTATAAAATTTTATTTGTTTTTTAATCAATTTTTTTTAATGAAAGCTGTTAAGTTCTCTAGAAAAAATTTTAAATATTTCCACAAACTTTTAAGTTCTATTTTCTTATAAAAAATATATAGGCGAGCTGCAAAAGAATACTCGCTTAAAACAAGTCGCTAACTTACATAGAAATGTTTTGCAATTGTTGTATTTATCGGTATATATTAGTTCATTAAAACAAATAGATATAAGAACGATCATAATGAGTTTGACTGAAAAGAGCTAAACTGATATTTATATATATTTTACTATAATTTAACCTAGTTGAGTGTTCTTTTGCTACTCACTTAGAAATAGTCGGCTATAACTCAATACTTTGATTACTAAACCTTTGTAGTTCCCTAGCAAACACGCGCAGTTTCATAAAAAAATATTTTTTTCTTTATTTCCAGATAAAACATTTCCGAGCCGGTCGAATCAGAGCAAACATTAGGCCGATCGCTCTTTGTGGATTGTGTATGCGCGTCGATACCCTGATATTACAAAACGTAACTATTTACGACCCAGGTATTGCGAGAAACTATAAAGCGCGAGGAAGGGCTTAATTATAGCTAGATTGCACTCTTAGCGAGTTTGCGCTCTTGCAGGCGCTGAATTACTTAAAGACAAACAAAGTAATGAGAAGGAAAGTGCACGATCGCTCTTGGATCCAGCAAAGGCAGCGCCTAACTTTCCCCGACCACTAGAAGAAACACGCGCAAAAGCTCACAGGAATGCTGCGTTTGTCTTAAATCAGACAGTGGTAACGTCGAACTTTGAGCGAAAACTTCAAAAGAACTAAAGCACGCAAAAAAGCTCAGAGGAATGCGCGAAAGTTTGGTTGCGGAACAGAGGGTAGCAGCCTTGATTGCTTCATCGAAGTTGGTATATGCAGAAAAGCTCACTAGAATGCTGCTCACGAAAGTTCGGAAAACCCAGAAGGCGTACGATAGCGATATTTACAACTTATAAGCCAAAAAGCTCCTAGGAATGTTGATTACGAAAGTTTGCGAAAACCAGAAGGCATATGTCAGGGAAATTTAGAGCTTGTAACAAAACAGCTCTCAGGTTTATGATGATACAGAGCTTTTTAAGGAAACCTAGTTAAATTTGTAAGTGCTTTCAGAGCATTCAGAAGAGCTTACAGCAGTTTTATAAGATCTTGCGAGCTTTCATAAGCGCTTACAATGATTTCATACGCTTTTTCGGAGCTTTCACAAGAACTTGTAGAGCGTTCAATAGAGTTTACAGCGGTTTCATAATATTTTCCAGAGCTTTCATATGAGCTTACGAAACTTTCATGAGAGCTTACAGCGTTTTTATGAGAAATTTCATTTCTTTCAAAGAGCTTACGATTTAATATGAAAACTACCGCTTGGATTAAAAAAAGCTACTTGGAATGCTATCAACTCCTTCGCGTGAGCGCCTGAGATCCTGACCTTGAGAGCAGCACCAAATTAATAAAACAACAACAACAAAAACAAAGCCCTTATAAGGGCTACATACAAATAAACAAAGAGTTCAAAACTTCTATATTTTCAGTGATGCCATATCAGACGAATTCAGTTGCGCCAATTTTGCCGACGGCAAATCAAATGAAATAAACTTGCCACAACTAGGCAACTGAACGGTGAGTTTCACACGCCAAGTATGTTTAGTACCTGTGCAACTATAATATATGCCTGGGAGTGAGGGTGTGGGTGTGTGTGTTTGCCTTGTAAATGTAGCATTGTTCAATTGGCAAACATGTACAATAATCTGTTGCTAAGCCAGCTGCTGCTTGCCACATGTGGCACAATAGTTAAATTATTGGCCAGACAATAACAATGCCATTTAGTATGTGAATGCATAGAGATATTAATATGTGTAAATTATTGTATATATATGCATATGTGTTTATGTGTGTGTGTGAAGGCTGCTGTGTCGCTGTATTTCATGTTGGCTTATTGCCGTTTGCGGTGTGCGCCGGCGCAAGTGCATGCAATGCTGGTAGCTATAAAGTCACATACATACTTACATATATTCGCATATACATATATCTACGTATTTACATATATCTATGTGTATTTGTTTGTGTGGATATATGTATGTGTGTGTAGCGACTGCTTAGCGTTAATTCCAATCACAGTTGTTTGACCATAAGTTGCGCTTGTAATTTGCCTCAATGTCCCATTCCAATGTCGCTGCTTATTGACTGCATGGACGGACGGACCGGCGGGCTTCTATGTATTGTTGTTGTTGTTGCACTGTCATGCAAATGGCGTGCGAGCATAATCCAGTGGCATCAGTGTCGTCATTATTGGCAGTTGCGGCAGTTGCCAGTTGATTTAACGCTCGTCGCTGCCATCTTCTTGCCACATAGGCAACAATTAGACGCTCAAACACACACATACATATATACATATGGAGGAAAACTACACACTCACACATTTATGTAAAAAAACACATACACACATAGATGACATACACATATGAACATATATATGTATATATATTTATGTAGCAACATACACTTGCACTCATACAACCACAGTCGCGTTGTTGCAACAGTTGTTATTTAAGACGCGACAATGCCGCATGCGAAAGCCTAAATTCGAGGGGGTTGTTTCTCTTGTTGTTTTTACTCTTCAATGGCTGCGCGTGGTCTGCATACATACACACATATGTATATTAGTGTGTGTGTTCACGTATGTGTGAATGAGAGAGGAGATAACTTGTTGCGGCGCTTATTAAGCAAGGCGTTAAACTACTAATGAGTGACTTTTGAATTTATATAACTGCTGCTGTTCGAGGTGTGAGTACATGCTTACATACATACATGGAGGCAATTATCAGTGACCACGCTGATGAGTCAGCTATTTTATTAGTTGTTCACACACTAATGCTTTTTATGACTTAGTTATGATTTTTACTTGAATTATACGATATTAGAAGAAGGCACCTACAGAAATATAAATAAATTTTAAAAATTTATTATTTTAGTAAAAATTTAATTTTGAGTTTCACAATATATTCGAAAATATATATATATATATTGTTTAATATTGAGTGCACCGGTTTTGGCTGTTGCACCCCACGTTTATTACCATGAGGACTGATCTAGTAAATCAGCACTCACTTTATACACAGCCTTTGTTCTTAATATAATTAATTTTATTGTTTCTTTAAAACGATTAATTTACAAAATGCATGAGATGAGCCAATAAAAATAGAAAAGTAGAAAAAGATTGATTTGCACGTGTAAAAAATGAAGTGTTCCGATTGACTTGAAAATTAGCATGAGTTGTCACATTTTTCGTTTATAGCGTGGCCAGAGTGTTGTAACTGTATAACAGTGTGACCAGAGTGTGGGCAATGTAGTGGCAATTTTATAATAGTGTGACTAGAGTTTTACTAGAGTGTGGACAATGCATTGGCAATCCGTAACATATATAAATAATCAGTAAGAAATAACTTGATGATTTATCTAACTTTGAAGCGCTAGAAATTAGTCTTTATTGATACAATCAATATTTGATATTTTTTAGATATACTACTTGTGCTATCTTTATGTCATAATAGTAAAATTATTAATTTTTGGTGTTTACGAAACAGTTATCGCTGCTTGAAGAAGTATCCTTTCATGGGTACATTGGCCGGTAATGGATTAAATAAGTTTTAAAGCACAGCAAATTGCGTTTTGAGTTCCACAATATTTTATTTATTAACTCAACTGTCGTTATAATGCATTATGAGCTGCTTTTCGGTCTCAAACTTATATTGAAATTTTTATTGAGAAAATACCAATGAAATATGCCACCGTTTTTTTTTTTAATGAAATATAAAACATGATATAAAGACCTTTGCTACAGCTATGAAAACTTGAGCTATTTATCTAAATTTAGAAAAAAGGTATTTGACAGCGAGTCTATCGGCATATAAATGGTTCCAAAGAGCAAATGAAATTTTGAATTTTTTCAGGTAGGTTCACTGTAAAAAATAATATAATACTAAACTAAAAGCAGTTTTGTAGAGTGGTTTTGAAATTATTATAAAATTATAAATTAAATTATTGCCGGAATTTGAACTGGTTCAGATTATTATTAATTTGGAAAAATTGTAAAAATAATCATCTTTCAATCCGCTGTAGTGTCAAAGCATACGGGTTGCTTTAGCTATAGAAATTGAAATTCTTCTAACAGTTTGCTTCAAATCGGACGGCATGATACTTGGAACCTTGGAAGGAAATCCGATTACTTTTTCCTTACACCCAGAATAAATTGCTTGGATTTTTTAAATAATAAATGTATGATTAAATTCAGAGAAATATTTGACTTTAAATCGATGGTAAACATAATTGTTTTAATAGCTACCCCGATTTCTCCTAATTGCGAAGTAATCTAAGCTAAATTAACACATATTTTTACGGTTCATATATTTCGGAGGATCAATTAAAAGACACACAGTGGGAACAGTTTCATACAAAATATCGGTCTTGGATTGGTTGAACTCTAGCTTTCTTGATGGTATCCGACAGCAAAAGTTCACTCAACAGTATTTATGTTAACAAAAATACGTTGCAAAGGTTCATATAAATATATACTTCTCAAATCGTTGGGGAATTATGCGGTTCACTAAGAAATATTGTTAAATGTCACGAGTTAAGATAAATAAATATAATTTTTTTATTCTTATTTTTAAATCATATAAAAATCACAGCAATTGAAGTCAGGCATGTGGAGCGTCTGTGCGTGTTCAGTATAGTGACAGCTTAAGGGGGTATTATGGTCTAGATGTTTAAGGTTAGGTATTTTTAAAAATTTTACACTTTTCTACTATCCATATTTTCCATGGATTTTATAAACATTTAAGGAATATAAAAGAAAATAACTAAATTAAAAAATTGGCGAATAACATGCCGGTGGAGTGCGGGCTGATATACGGACAATGCTTCTTGGTTGACAACACTCCAACCGTTGTAATGAAGTTAAACATACAAATTGAAAAAAATCTTCATGTCGCTGTCGGATTGACCTTTGCCAAAGAAAGAAAACCTCACAAAATGGCGTTGACATTATTTTCAAGTTTCAGATTACAAGATAACACCCTTTTCGTGTGACTTTTTCGAAGTTTTTAAAAATATTAGGTTGTCAAAAAAGTCTTCCGGTATTTTCGCTAGTTGGCGCTGAGAGCGCGTAGTTCTAGTTTTATTTGTCGCATCGGGTCATGCTATACCTTTTTGGAAAGCTTATTTCACGCGCTAACACGTGTTTGATTGATTGTCGTTTCTTTTAAGTCGTTCGTGAGTTATAGTGTCGCAAACATGGAGCAAAATAAAGAGAAAATACGGCATATTTTACAGTACTACTATGATAAAGGCAAAAATGCATTTCAAGTCGCCAATAAAATTTGTGCAGTTTATGGACCCGATGCAGTTTCCATTTCCACCGCATAATGATGGTTTCAACGTTTTCGTTCTGGTGTAGAAGTTGTCGAAGATGCGCCACGCTCCGGAAGGTCTGTCGTCGAAAATTGCGATAAAATCGCTGAATTGGTTGAAAGAGACCGACATAGTAGCAGCCGTAACATCGGTCAAGAGCTGGGCATGAGTCATCAAAAAAAAATGTATGAACACTTGAAAATTCAATAAAAAATACTGCAAGACTTTTTTGACAACCTAATACTTAAAATTAAGATTTTCCAAAATCCAGTGCAGGTGCGATAGAGAGATGTATAACAAAGATTTTTATACAATTTTATGTTATGGTATCTACTGCATTTCCACTAATTCAAAAAAAAAAAAAATAATAATAATAATAATAATTAAAGTCGCGAAAAATGGTAAGTGAATATATATTTAATATGATGCTAAATTTTCTTCATTTTTATGAACCTGCTCACTTTCAACCTTCTTGATAAGCTGTAGATCAAAAACCGTTGACTAGATTGAGACAAAAATAATAATGATGAGTGAGGTACTCTCTCATTTTTACCGCTTAAAGATCCTAATGTAATATGAATGTATAGCAACAAAGAGAGTGCTTTTCCTAGAGACTTTTTCCACCAGGCAACTCAGCAATTTCTTCAAAAGAAATATCTCCAGGGTATGGTATAATTAGCTGCTTTGCGGGTAAAATCAAAATTCACTTTGTTATGAATAGAGTTTGGCAGAAAGTGAGAAAGGTACACCGATTTTGTTTATACTTTCGTTAAGTGGAGTTATAGTAAAATTTTCTGTTATAATAAGTGTGACATACATACACGCATTCTAATGAATAAACGCATGCACCTTCACTCGCGCACGTCTTAACCTCAATTGGGTTCTGAAAACCAGCACCAAGCACATAAATCAACAAAGAAAAAATTAGAAAAAAAAAAAAATTAAAATACAAGCAAAATCCACTTTAATATTCATTTTCGACATTATTTCAGCCGAAGATTTGTCTTAAATCAACAAGCGCACTATGTACCTTCCCCGAAGCCGCAATCAGACGAAGCAAAGTCAATTGGGCGCGAGCGCAGTCAATCGCGATCGCTGTTGCCACAGCAATGTGGCAATGTGAGATTTGTGGCAGCCAACATGTATTACCAAAAAACAATGGCCCATTTAATGTTGGCAGCTTGTCTGTCTTTTCAAACGTACGTTTTTCTGTCCGTCCGTGCGGCTGCAACGGATTCCACGGATCCAAGCCAAAGCGGGTGTACGTGCTCCTTACGAAATTTGGTGTCATCATTGTTGTTGTTGTGATATTTCTTTGCTGACCCTGCTTGGCTCCAAAATGCGTAACATTGTTTTTGTTGTTATTGTTACTGATTTTTTGTTTGCTGTAAAAGTTGTCGAAGTGGTAGGTAGGAGCAGCTTGTAGGGACACGCTCGCGCGCCTTTGAGTGATTTATATAGTTTGTGACAATATTTGTTTTGGAAACAAGCATGTTACTCTCATATCTTGTATACATGTGTGCGTGTGCGGACAATGTTGCAGCGCCACAAGCGTAGACAGGCATATTATCCTTGACCACGTCCGCATAACTTAACACATCGCAGGATTCTTTTGAAATTCAAATTCATAGAATTCCCCAAAACATTGTGGTGGAATGAGAAATGTTGCTCGATATGGATTTGAATAAATTGCGTATGCTTACCTATGCCACTATATATGCACATATACACACATACTAAAATAGTTGTATGCGTTTGGTTTGGCATTGTGAAGAATATGTGAAGCAGTGAGTCAAAAAAAAAAAAAAAAAATTGTGAAATATTCAAAATACACACGCAGACAGCGGACATTCTGACAAATGGTGGCGATTTGATGGCTTATTGTTTAAGCTCCATCAATTTTTATGCATACTAATAAATAACTATGTGAATTTGAATATTTTCACAGAAGATATCTTGCAAACAGCTGGTTTTTAGAATTGCTTAGTTCAATTAGGTAAGAGTTTTTATGAGTTGTGTTAGCGTGATTTAGACCTATGAGTTAATTAAAATTTGTTTAATATAATAAAATAAAAACTTTTGTAGTCCAGTGTGTTCCAAAAGTTCATTTATATGTCAAACTGATTGAAAATTAATATACGTTGGAACAAAAAAGTACCCAAAAATTGTAATTAAATTCAACGACTAAACGAAAATTAAATATTTTGCGTTTTAATTACAATTTCCGGGTACTTTTTTGTCCCAATGCAGATTTTTAGAAACAACTAAATGCTTTTTTTTTGCTCCGTAGTACTTCAATATAAATATTTTGTTGACTAGTGTGTTTTCCAAAAATTTTTCTTACTGGTCGAGAACTATACTCGTGTGTAATAAAATATTTATTTTAAATTTTTCTTAAGGTTGAGAAGCTTTCAACTATAAGATTTCGTTGACCAGTGTACTCCAAAAGTTTTTATTAGCTGTAATTAGTTAAGGAAAATATTTTACATACTTATTACTAAAAAATTTTGTTTGAAGTTTACTATATTTACATAAATAAAACATAAAAATTAATTTTGTTTAACAGTGTAATTGTAATTGTATTCCAAAAGCTCAAATAAAAAATTATGCGCACCTGTGTTAAAAATATTTAAAATTTTCTACATTTTAGAAATATTTAAAAATAAAACTTGTTGACCAGTGTATTAAAAAAAATGTCACTGGTGTATATTTCAAAGGGTGATATAAAATTTAAAATTGATGAAGCAGGTATGTATTTAAAAAATGTTGTATATTTGTATAGTTTAGATGTGTTTAAAAATAATATTTGTAGACCAGTGTATTAAAAAATCTTTTTTTTATTTTTAAACGTCTAGGAAACAAAGAATATTTTTATGTATTATTGTTAGGAATTTTCTATATTACCATTATTTTTTGTTTATTTTTTTATAAATATTCAAGTATAACATAAATAAGTTTTTGTTAACTAGTTTATGTTCAAACTGTTCGTATATTGACTTTCAAAACTCTTGAAAATCATGTGCAAATAATTTAAGTATATTGTTTTTTTTGTTTTTTCAATTTGCTATAGTTCAGTAGCATTCAGAAATAAAAATTTGTTCACCAGTGTATATAAACGTCTATTTTAATTCTAAATTACTAAGACACCAATATTATTAAACTAATTTTTTTTATACTTTCCACTATTTTGAAAGTATTTAAAAATAAAGTTTTGTTAAACAGTGTATGTACCGAAAATTCGTGTATTTTTTAAATAGCTTCTCTCATTTTCTTGGTTTTTAGTAGCACTTAAAAATACATTTTGTGCACCAGTGTTTGTTCCAAAAGTTCATATAAATTTTCAAAGCAGTTGAGAATTATACGATCCACAAAAAATTTTGCTATGTTCAAATAGTAATTAGCCGTTTAACATGCAGTTTCCGATAAAGATTCTGAAGCTTTATCTTCTAATTTTTCTCCAGTAATATTCCATAATAAAAAATAACAAACAAAAGCCGGGAGGAGGGGAAACCATTGGTAAAATTTAAATACAGATCCTCTAACGGTACGTTTTCATAAACTTAGGGACTGCTACTAGAAGTTCTTTTACTTACTTTGGATCAAGTTGTGAAGAATTATATTGAGGTAAGTTGGAAAGACAGAGTCACCAACAGTTAAGGTTTGAGAAGGAAGGCTGCAATACACAACTTAAAGAAGAAGAGAAGAGAATAACATACCACTTACCTGGCATATTCACCGAGGAACAACAAATTAAAGTTAAACCAATTAATTATGCAGAGTAATATAGGATAAAAACATATTGTATTATAATATCAACTTAAATAAATTTTTCAGTAGGAAACAAGCAAATAATGAGGAAGATGGCATAACAAGATAGTATTGAAAATCTAGTCAGACAGGCAAGTGGATTTTCGATCATTTGCAATTAAATGTGTTCTCGAGTCCTTTATTTATCCGGAATGACTCCCTTCAGAATGAATGAAGCTTTAAGGAATCTTCTTGATCTAGAATGAATGAATTCTATGAAGGCTCTAGATTGGATTTATCAATAGTTTTTTCAAATTGAGTGGTCCAAGTAGAGGCACTTTTTTCGTTGCCCTTTTTTGACATATCACGAGTGAGTAGCGTCAAACTGTTATTCTATTTTTGTTCTGTATTGTTTGGCATTATATCGTGGAAGAACTTACATTTGAGTAACGTTTACAAACCGTTCAACTTTATTACGAAAATACACGTTCTGTAACGATTGTGTTTCGTGCACTTCACTCAACTTATGATCAACATAATCGGTTCTCTGAGCGTACTATTCACAACACCATCACTCATCTTGAGACCCAGCACTCATTATTGGATAATATTCGACCTAAGAGACCGCCTTCAGCACGTAGTGAAGAAAATATAGCAGCCGTAGCTGAGAGTGTACACGAAGACCGTGTAGAGTCGATTCGGCGCCGTACGCAGCACCTCGGAGTGACGAATGGAACGACTTGGTGCATTTTGCGTAGAGTTGTTACTTGTGGGCCGGTGGAGTCATCCGTTCATATATCATCAACCGTCAACCAATTATTTGATGCCTGAAATTAAAGTTCGAGATCTGGGCGACATTTGGTTTCAACAAAACGGTGCCACTACCCACAAATCATTTCAATCAATATATTACATTTGTTGATAGAATTCTCGGTGAGCAGATAACTTCCAACTTAACCATAGGACGTCACAGCATTAGACTTTTCATGTGGAGATATTTAAAGTCTAAAGTTGATTTAGGCCTTGAACCAAAACATCACGCATGCCATTGGCCAGCCGATATGCTCGATCGAGTCATCGGAAATTAGACTGAACTCATTTAAGACATAGACGCGGCCAATATTTGAAAGAGATAATCGTCAAAAAAATACCAAAGAACGTTCTTTCGAATGATAATAAATATTTCCCATTCAATTTGAAGTTTTGAGTTGAGTTATTTCTTTAAAAAAGTTGAGAACCTCGAAATGGATCACCCTTTAAAACTGGTTTCAATATACTTCCAAAAAGTTTGGATGATGATATAGCGGTTTTGATATACATTGGTTTGAAACACCAACAGTTTTCTACGATCACTCTGGTCAAAATCACAATATTTCCCAAACTCCAGATTCTCCATTTGTCCTCATTGGTGTTGCTTTTTTAAATCTGAACCTGAGCTTTCAGTTAAAGAAGCACGATATTTTGGTGCTCATTGGTATTTCAAAGATATTCAAATGGAGGGGACAAGTTTCTGCTTTCTATGGGGTATACCTATAGAACTCCAGTTGAAGGGGCATCCAACTTTTTCAGTTATTTGTTTCCGAATATGAATATTTTTCTTAAAAATGAGCTATGGAACGCTTACTCTTCGCATACTTTTTCTTACATACTTTGTATCATCACTTAAGCATACTGCAACCTCAAACTCAATTCCGAGTTCATAGATATACACACTTGCAACCCTGGGCTTTGGTTGTGAAAACAATTTTCCTTATGGTCTTCCGTGGCAATTTCCTTACGCCAGCGCGCTGAGTAATTAAGAAATGACAAAATATGAAATCCATAAAACAACAACAACAACAACAACAATGCAATGCAGCAACGCAATAAATTCTCAAGTAAGCGAGATTTGCACAGCAAAGTGATTGCAACTAATTGCAATTACCGTTGGTCGACATGCAATCGGCAAAAAGCGCGCCGAAAGGAAAAAATATTCAAGTAGCAGTGAAGAAATTAACCCACGATTGCCGAGCGCAAATGTGATAAACTGATCGCATAAAGCAAAGTAATCGCTTTTGTTGTAACACAGCAACAACAAACTAACGGCGGCGCAATGCATATGTTGGGCTTGGCGGCGCGGCGAGTGCGCGGGGTGGGCGAGCTGGCGAGTTGTGCTGAAGGCAGGGTGCGACGTGCGCGCACAGTAGTACAGGCGTGAGCTGGTCGTTTGGTGATAGTGAACAGCGGAAGCGCTGACTACCAAATGGGGCAACAACTTAGCGATGGCGTCGGCAGCGCCAGCCACGCTCATATATAAAATGTAAGCGTTCCATTTTTATCCCAAAAGCAAATCTAAGGCGAATGCAATGGTATATGAATGCATTACAGTTGCAATAATGTTGCTGATTATTGCTGTTGTTATTGTTGTAGCTGTAGTAACATTTGTTGCAACTGAATTAATATCGATATTTTCGTGGAGCAGCCGTTTGTTGGCGCTTTTGTTTTGCGCTGACTGCAGTGGCAAATAGTGGACGCCCTAATGCCACTAGGAAAATTGCAAAACGAAGAAGTTTATGCACTTTGGGGCAGGGCAGCAATGGCCGGTGTGCAACAAACGGCAGCACAATCGCCATCGCCACCATTGCCACTTGCCACTGCTGGCGCGCGCTCTTAGCCCACCGCCAATAACAATAACAACAGCGTGCAGGCAGCAAGCATATTTAAGCAACATTATTGCGAAATCGTGACCACAGTTGCATGCAACTGATATCGGAGCCAAGCGAAATTGCCAAACGGTTGCGGCAGCGGCTGTGGCATTGAAGTTGGCGCGGCAATGCCGCATACGTAAGCTATGTATGCTTGTTGAATTTGCTTTTGTTTGCTCGACTAACACAACAGCAAACAAGAAAAAAAAAAAGAGAAATAGCAACAACATTACAAGTATGTAGCGATTGAAGCTGCTACTCGCGGCGCGGCGCGGCGCATAAAGTGTAGCGCGCGCAAACAGCTTAGTGGCATATGGTTCATCAAAGCGCTTTGCTGTAGTTGTGGCATGTTCTATTTAAGATGATTTTTGCAATTTCTTTTGATTTGTTTTGCATTTTTTCTTCTTTCTTTGCATTTTCACAGCAGTCAATTTTGCCTTCGATTTTTCAAATATGAAATTTGTTGCGCGTTTGCTACTGACGCTTAACGTGCTCGGCGCTGCCACTGATGGGCAGTGACAATCTGTTGCCTCCACCCTGCATACAGCGCGCCACACCCTTGCGCTCGTGCATTCAGTGCGCCGGGTTCTTATGCTGCGCGCCCTCTTGCCCCCATTTCATCTGCACATGCCACACACTTGTTGCGCCGCCACGCCGCGCCGCGCTCGTTCATTCTCACTTTTCGCCTGCAAAATGGCTGCCACTTTATTGTGATTCCATTCAAGCGATTTAACAACAAAAGCTTTCGCCCCAATTGAATCAGCGCTGCTGACTCAGGCTCCAGTAATATGGCTATGTGCTGGCTACGGCTGTGGCTGTGGCTTCTCTTCTACCTGTGTTGCGCGTCGCGCTACCGTATGCAGCTATTACAGCGCATTTGCAAGCTCCTTCGCCTTGCAGTGGCGGTTGGCTGCAATTGGCCATGTTAGAATTTTTATGATTTTCCTTCGTTATCTGCATTTTCGCATACAGTTAACTTCAAATCGATCGATCGTAAATTTTCCGCGACGATTCGTAGCTAACATTATTACAGTTTTATTTTTATTTTTGTTTTTTCATTTTTGTTGTTGCTCTTTTGGCAATTTTAAGCCATTCGTTTGGCTGCTGTTCTGCATTCCCCGAAAAAAACAATAAAATTTGCAATGCGATTTTCGGTTCATTTACATTTATGGACATCTAGGAATAGCTGAAATCGCCTAATAGTTAAGAAGAATAATGGCTACTGCATTGAGATGGGCCAGTGATGTGTAGCTTGTGGTTGGCTAGTGGCCTGCGTCGCACCCAGTACACCAAAAATGTGGTTATATGGAGACTTATTGGTTAGTATCTAAATTAGTAATCATTCGTGCGCTTTTTACTCTTGTCACTCATTTCCATTTTTTTTATACTCATCGTGCTCATCCACTTTTTTTCCTATTCGTCTTCGTTTTTTTCTACTACTTTTCCTTTCTTTATTCGTATTTTCTTCTTTTCCTTTCCCTTATTCATCTTCGTTTTTCTTCTACTACTTTTCCCTCTTAATCTTTGATATTTTCCTCCTTTTCTACTTATTTTTTGTTTTGCCCTCGATGAGTCGACTATTGGGATGACTTCAAAACAAAACATACATATGTGATCCCTTGTGATTCAACGTCGACAAAGCGATTCAAATATCATTACACTCGGAAATGTTTATTCCATTCCATTTCCAAATAGAATTCGGTATAGGGCTTTCATAATTGCCACAACCGAATCTTTGGGTAGTCAAGTATAATTCGGTATAGATCTTCTTATTTCGTACCCAATCGCCACAGTCGAGTATGTAGGAGCTTTTAAGAGATATTTAGGTCCTTGAAGTGAACTTTACACTTGGGAAATGATATAACTCTTACAACTGCTCTTTCTAACAAATATTATTTCGTAAAAATCGGTCCAAATCAGGTAACATCAGAATTTCGTGGTAGAGTTTCTTTTA
The DNA here is from genome assembly GCF_001853355.1 of Bactrocera latifrons. NCBI lineage: Eukaryota > Metazoa > Arthropoda > Insecta > Diptera > Tephritidae > Bactrocera > Bactrocera latifrons. The sequence goes on from NW_017537600.1 coordinate 292,822, forward strand.
TTATCGTGCACGGTCACCATAACCGTATCTAAAAAGAGCTTATGAGATATTTTTGGATCCCTCAAACCAGCTATAGATTCGTAAAGTACTGTCAGCAAAACTTTCGCGATACTTTTTGAACACACTTCGTAAGTATGATTTTATTCTTCAAGCCCCTTTTTCTCGCCAACTTAGTATAGTAGGAATCGGTTCAATTCATTTACTAACATCTATCTCGTGATAGAGTTTACTACAACGTTCGCAGTCGTCATAACCTAGCAAGAAAAGAGCTTTTAAGATATTCTGGATCCATAAAACCGACTTTATACTCCAAAAGTATGATTTAATTCTTCAAGACTATTTTTCTCGCCAATTTAACATTGTTGAAATCGGTCCAAATCATGTAACACTAGAAGTTCGTGGTAGAGTTCATTGCCCGCGGTCACCATAACCGTATTTAAAAAGAGCTTACAAAATATTTTTGGATCCATAGAAGCAACTTTCGACTCGAAAAGTATAATATTATTTTTCAAACCTTCTGCTGGTAAATTTAAAGCATATATTAGAAATCGGTCCAAATCATCTCACAATTTCGATGAAAAGCTTTCTTCTACGTTCGCTATTGTCATAAGCCAATTTAAAAGGAACTTTTTTGAGATCTTTGGGTCCCTGAAACCTTTTAGAAGAATTAAGCATTCTTTTGTTAATTGTTTAAAAATTTAATTCACTAATGCTCTTTGAAATAGGCGTCTCTATAAACCCAGCTTATTAGTTCAGTAGAGTTTCATCAAGCAAGTTCTCTCTATTTATTTTTTGCTACTCAGAAGAGATCTCCTCATTCCTCAACCATCTGAAACATTATTTTCATTAAAGTAAAGATTATTTTGCTTAAGAGCTGGTGAGTTATTCATTCATATTTTTTTCAAGTTTATGAGCTGCATAAGGATTCTCCTACATATTGTAAACTAAAGTCAGTGCTTTGAGTTAGTAAAGGTTTATAAATAGTTCGCAAATTCTTACTACCGTACATTGGAATATTCGAAAAGCAGTCGACAGATGTCGCAATGGTCCTTCGTGTATTTCATACAAACGAGGGCGGTATATATATAGTCTCAATTGGTTGGCTACACTTTAGGCCAACATGTTATTTGTTATTCATTCTAGTCCCAACATGACATTAGCCGTCTTCACAAATTTGTGATAGGCTCAAAGTGATTTGGAAGGGTCTTATGGTCTTTTAAATGGTAATATTGGGTAGCACAACGGACCGACGGCCGAAGCTGTCCAAGAGAGATTCCTGAAAGCTGATGCTGGTGACTTTATAACCTAGCCTACCTATTGCATTTCGACTCCCACTATTAAGAGTTAGAGACAATTACTTCAATGCTAGCTTAGTCCTAGTGCGATGAGTTTTAGCCTTCGAACAAGCGATGTTTCGCTTGGTCTCCTTCACTATCCGACCTCTAAAATCTATATTTGGTATAGTGAACACTTATCTTATCAACAGTAATTAAATTGCAAGTTTAAGGATTGAACTAGCTAAAGCCAACTTTATTGAAGTAAGACTTCTTTCCATCTTCTGTTCTGTACAGAGCTTAGTAAACTTTTGATAGTTCAAACCCAAATTCACAGCAAAAGGAGTGCCATATGTTATTTTCAAAACCTTTTTAAGCCTTGAAGCTTTTTGGAAGCTTTCGAAAATTTACTAGGTAATAGAAATCATACAATAAAATAATGGCATATAGGAGGATATGTTGATACATATTAAGTGCTTTGCAAGCTTTTGGGGGTTCGAATACAAATATGAGATCACTCCGCAATTCACAAGAGTAAAACATAAAAAGGTAGGGCTTTATTCGCCCTTCCCGTCCATTTAAAGCTCTGTATGCCTTGAAGCTTTTTGAAAGCTTTCAAAAACTTATTAGATATTAGATATCAAACTATAGGACGACTCCGTATTGGGGAATATTTTGATACATATATAGAGCTTTGTAAGCTTTTGGGGGTTCAAATGCAAATATGACACCACTCTGCAATTCACACTAAAAGTAGTTCAGTATGCAAATGATAGGAATCAGTTGTAAAATATGTAAATGCGGTGAATCAATTCGCTTTTCATATAATTTAGAAGCTTTGAATGCCTTGAAGCTTTTTGAAAGCTTTCGAAAGCTTACTGGATAATAGATAACATACTAAGAGGACTCCATGCTGGAGGATATGATGATACATATAAGAGAGCCCTTCAAAGCTTTGTACGCCTTAAAGCTTTTTTACTTTTGGAAACTCAGTGGATAATAAATATCGTAAAAGGAATACATCTTAGAGAACATGTTGATCTAATAGAGGTCTAGAATTTCTATTTGCATCACCTTAAGAGAATTATCGGGTAATGGAAAGCAAGATAACACTCACTTCAACTCATTAAATTTTAAATCAATTTTTGAAACTCGAACAATTTTGCTCACTTGACATTACTTTACGCCAACACAACAACAGAAACAACAAAACCGATGACAGCAATAACAACAATAACAGTAAAGTAGGCAACTAGAAAAAAATAGAAATTCTGCACAGATCATCCTGAGCACGCGCTCACATAAACTACACTACAACAAATGATAGTTCGAGGCGATTTTCAGCGCGGGGTCGCGGCGAAGGCGACCACGCGTTGCGGTCAACTATAGCAACGCGAACGATTTGCAAACACGGCGCTACTTATATGGAGCGCTACTAACGAAACGAGTGTGCATACACAAATACACACACACATGGACATAAACAAATGCGGCGCATAGTTGCAATTGCTGGTAAATGTTGTTGGAATTTTTGCAGCGCGCGTTTGCCAGTGGCGAGCGCCGCAGCTAAAACGATTGCTGCTACTCTAGGCTGCCTAGTTGAGCTCTTTTTTGTTGTATTATGTTGACTTTTTTGTTATTGTTGTGGCTGTCAACGGTACAGACGACATCACACGTTGCCAATGAAAATTTAGTGCCTGCCCATTAAATGGAACAAAATACAATTGAGGAGCAGAAGAAAACAATCAGCGAAAAAAGGATGTGAATTCAGAAAAAAAAAATTCAAATAAGAAAAAAAAAATAATAATATAAAAAAATAAGAAAAAAATAGCTTATGAGAGAAAAAAAATATATTTTTTGTTTTAGAAATTCTATAGGGAAACTGCATAAGCTAACGCGCAGTCATAGCCGTAAGCGCGCGCGCAGGCGCATTTCACCGCATGCTGATCTATTCACGCAGTGACTTGCTGGCTTTACAGTAAACACAAAAACGACATACAGGTCAACACAGCAATGGCTGCGCGCCGTCGTTCGATGACCATGTCTCCTGCGCTTCATTATTTTGACTATTTGACCGCTCCTATTTTGGCTATTGTTGTGAAAATGCTAATTTTGATATTTCGTATTTAAATACAAAGCAACGCGGTGTCCTCGTAGATCCATTTTGCGCTACGTGCATTTCTTTACAAAACAGTTGATATACATATGCGCGCGCTATTTGACGACGACGACAATACAGTTGAACGCGCGCGCGCGCACAATCAATAGCAGCGCGTTCAATAGCAACGCGTACCAGCAGTGGCGCAGTGGCATGGTGGACAGCTAGCTGCTTTCAAGCATTCGCACAGCTTTTTCTAAAGTTTTCTGGATCATGCAACAATTGTTTCAGTTAATGCGCATGTTGTTATTGTCATTGAAAACCATATCGCGCGCGCACGTTGTAAGCACTGCCTGCAGCATTTCTGTTGTTTTAAGCTACTTTTGTTTTTTTTTTTTTTGCCTTCACGTGCGCTTACAAGCGCGGATCAGCGCAGCCTATGGCTTGTGTTGCATGTCCAGAACAGTTGGGATGTTGAACTGTTCGCCTTGACAAGCGCACGAATTTCGGACGCAAAACATTCCATGCCACCAGAAAGCCACAACGGCAGCCGCCACAGTCACTGCATACGTACAGCAAGCAAGTAGTGCGCGCCCGAAAAAACAATTGTCTTCTTGATCTGGAATGTAATCAATAAAGCCATGTCGTTATGGCTGGCAACTTGTAAAAATGTTGCGCATACTTGCGGCTGCAGATCGCAGCGATCGTCTCGATCGCGCACATTGCATTTACACACACACACAGCAGCGCATTGATGGCCAGCCGCTGGCCAGTGCGCTTGGCGTTGTGCGCAGATTCGTACGGATAATGATCCATTGTTTAAATTTGAACTTGCATTAAATGCCAGTTTGCGGCTGCGCGTGCATACCTTATCAGGCGATGGCAGCCAAACGTAGCTGGAGTGATTCATAGCGGTGAAGCGATGTGATGTGCGGCGAAGGTGGTGTTGGTGCTGGTGATATGCTGGTGACTGTTGTTATAGCCACTTTTTGTACTCCCACACATGTGTCCTTAAAGAGCTTGACATTATTTATTCAGAACTTGCAAGCCAATAAGACAGTTAAGGATTTGGCAGCCATTTTTTTTTTTCTACGAAGTTGAGTCAAATGAAATAGGACAGCTGCTGGTTATCAGCCAATTACGCTTTATTTTTAGCTGTAAAAGTAACGACGGGGCGAAGACGTAACGCGTATGTCAAAAGTGTTTTCCAAATTGTGGTCTCCCCTCAGCCGACATCGCAAACGCTTCGAATGTATTTTCACAAATTCAAAAAAATTTCAAAATTTTTCCCAGATATTCTTCAGTGGACCGATGATATTTAAAATATGTGGAACCCTGCCGCCGGCAATCAAGTAGTAAAGTTGTATCCAGCAGGCGTGGAAGTGGCCACGATGTTGGCTTCTTCTATTCACCAAGCGTTGAAGAGTAGCGAATCGAACAAACTAAACTGGGTGTTGAAACAATCGAGCAGCACTTGTGGAGCGAGTCTGTGAAATGATGTCCTCTGACGCATGCGTTGTGCGTTGATCTTGGTGAAGAAATTCCATCAAGTAGGTCAAATATTAAACTGTTAGTTTTGGGGCGCTCGCCTAGATTTTTAAATGGCGAGTGTGTGAGTATTATTTTTGAAATACACTTTCGAAGTACAATTGGAGAACGTGGCCAATCTTATCGGCTTTGACCGTAAGTATATTGGGTAGTCGAAAAAGGCTTTTCGTATTTCTAATCAAACTACAACTAATTTTTAACTCTTTTATTTATGCTAATAAATAAATTAACAAATATGTTTCGATCGACCATTTTTCTTCATTTTTCCGCCAGAGACATTATTCCAACAGTGTAACGACATCTATTGAGAAAATACAAAAAGACTTTTTCGACTACAAAATATTACGGCCCGTTATGATTCCAACCGTTGATTTGCTTCATAAGCTGAAATATAGACATCACAAATCCCATATCAAAGTTTTGCGAAAAAATGTTGCGGATGATTGGATGTTCATACCAGAGGCCTTTATGGGATTACATGGGTTTTCTATGGTAAAAAATTGATTTTTTTCAATAATTTTTTCTCATATAAAAAATTAAATATTTTATTTATTTTTCTTTTATTGTTACAAAAATACACAATTCACAAAGAAACTCTGAAATTTTTGAAAAAAAAAAAAAAACTATTTTAAACTCGGCCATTACGGTGCCACCGGACCCCTCGAAAAATAGGTGCACCCGCGTTGGCAGGCTAACTCCTCACAGGATAATCTGAAATGGAAAAAATACGTGCTTTAGTTAAAACATTAACTCAGAACTTGGCTGAAGAAAAAATAAACTGGATTTTTGGCAGACATTTTTAACAGAAAATAAACATTCTGCGAAATTTTTTCTTTTCAAGTAGTTATAACCAAAAAAAATACTTTGTTCAAGTCTTTAAGAATTGTATCGCCGTCTTAACCTAGCTAGCCTCGAGCGCACAAATGCTAACTATTATTCGGATCAACTTGATAATTTATGGCAATATTCTAGAGGTGATAATAAAAGAGATTGAATTTTTGAAACCTTACCATGGTTACCATGGGTTTATGTAACCCCTTATAGTAATAGATACAAAGATTCTGTAAATTTTTTAGAGACTTGCATCCATGAGTTACATATATATCGAACACAATAAACACAGCACTTTTGAGCTCCTAATATAGGTTAGATTAGGTTACACCGGCCGTTCTACAAGTCCTTTGTAACGCCAGAAAGTGTTTTGTTATTAATCCGAGCTGAAATTTACGTTGTGCTAATGAGTCGTTGTAACTTAGCAGATGGTACAATAGATCAATAGGTCGCAGTGCAAACCTGAGTTATTTATTTTACGTCATGCTTGCATGAAAGGTGTTTGGGAAGTTGCTTCCTTCAGACCTTTGAACTGTGAAGCTTGTAGAAATCTTAACCCGTCATTTTTCTCGTTAATAATGTTCATACAGCTCGCGCTTGATGCCAGTAAGTTTTGCCCTGTAAGCACCAAATATGTAAACAGCCGCTCTCCGGTAGTCACTGTATCTACTGTCACCCTGCTTTTAAGGACATTCTCCGACGAAGTACTAGGTGAGGTTATTGCCTTAATTGCCGCTTGGCTATCCGACGTACTATATATGTTGATATTCTTTACGTCATATTCAGTCAGCGTGAAGATTCAACACAGAATATCCCGGCGATATATGATAGGGATTCCGGTGGTTTTTCGTATGCTTACACCATCCACCTTCTTTCTCTTAGCATGACTTGAAACCTACTTTCGTAGATAAAGCATAAGGGTATATGATCTAGTTTATCCACCGACGATATAGGATATATAATGTGATGACTTTTATTAGAGCCATTACATACGTACATTCATACTTCATCAAATACTGACTTCCTTGAGTACATCAGCCACTAAAAGTCAGAAGAACCCTAATATTTCGGTAGCAGATTAAACAATATATCATCGAGTAAGTGACGGCTTATCTACGTTGATATTATATTATTATATTGAAAGCTTCGTACCCGTCATCTTTTGAAGTGCAAAGTCTTGTAGTATTTCGTATATGGACTAAATTCACTCCAAGCTGACACAATTATCGAAGAAGTGAATCGCTTGCTTTCGTTCGTTTAAACAATCAAGTCCTAATTTTCCCAGCAGTTTATACCGACTTTTCTTAACATTTAACAAATATTTGCCAAAAAAAAAATGTCTGAAGGTACTAAGAAAATGGTTATGTTAAGTGAACTTCGATTTATTTAAAATCGAAAAGCTTAAAATAGGAGAGAATCTTGAGATCACATAACATTCGACATAAGCTTTTGACTATGGGACTTTCAGCCAAGGTGAGCCCTTGTATTATCTATCTTTAATTGCTAAACAGTGTTCCACAAGTTCAATATGCTGCATAAAATGTTTGGCCAAGTGAACCCTGGCCTATTTTAAATCGAAAAGCTTAATAAAGGAGAGAATTTTAAGTTCAAATAACAAACACGACTCGATCGCTTCGTAATAAGTTTAATTAAGAAGAGCGCCTTCATCATTCAGGCCAGTTTCAATGTCCATATTTAGGTGTTCCACTAGTTCAATATGCGCCATAAAATGTGTACCGGTAATAGTGCAGATTTTTTACAATGATCATCAAGCCTTTTTTGGTATCTGGTAAGATTATTTTTATAAATAAATATGAGCGCTCTCAAAATATTCTAATTTTTTGGAGTTTGAAATCTAATTTCAGATTGTTGCTGATTGTAGCCATATAAAAGTTACTCCAGCGGGGGACTCAAAACATTGTTGGTTTTTTTTTCAAACTACACTTGTGTGTAAAAACTTCTCTAATATTCATTTTAGATTTATATATAATACAAAGCATATATCACAGATTTTCATAAGTAACATTTCATCTACAACCATTAAAAATATATATTCCTCTATTTATGTGTACAGGCACCCACTCAGCCATACAAATATACACACATACGTTTAAATTCAAAGATTTTTCTTGGCCTGGCAATCATATCGGTTATACATAATTCAAAATTCATTTTTGTGCACATTAAAAATGGGAAAATTGTTTAATTTTCTGGAACTCATCATAAGCGAGCTCATAAATTATAACGCAGTCGCACAAACAGTCATAACCAACACAGCAATGTGCCAAGCACACTCAGACATACAAACATCTAAATTTATAAATATGGCAGCAGCGGCAATAGAAAGAATGAAATCGACGAGCTAAACTCGAATGGAATGTATGGCAAGCCAGGAAAGCGTTGCCGCGCCGTCCGGACAGTGCCGCGTTGCGCTACCGCGTTTGTTGCTGTATTTAATGCAATTGACGTTGTGGCTGCGACGCCGAGGCAGATGAACGCAACCAAACTCAAAGTAAAGTAAATAACTCTGAAAAATGAATTATGACAGTTCTAATTGACTGAAGTGTGTATGTGTAGATATATTTGTATTTGGTATATGAGTGTGAGTAAGTGCGCAGTGGCGGCGTTGGCTGCTTTCCATCATAAAATGCATGCTTCCATAAATATGTTTATATACAGACTTGTATATGGTATATAAGGAGCAAGCGGCAATGGCATTGAGAAGGCTAGTGGATTGAGGGTTGAATTGAGTCCAAATGCCCACATGGAGGAAAATAATAACCCTTTTATTAATGATACGTGTATCCTGTATTTATGATTTTTTGATAAAAACCGACTAAATTTTCGATTGAGAAATATCGAAGCGATAAAAACTCTGGAGCTTTGCAAGAAAAAATGAAATAAAATTAAAAACAAAACAAGTGTCAATACATGTCCAACCTTGGCAAATTCAAGTACTCACCAAAGCATTAAGTTTCTTTCATTTCTAACCACAGAAAAGTTCGGTTCATTTGCTGATCTTCAAGATTGGAATCGCTCCTAGACTACTATCCTATACAACATTACGCGACGCCAGAAAATAAATATCCTCTATACAGATCTTATAAGTTAAGAAAGCGCTTAGAGACCAATACAAATCTGCTTAAGCGTTTTATTTCTATTTCCATCAGCTCAAATGGTATCTGAAAATGCGAGCTCCCAGTTTTAACAATGAAGAAAGAATTGTTGAGACATTGAGAGCGAAAAGCTCACTAAACATCTTAGGCTTCACTTTGAGCCTAAAAGATCTTGAGACAGCGCAAAACTGTGGTAGCTCAATACTGGTCAAGTTCCCGCAGAGACAAGCTAACCTGTGAAAGAACGTACCTAGGGAACAAGTTTCCTACCCCATCCCATTCTATAGATAGCGGGACTAAGTTGAACTATATTGCTAGCTCGTCAACTTTGTAGTTACCTATGATTACGCTGTAGCTTTATAACCATAGTGGTCTTAGCGCAAAGTCACTCGATGCCGTTGGTAGTGAGGTGAAGCATTCAGTTACTTATAGCTTTGAACGGACGGTTAGTTATTTTATCCACTACAATTGCTTAGAAGTATACGAATATAATTAGGTATTATATTATACCTTGAAGCGTTACAAAATCCTTCAGATGGAGTATGGTCAATTGGAAGAAGGGATTTAACTAGCACAGCTTGCCAAAAAAACGGTCCTACTTTTGACAGAACGTATCATAGAACTGACTAGATCTTTTCATATAACGTTAGTATGGTTTTAAAGCTATATCACGGTATAGAAGCTTTGGTGAGTGATTTACCTTGATCCATACGGAGAAAGATGAGAATCCAAAAGCAGGTTTAGTTTTGCAGATTAAAATTTTTACTGCTCCGGAGATGTAATATGTATAGTATGTACGAGTGAGTGAAAACACTACAAATTTGCCTTATACAAGATTCACCAACGCAGTACCCATCAGGGAAAAGTCTGAATTGGGACTGAGGACGTCGATATCATAAACCAGTAAAAGAGTCTTACAAAGTTTGAGAAGAACTTTTATCAAGGAATTCAATTTTGGTTACTTTTAGCTAACGCTGTGTGGCGCAAAAGTTGTATTATTTCGAGTTGTTTGAAAACTTGAAACTGAATTGAGGAAGTGATTTTTCCGCTTGTTAAATGTGTTCCTTCTAATAGACAATTTCTTTCCTTGAATTTTCAAACTAATGAATGCTTTACGCCTAATGCAGAAAGTATATGATCCACTGAACTAGGTTGTTGCCAGAAAAGTTCAATCGTAGACATTCTAATTTGAATATTTTGTCGGACGAGAGCTGGCAAAACTGTGTGGAGGAGTTAGGAACATTTAAGCACTTTCTCCTTCACTGTCCAGCTTTTGCAAGACGGGGTAAATTTGTAGGAGTTTTTTTTTTAACAATAATCAGAGAAATAATGGAGCTGCAAAAGGTTGCATATAAATTATATTGATTACGAAATATCTGATAAGAAAGGCATCAAACTCAATTTGAAATCTGAAAAAGAAAGTTAGGTTTGGAAATGAAATATAAACCGGCTTCATCGTACGAAAGAAATGCTACGCATTTTGGTTTTCGCAATGTATGGTTAGCCAACTGTTCTGTTGGCCTTAACTAGTACTTCTTTTTTCGTTAAAGAATATTTCTTTTAACCAGAACTTAACTGGCAGATGTCAGCTTACTAGACATTTATTAGATGGCATACCATACAGAGCCTTAAAAGAAGGTATGACGTTGACACAAAAATTATTCGCAAAAATGTACAATGTGTATTTAAAAGAAGGAATATTTCAGGACCAATGCAAAGTCTAGCGAATGGTTCTATATCCTAAACCAAAAAAGCCTCCGAAGGAACCTTCATCATAATGACCTCTGTGCATGTTTGACACATTTGATAAAGTGCACGAAAGCATAGCAAGAAACTACTTGGCGTTAGCAATTCAAGCAGCCGGCGGATTACCAGAAGAAAGATAATAGGGCTTTATGAAAAAGATTGACGCACTAAACCATGTCATTGACACTGCGAAATTCCCAATAAATAGTAACGACGGAAAGTCGGAACAAAAAGTTACTGCGCGCTGATTACCCTGGATGTGAAGAATGCCTTCAACTCAGCAAAGAGGGCAAACAAAATCAAGGCTCTGTATGACATACGCGCTCCTCTATAATTCGATACTGATGAAGGCACCAAGAGCTATTCTATTTCGGTTGGAATATCGCAAGGCTCTGATCTAGGCCCCCTTCTATGGAACCTAATCTATGATGGGATGCTAAAGGAACACCAAACAAAAGCCGCTAAAGTAATTGCATATGCAGGCGACCTTACTGTCGTAGCAGTGGCTAAGCAGCTAAATGTCCTCGGAAGATCATTTCATCTCCTCAATGAGTTTAGAACTGGCTGAGCAAAATACAGAAGTCTTAGTCAATTAAAGTATGTTGGAGTAATAATAGGCTCAAAGCTCAAATTTTAGGATCAATAATTATGGCAAATAAAAGCTAAGTAAAGCAAACGTAATGAGATCGGTTATGGTACGAGTATATGCGGCTCCAATATGAATCCAAGTGCTAGGCATTAAAGCATATGCCAGACAAATAAGCAAAATGCACATGCTGTCGGTTGTAAGAGTTAACATTGCTTTCCGAACAATAAATGTCAAATGACGCTGCTGAAGTAAGAGCCGGTATGATGTCCATTGAGATCCAGGGTTATGAATGCGGGTGGGTATGCAAGTCATCAGAGCCGTCTATAGGAGCCAAAAGAGAAGAGAGAGTCAAAAGCTTAACAATATGTCAGCAGTGGTGGCAAATCTGGCTCAAAGGACGGTGAACTCATGGACTAATACTGGACATCCATTTGTGGATAGACAGACGACATGGCCACTTGGATTTCCAACAAACCGAAATACTAAGTGGACATTTGTGCTTTAAAAGCTTCTTGTGAAGATTCCAAGACGATTTTAGTCAGAATTGTCCGCCATGTTCAAAGTGCTTTCAAGACTCTGAACATGTATTTTTTATTGCCCGCGCTTCTTAAGGGAAAAACTTAAAACTTCACTCAGTGTTAGTTTTACGGTGAAAAATTTGACGATACTTATGTGCCAATCCATTGAGAACTGGAAAGCTGTGAGCGTCAGCCTCAAAACTGAGACGTATAGAGCGGATTAAGCGTCCGTACCATAGAGGATACTTAAATGTCTTACTACTCCACACTTCGGCCTTTGATGACCTTAAATTCATACACAGTTTTCTTCGGCATTTCAGTTTCTTTCGGAAATTTACTTCGGTTATTTAGGCGGCTCGGTAATTTGAGCATTCTTTTCGCACTCGCTTATGAAGAAACGTGTTAAATATTACAAAGGAGAAATGTCTTGGGCTCTACGGCCAAAATTTAATAGTTTTGAGTTACAATCAATTTCGAGCGGACTTCTATGAAAGGCTTGTGGAACATAAAAATATGTTTTTAAACTATTTTTGATATGCGAGTGTTATTAGCGAACTATTCTTCAAATATTTTGATATCAAAGAATTTGAGATTTTTAACATAGAACCTCAAAGTGGTGGGGTATATGTATTTAAAGTTGGAGCTTTGTTATAGTGAATTCATATTTGTATACCTTTATACATATTGTTTTTATGCGATTCTATGTATATAAAGCAATTGACTATTAATCGAGCTAATTACGCTCGTAGACTCTGCTTCAAACAAACCACATACATACAGACCTGTCTCTTATACACATCTAGATGTGTATAAGAGACAGCCTTTATACATATTGTTTTTATGCGATTCTATGTATATAAAGCAATTGACTATTAATCGAGCTAATTACGCTCGTAGACTCTGCTTCAAACAAACCACATACATACAGACATACATACATATTTATTTAAAGCTATGCATACCTAAAAGTATACAGTTTTTATCACACTTTTTTATCCCTTTTTAAATCTATTTTTTCTTTGGAGTTTCACCGCAAATCAAAAGGGATGTTGCACCGTGGAAGACCTTGGCGTCATAACTCATCACATAAAAGAAAACGCCCTGAGCAATAAGTTGAAAGAAAGAAAAAGTGTTGTTGTTGCAACGTAGAAGCGATGCAACGTTGAAGAAAGTAAAGAAAGCATTTCCTGTGCAATGATGGACTTTTTTCTCGCTTTACTTACTCAAACCGTGCTGTGGCGTACAAAAGTCGTTTTTGTAGTGCGAGTTTGAGGCAGAATTACAAACCTTCATATACACATACATATATACATCCACATAACAGTTTAACAATGGCGACATGGCTATGGCAACAATAGGCAAACAGCAGCAGCACTAGCAACGCGGCAACACCGGCAAGGGCAACAACAGCGGGAGCATAACAATTGTGGCAGTCGCAGCTCGTCTATTTCGATAGCAATAATTCAAAAAAGAAAAGGAAAAAAAAAAATACAACGAGCAAATGTAAGACGGCACCGATAGTCATAAATCTGTCAAAAATCCATTTCTTCCATTACGTTAGATTCACTCGCTCGTTTATGTGTCGTCGTCGTCAGCGGCACCAGAGCCAGTATCAGCACCAGCGGCAGCTTCAGCAGCGTCTTTGTTATTTTTGCTGCCACTTCTGCTTTGCCGCTTGATGGTTTCTGTTATAATTTTGGTATAATTTGTTGATGTTGTTGTTTTGGTGGTGTGGTTATTGTTGATATGCGGCTGGTGCTTTAGCCGCTGCAGCAAGCTGTTTATGCCGCACACATGTTTGTTTGTGTGTGTATGTGAGTTGCAAGTATATAACTTTTTGCCTCACTAATGTTGACGCTACTTTGCTACTATTGCCACTGCCGCTTGCCACATGTAGTATGTGCGTGTGTGCGACTTAGCGTCTAAGTGACTGTACAAATCATATTCTATGCGCAATTGTATAAAACTGCCTGTGCCTGAGTGTGTGCGAGCAACTTTATTTGTTTGCTGGCATTTTTATGTTACATATTCTGACACTTCAAATATGATATACTACCGTTTTGCTTTCGGTACGCTGTCTCAGCGCGTATTGTAAGCGATGATGACGAAGACGACAGCATCAGTGTCAGCCAGCCTGTGGCAGCTACTAGCATTTGCGCGTTTGTATGTATCAATTACTGGTAGCGTTGAATTACGCAATCACTAGATTGATGCTGGTGGTAGATTATGCATTAGGGAGCAAAAAAAAAAAAAAAAACAACAATTGAAAAAAATTTAACTGCCTTACACTTCACAAATACAAAGCTTCCATACAATAAATTTATTTGGCTCGCTCACTTTGTACGGCAGCTATTAGCTATAGTGATCCGATCTAAACAAGTTCTTCGGATAAAACAGTGCTGTCTTTGAAAATAATCGATACTGAATTTCTTAGAGATATCTCGCAAAATGGAGAAGTTTTCCATATAATATCTTTTTCAGATCGGTCAGTTTGTATGACAGCTATACGCTATAGTGTTCCGATCTAAACAATTTCTGCAGATATTATAGCGTTGATTATGAAAATTATCTTTACCGAATTTCTTGAAGATATCTCGGAAAATGAAAAAGTTTTCCATACAAGAACTTTTTACAGATCAGTCAGATTGTATGGCAGCTATATGCTAAAGTAGTGTGATCTAAAAAGTTTCTTCAGAAATTGTATCATTATTTTCAGCATTAATTTCAGCCAAATTACCTGAAGATATCTCGACAAATTGAAAAGTTTTTCCTACAAAGACCTGCTTTGGTACGTTCTGTTTGTATGCCAGCTATATGCTAAAACAGTGTGATCTAAAAAATTTCTTCAAATATTGTAGCGTTGCTTCGGAGAGTGATGTGTACCGAATTTCGTGACGATCACCCGTTACATAAAAGCGTTTTCCATACAAAAACATGATTTTGATCATTAAATTTGAATGGCAGCTATTTGCTATAGTGGTCCGATCTGCAATTTTTTTTTTTTTTCAAATATTGTAGCTTTGCCTTCGAAATTAATATGTTCCAAATATCATGATTAAATGAAAAAGTTTCTCATACAAAAACTTAATTTTGATCGTCTACTTTGTATGGCAACTATATGCTTTAGTGGTCCAATCTAAACAATTTGTTTGGATATTGCAATGTGAACTTTGGTAATAATCCGCCCCAAAATTCTGTTGAAGTATCTTATCAACATAAAAAGTTTTCTTTACAACCACACTATTTTGATCGCTTAGTTTATAAGGCAGCTATGTCCTATAATAATCCGATATTAGCGGTTTCGACAAATTACCAGATTTTTGAAAAGAAAAATACGTCTTTAAAATTTATGATAACTATCTCAAAAAATCGCTCGCCACGCAGATCATTTAAATATGTCTATAAATACTTTATAGGCTCATTGGACGCCAGTAACGAAGAAGAAAGGTCCTCGGCGTTACTGCATGAGTGTTGTAATCTCCGTTGCAAACTTAGTATACCCCCTTTGAATATAAAAATAATATTTTAAATTTTTTTCTGCGAGATCCCAATGAAATGCTCGATCATTACTTTCTCCTATGAAGAATAAGATAATGTGTATTTAAAAAATCGTTACTCTTAACAGAGTAAATTTTCTACAGGTTTTTACACTGTGTAATAAATTTTAATTTCTCTACCGGTAGTAATCTTATGTAAATATAATTATTTTTTTTTAAACATATCTTAAAATTATTGCCTTTGAATTCGAAGTTGACAAGAATGAAGCCAAAATCAGCCTGAGAGCTTTTTTAATCATTAAAAAGCTTTTTCATTAAAATTACTTTAAAATAGTAAGTATGAAATAATATTCTGAGCCTTCAGAAAAAAATAAGCTCAGGAGCTTTTTACAACCATTGAAAAGCTTTTTAATTTATACATATTATTCTAATATAGTAAGTATGAAATAAGATTCCTAGTCTTCAGAAAAAAATAAACCCACGAGCTTTCTGAGAACTTTTGAACAACCATTGAAACATTTTTTCAGTTATAATATTTTAATATAATAAGTTAGAAATAGGACACTAAGTCTGAGTCCGAAAAACCTAACACGAGAGCTTTCTGTGAGCTTTTTACAACCATTATAGAGCCTCTTCATTAAAACGAACTTTATATTGTGAGTATGGTATAAATGATATCAAGGCCGGTACCGTCAATTTCAAGTTCCATAGCAATGTATTTCGTTTCCATGTATTTATTTTCATTTAATTGTGAGAGAATTTAGAAAAAATTTTGTAATTTAGAAAATCAGAAATTCTATCAAAAATATAGTATGGTTTGAGTTATTTGTTTGGCTGTAGTGGAGTTGTTTTGCTAAAAATTTCAAAAAAAATGTTCACACCATACATCTTTCTTTCATCGACATTGAATAGTAAAATGGTGTAGTATGGTAGTAAATCGAAATTTCGAAATTTTGAAACACAGATTGGGAAGAAATATTTAAATCTGTCTTGTTGAAACCAAATGTCGTCAAGATCACAAATTTCAATTTCAGGCATCAAATAGGCGGCTATTATGGCGCCAAATCGGTTGCCATCGACAGTTATGTTCTCACCGGCATCATTCCTGAAGAAATATGGACCGATGATGCCAAAATGGGACCCAAAACACACCCCAAACTTTTGTTTTTTCTGAATGAAACGACAGCTCTTGAATATCTTCAGATTGGTGTTTGTCCCATTTGCGGCAATTTCGTTTGTTTAAATACTCGTTGAGGCAGAAGTGAGACTCATCGCTAAACATAATAGCTTGACCTGTCAAAAAAAAGGCTATTGAACGAAGTACCTACATACATATGTACATTTGGATCACATGGATCACATAAGTTTGTATGGCAGCTTTATTATTTTATAGTGCTCCGATTTCATAGAGCTGATAAATAATTAACTCCTTTGGGAAAGAAAAGGTCGAGTTCAAAGTTTCAGATCGATATCTGAAAAACTGAGACACTAGTTGGAGTATATGCGAATAGACAGACGGGCAGGTATGTTAAACTGACCCAGGTTGTTATTTATACTATATGTATATATTTTATATGGTCTCCGAAGTTGTACAGCCTTAATTATTCTTTATTGAGGTTATAAAAAAAGTATGTTTTTTTTTGCAAGTTTATGAAATATGCTTTCTTGATTGGGGACCACTTATAAGGCTATATACATAAAATGCTTTAAGTAATTATTCACATTACATGTTGTATTTTTCTGTCAGCCCATAAAACTGAAACTAAATAATATATTAGCAGTCACAAAAAGGACAAAAGTCAGTATATTTCGTGAAATGCTAATCACTTTAGATTAATGTATATAATTGCTTGACAAACTATTCACTCAATTGTCCTGGACAGTTTTACAAGGCAGCCACAACGTTGACATATTCGAAACTGTCAAACATAATTTTTCAAGATGAGTGTTGAGATGGAGAAACAGCCACAAACAATGTGTATACATATGTATATGTACATACACACACACACACTTATGTATATATATATATATATATATTACATACATCATATATGCTATAAGAAACAAAGTAACCTAAACCTACCGCGAAAGTGAAAGATTCTTCTAGTGAATATGATATACATATGTGCATATATATATATATACATATCTACACATATAAAGCAGGATGTACTTATAATACATACATATCGACACATCCCTTTCAATCCAACTTAAAAGGAGAATTGAGACATTCAAATTGACGCATTAATTTCCCGGCTGTCAGTCGAAGTTTTAGCTGCGCAGGCGCAAATAAAGACGCTGCCACATCAGCCAACAAGTGCCCATAAGCAAATGCAACAACAACATGCTGATATTATATAGTTATGCATGTTTATTGACGATAAATGAGCGCAGTCCAACTGTGATAAAAAAACACACACACACACATGAAAGGCAAAAAAGAGAAGAGAAAAGGATCACAAGGCAACGTCAAAAAGAAATAAACCAAGTAAATAGAAATGTCACTATGAAAGTGAAGGTTGAAGTATATATCCCACGCATGCACAGGTAAAAGCGAATAACTCCACATATAGACGGACATACATATAGACACTTCAAGATATGCAGATAAAGACATGCCATAATGCCGAGTGCAGCAGCGGCAGCAGCAACAGCATCATTCAAGTGGCAAGTGGCAATTGGCTGAGAACTAGGCGCTGAAGATTAATATGTCTGGAAAGCGGCTAATTAAATTACACAAAAAAAAAAAAAAAATAATAAGGAAACCGGGCTGTGAGTGGAGTGGAAAAGCAGTGAAAGCAATGAACTACCGACAACATCAGCCGCATGGCTGTATACATCTGCATATGCGAGCAGTTGGCACTGCGAGGGAGCGCAGCGGATGCGCCTATCAACCGCCATAATAAGGGAAATTTTTCTTTCTTTCAATTTTACAAAATGAAAAATTGCGCTACTCAAGTATCTCAATTAAGTATCTCGAGTGTAGCGATTTGTATGCCAGCGACCCCGTAAGCCTGCTACACAACAGCCACCGACGTTGTTGAATGTTGCTGTAGGGATTACATTTTTGAGTTGAAGGAATGTATATAGCATAATATATAGAAACATGAGAATTTGGATTGAAAGAGTAGGTTAGGTCAGATTAATCTAGTAGGCCAAGTTGCTAGGTTGATGAGGAGTACTTATTTAGAATGATTCCTCTTAATGCGAATTTTAACATACTGTACCTCCTCACTTACCTTGGTGACCCCCGAATCACGCAGCGTAGTCTTGCTAATGGGGACAAGTTTACAAGCTATACTCCATTCCTTCTTGCTCTGCTCTAGACATTTCCTACAGTCTTTACGGTCTGTCAGCTCCATCCTAGTATTCGCAACATATTCCTACAGTCGATTCTATCGAGTCCAATTGCAGTTTTGATAGGGTAACTGGTAAACATTTTATATAAAACTATTTCTGAGCCAAGCTTCTTGCCTTTGGTAAGCCCAGAGTAACCGCATTTTTTTCTCGTGGAATGGCCTTGAGTGCATTCTCTTTTTTTTTTGGATTTCGGATCACTTTTGGAACGCCATTCGCTAGGCTGTTAGATAGTATCGATGTCATATTCATAAGCCCGCGACTGGTCATCAGTAACAATGCGGGATCCTCAGCTACATTCTCAAGGATCTCGTGTGTGAACCCTCGAATGAAAGAAAAATTTTCCTACCAATAACTTAAATACTTATCCAAAAATGTCATCTTAAAAAGTGTTGTTCTAGTTCGTTCCGGTTAGACAGATAGACGTAACTAGAAGCTCTACAAATTTTTGCCAGCCAAGAACCGCCAAACTTCTTTTGAAAGATTTACGTGGCGGCAACATCAATGGAATGTTGTTGGGTGAATACACCCGCTCCAGTTACTCATCCTTCTACAGTACAGAAAGGAAACGTTCAGGAAACAGCTTTCCACACCCATGTCTGCGGCGGGTCATCAGTACATTTACAATAGAATTTTGACTCCGCTAAGCCATTCTGCTCCATCAACTGACTACGTGGGTGCACTTGGCTTAACGTTCATTCTCGAGAAGGGAGCTGCCCATAGCTTCACCTTCATTTTTTCCAAATCTGTTCCAGCGGATTACGGCGGTATATGAGCGCCTCTACCTTAGTTATCGACTTGTCTCCGCGTGCTAAACGTGTAGCTTTTCTAATCCTTCTCGGCACTTCCCCTTTCTCAAAGGCGCTTTCTGTTCACTGCTCACCGAATGCTGTCTATTTTCAGCGTTATGTTGTTTAATGCGATTTGCAAGCTCTGAATAAGAGGCATTGCACCAGATACAAGTAGCGAAGTGTACTCGGCCATTTCTTATCTTCACTTTGGAGCAAATCAACCACTTCATATCCTCTTTCTTTAGGTTGGAGTTGTTCACGAGTCATTCACATGTGCTGACCAACATTTTCAACCAGATTTGGAGACCGCAGGGGACCGAAAAAATACTTGTTCAACTGATATTTGGACTGATATTCATGTCCATTTCATTGCTTTGTTGACTTCCCTGTGGATTTTTGTAATTATCTCCTCCTTGCTTTTTATACCTGCCACTAGATTCCTCATTAGTAATGGCCGTTGTATCACACATTCTCTTCCTTCTGATGTTGCATATAAATCAGACCACGATAAGGGTATGATTGCTGAAATATAACGGGCTTTGCTAGGTGTCGCCTGTTTCCAATGTTATAACGCAGTTAGACTACAGCGGGTTCGAAATCAGAACACTGCAAGCAGCAATATCCATTTCCCAGACGACACCCGCGGGTAAAATATTAATTAGAGAAAGTTTACGGTCTTAAATAAGTAATTCGAAAATATATGTAGAAAGCTTTTAGACGTTGGGAATATCTGAAATTTCAGTACAGTTTTTCCTAGTAAATATTATAATATATTCCTTGCATGGAGTTTAATGTCTAAGAAAAGCCAGAACTCATCCTTCCATACGGTTTGAGGTTTCTTTTAAACCGGGATTCATATTAGATAGGTGTTGCGAACAAAGATAGAACTTAGGTCTATGTAATATGTGTTATTTCCTAAAGCCGAACCAAAGTGTTCCACATTATTTGGAGAATATTAGTACTAACTACTTGAGTAGAAAAGTCACACAACTAATAGAATAACAGTTGAAACGAACAGGTTGCTTGACGTACATCGTCTCTCAGTGATGTGCGTAGTTATTAATCCACAAAAGCGTAGATAAGACACCACCGCCATCGTCAGCTCTAGCAACAACGACATACATGAACATAGCTGTCGTCACAACCGAATAAGACATCTTCCATTTTGCGCACAAAGCACCTCGCTAGAGTGGCTGCACTGCACGCTGTTGACGGGTGACGAGCCGAATGCTCGAATGTACGTGAAATCCTTTAACGATGCGCCGAAAATGGAAGAACAAGAACAAGTCAAATAAAATACAAAAGTCGGCGATAAGTTAAACAATAAGATGAGTAAAACATGTGCGTTGCCTGATTGGTTGGTGCGAACGATGGTCTCCGAACCGCGCTCACAAACAATTCCATCAACTTCGCTAGCTGAGCTGTGCTGGCTGAGTAAAGGCGACCCAGCACAGAGTCAGTTAGTGAGCCAGCGCAGTCAACATAGTCGAAGAAACAGGCTATGGCACTGTAAAGTAACCATCACGTTTGCCATCGTTGTTGTTGTAGATGTTCGTTTTGTGTGTTTTGCTCTCACAGAATGAGTGACAGCTCAATGCAATCTCGTCAGCGGACAGACGAGAAGAAAGGCTGGGCCGGACAGAATGATATGCGATGCGATGTGCATTTATGTAGTAGGTAGCTATGTATATGTGAGTTTCTATGTGTATATATGCGTGTGTGTGGTGAAGACAATCGAGTGGACAGCATCGTATCGGCAATGCTCATAGTTTGGGAAGGTTTGGTTGTAAGTGAATGGAAAAGGGCAGTACCAGCAGGAGTTACAACAACAATAACAAAAACAACAACAATTTTTTTACAACAACAACACCAACACCAAAAACGGTTAGCAAGCGTTGCACAATGACATACCGAAAACAACAAAAACAAGTACAACAACAACAATAAATAAAAGAGCACAGAAACACTAACAACCACTACAGCCAAGCCACTTACCAACACACATTCCCAAGCAAGCATACATAAGTATATCAGGGCTGCTGTCAGTTCAAAGTTGCCATGCTGAAGGCGCCGAGTGGTGTTGGTGTATCTGCTGACACCGTCCGTACGAAAAGGAGAAACAAGTAGAATGAGATGTACAGAAATGAAATCAAATCAATTGAAGGGTCGCTTGTTGTGCGTCGTGGTGATGGCGATGGTGGAGGTGGTTGACAGAGGAATCCATCAATTTTTATGTCACTCATTGCTAGTGTTGTTGTTGTTTTTCTGTGCAATGGTTGCCATCTGAATTGTTGATTTAATCGACATTTGAGTTTACTGTCTCGCTTGCTCATTCGCTTTGTCGCCCTATTAGTCAACCACTTTGCATGCGTGAAAATTTTTTTTTTGTCTGTGTGGTTACTCCATTCGATTGTCACTGCTTTTGTTGGCCTGTCAATGCGTTGTTGTTGTTGTGTCTTCTTTAGCTCATAAAATGCAAATCGAATTTCGAATCAAATCGCATGGAATCGACAATAGCTCGACTATCAAATACAGTGCACGCGTTGGGGGTTTGCGGACTCAGCTTCCTGTAGTACAGAAAGAGTGGACAAAAAAATGGCACATTTTGCTCATAGTTTGGGAAAACAAAATAATTTGTTTTATCATTTTGTAGACCTCAGTACTGGCTCCATTAGTCATAAAAATACCGTTTAGTAACCATTATGCAATAATATATGCCGTTCAGAGAATAGCCGTATCTACGTAACCGAATCGGACTCGGATTTTTGTCCGATCAAGTACTGTTAACTCGGCAATAACAACAATAATATGCCTTTTAAAAGGAAAATTTTTGGAAATTCATCACCACACTTATTAATTTCTTCTAATTATGAACTTATCCATCACCAAATTGATTTTGATACTTCCCATATCCCTTCCGCTTCTTTTCTCATTCCCATTTTTGATTTTGTGCATAATGTATATCTTTTTTAAAAGTTGTATTATATTATATAAAAGTTAAGTTAGGTTGGTCCAAATACGGATTCCATTTGGATAACTAAGAACGCCAGATCATTGTCGACAAAGCGCTTTTCTTGAGGCAACTGATATCAGTTCCGTCAGGTTCATCGCAGATATGACTACCTCATTCTTGCAATAGCTGGCGATGGAGAAGAAAGTACCTGGATGTTTCTATCTCAACTTTCTTCTTTGAACAATGTTCGGTAAGAATTACTACATTTGCGGCAGGATAACAGAGGAAGTGCTTCCCTTTAGTTCAGTCGATCTTCTGCGTTCTCCACTAGTTAGGCCAGAGGATATCGGAACTAGTTGCTCAAAAGCACCTGCTAAGCTCACGCGCAGTTCATAGGTTCAGCGTTAGATGGCAACTGATGTCCAACTCATTCCCACTCCTATGTAATCGAGACACGGGTGCCTTCTCTGCGGTTTTGCAGTTTCCAGTGAATTCGCTATGATGAGACAGATTATTATATAATAATAATTATAAGTATTTTCAGTGGTTTGTCAACAAGTCGAAGAATCAAAGTAGACTTCGAAATTCGAATCAGATTTTGAACCACTTGCAAAAAATCTGGAAGAACTGAAATGCCCAAAATCGCATTCGCAAATCTACCGCGACTGCCTAGCTTTTCAAGACTCATTTCAATGAAACCTTTTACGAAAAATTTCGGACGAAATTCGAAAATTCTCATGGTTCAAAGACAAGCAGTGAAAAAGATTCTGCGCTCGGAACTAAGGTGAAGTTGAAGGAATTTTATTAATAATAATAAAATATACGGAACCATGTTATCACATGAGCTTGGACTCAATGGGATGCGGCAGAAAAAGAAAGATAGACGCATAGGCTCATTAAGAACGTATGTTTCGGCATGGATTGAGTGACAACGCGAGAAGACAGAATATTTATTTGACGAAATTTTGACGGCCCATCTCCACAGATTCGGCCACAATGACGATCCAAAATGTTCATTCTTTAACAGTGGCGATGAAATCGACAAGCATATCTTATTCTTCTGCTTGATATATGTAGTGGAGAGAACTACCATCGCACGAATAATTAACCAAAGACGCTCGACAACATTATAAAGCTGGTATGGGCGAAAATGAAAGAGTGGGCCGCATTAGCGATCCAAAAACTCAGAATAATCCCACATGGTGTTTAAGAAGATACATTCTTACCCAGCTAGACCCTGCGAAGTATTACCTATCGGTCCCTCAGATCCAAAAACAAGCTAAAGCACTCGAAGTTAAAGGTTTAGTACGTAGGCGTACTGTTACGCAAGTCCAATATAAGTAGTTAGATAGCACTAACGGGGGAGTTATCCCGAAAAAAGTGTATTATTAGCGGGCAATATGAATCGTGTTGCTGCCTTAAAAAAATTAAAACGTGAGCTTTGACAAAATGGGTATAAAAGCAAGTGCAATCCCGACGAAACTAAGAATCACTGCTCAGTACGGGTACAATAGAAAACTTTAAAAGGATATGAATATTCTATACTATTGATAATCGCATCTTTCGTTATATATCTCTAGAGAAGAAGAGAGATTTAATATGTCTCTTGTAATTTCAACTTTTTCTTTATCAATCGTCTCTTCATGTTTACAATAGTGATTGATTTTTTGTTTCTTGATTCAAAAACTCTTTTTGACTGCTTATTTTCGACCCTGAACGAAGATTTGCTTAATGTTTTTGTGAAAGCTAACCTTCGGACCTAGAGCATTATTGGAAGATTTTACTAAAATTATTCGCCGCATTAGTGAATAAAGATTATTTTCGAAATCTATGCGGATTTACTTCAAGGCAATGTCTATAAAGTTTTGAAAAGAAGGTTTTTGTTTTTAGTAATTTCTCTAAAGTTCTTAAAAACGGATTTTCTAATAAATGGGGTGGTTCATGAAAATGTCTTTAAAGGTTCGAAAGGAGGGTTTACTCCATCGTAATTTTCAAAAAGTAGGTGTTTCTTTATCTAATGCCTTTAAAGTTCTTAAAACAAGATTTTTCGGTTGGAAAAGTTTTTAAAGTTCTAAAAAATGGGTTTCCACAGGAAAGTGCCTTTGAAATTCAGAAGAGGGAATTTCCCTCATGATAATGACTTTAATATTGTGGAACGAAGATTCACAATTACTAAAACAAGGGCACGTTTTGCAGTTAGCGCCTGCCATTACCAACACCAATGGTAATCCCAAAAACCAAATTTTTTTATCTCTCATCTCCTCAAAAATAAAGTTTGAAAGTTTTTAGTTCTCCCAATGCACAAAAACCATCCAACCTCCGATTTTCTTACTCATACATATACATTGCCACAATGTCCGTTAAATGTCATCTATACTCGTAGCTGCAGCATTTGCTACATTCGTTTTGCTGTTGTTGTTGGAAAATTTTATTTGCTCTTCTTTTTTTTGTTGCATCTGGATCGTCCACCCCTTTTTATTGTTCTGTCCATCAAAATCCATGAAATCGCCACAATATGTTAGGAGCGCGCTGTGTTTGCGTTGACTTTAGCTGCAATCAGCTCCTGCTTTACAATTCGCTCAATTCGTTTCAACTCGTTGACTGGCTCGTTGCTTTCATCTTCCTGGCTGGTTGGAATATGTTTTTGGTTGCAACGCTTCTTTTTGTGCAGTCTTTGTTATGCTTGGTGGTTCAATGTTTTTATGCTGCGCCTTCTTGTTGAATTGCAGCCATTGCTTTTGTTGTTGCGTTTGATCGCTTTGCTGAGTTGTTATCAACGCTGGATTTGATTATTTTTGTTTTGGTTTTCTTCGTACTGTTTTTGGTCCATTGTGTGTGTTAGTTGGTCCGTGTTTTAGTTTTAGTTTTTTTATTTTATAGAATCTAAAGTTTTATTGTATATTTTGCTGTGTTCAAGAAAACTTGCGGCGTGTCAGTAAGGATAGTTTTGAGGATTGAGAAAACTCAGCATTGTTGTCAGTCAACAAAGGAGGCATTCTTATAGCCAATTTAGTATTGAATTTTACTTAAAAGTTCTTACGTAAACCTTTCTATACTTAACAAAGATGATGCACCTTGAAAATTTGTTAGGGAAGTATGGAAAAATTAGTTGAATTTCTCTTTCTCAGGTCTTATTAAACATGTTTTAGAGTGTGTGCATACATTTTTATATTAATATGTTAATAGAAAATGGTAACTACTAAGCAAATCTTCGAAAGCACCTTTCTTAAGAAGACTTCTATGGGCGATGGTATATCTAGGAACTCTTGTTATTGGAAACAAATTAAAAATAAGTAAGGAAGGGCTAAGTTCGGGTGTCACCGAACATTTTATACTCTCGCATGATAAAGTGATAATCGAGATTTCAGGCGTGGTTGTGAACCGATTTCACCCATATTTAGTACATGTCATCAGGGTGTTAAGAAAATTTATATACCGAATTATATAACCGAATTATATACCGAAATCGGTCCAGTACTTCCTGAGATATGGTTTTTGGTCCATAAGTGGGCGACGCCACGCCCATTTTAAATTTAAAAGAAAAGGCTGGATGCAGCTTCCTTCTGACATTTCTTCCGTAAAATTGAGTGTTTCTGACGTTTTCTGTTAGTCGGTTAACGCACTTTTAGTGATTTTCAACATAACCTTTGTATGGGAGGTGGGCGTGGTTATTATTCGATTTCTTCCATTTTTGAACTGTATTGCCTAAAAGAAACGACTCTATAGAGTTTGGTTGACATAGCTATAGTACTTTTTGAGATATGTACAAAAAAGTTAGTAGGGGGCGTCCAAATATGTCCCTCCCTAATGCGATCCTTTGTGCCAAATTTCATTTCAATATCTTTATTTATGGCTTAGTTATGACAGTTTATAGGTTTTCTGTTTCTGCCATTTTGTGGGCGTGGCAGTGGGCCGATTTTGCCCATCTTCGAACTTAACCTTCTTATGGAGCCAAGAAATACGTGTACCAAGTTTCATTATGATATCTCAATTTCTACTCAAGTTACAGCTTGCATGGACGGACGGACAGACAGACATCCGGATTTCCACTCTACTCTTCACCCTGATCACTTTGGTATATATAACCCTATATCTGACTCTTTTAGTTTTAGGACTTACAAACAACCGTTATGTGAACAAAACTATAATACTCTCTTTAGCAACTTTGTTGCGAGAGTATAAAAAAAAAACAATTTTATTAAGATTCAGTGAAGTTATGCGTGAAAGTTCCCAAGAACAATCCTGGTCCGATTTCTTAAATTAAGTTTTAAGAAAGTTATGCTTTAGAGAACTAAAGTTTAAGAAAAAAAAATCACTTTTAAAAATTCTACATAGTTAAGCTCTTAAGTTAAGTAAGATAATTTGGTTGAGTTCAACATATTTTAGAATCAACTTAAATAATACCTTATAAAATACCAAATAAGTATGTAACCTTTAAATTACCAAGTAGAAATTTGAAAGATATTCCGAAACTTTTACTAGAAATCATCTTAAGACACGTGTAATATAGCTACAGTTAGCATATATGTAATAATAGAAAGATCCCAATATCATATTTTAGGCTTAATAATACTTTAACGATATAGAATTGCAAAACTACTTCGAGTAGTCTCGAAAACATGAGTGATGGAAACAGGATGATCTTTGGAATACTGTTAGTTTAAGTTACTTTATCTTTTTAAAAACAGTACAAGTATTTCTACTACTTGGTCAAAGTGCATCTGAGATCATCCACAGGAACCAAAAAAAAGCTAGTAAACTTCTAAATATCCCTACTGTTTTCACCATATTTGGAATTAATATCTTGAGTATTCGGCCGATAGCCCATGATGCTAGTGCTGCGTATTTTCTAAGTTTGTATAATAATTGTATTATTATGTAAGCTTTTATAAAATAAAAAATAAAAAAAATAAAAAAATAAAAAAAAAAATCTTGAGTATTATGTTTATAATATGATAAACAAACAGATTATCATAAAAGTTCGTTGATTTTGAGAAAAATGACCAAAACCCGCTCTACCGCGCCTTAAAGGCCATTTTTATAAACTATGGATAAATCTTCCGCAAAACCTTTCTCTTGCACACTCCTAACGCCCACTCATCATAGCATGACGGGAACAATGAGAGACTTGTCGAGTTTGGTCTTCCTTCATCGAGAGAGGATTTGAATTGCCTACTCAGTCCAAAGTAGGACCTTTTGGCAAAAGCGATTTTGCGTTGGATTTTAGACTAGTATGGTTGTTGGGATAATACTAGTTTCAAAATAGACGAAATTACCTATTACATCAAAGTTTTGTAAGTCCTTCAAGTATATGCTTTGTACTTGAAACCTACTGTTATTTGCCGCATGTTTGAGTAGAGTTGTTGAGCATCCAATCGCATCATTGCGTGTTAGCTTTAACTCCACTTTGACACAATAGTCCTCATCGTATTAGCTATACTTTCACCCTCTACGAAAACCAGTATTTTCACTTGCTGCGTCCGTTCCATCTTTATACCGAGTTGCTGATGATTACTGTCAGAGAGGAGGGCTGCCAGTCAAGCAGAAAATTGTTTAGCTGTCGGTTATAATTATATCTTCTCGACGCTGTACCTTCTCTGTGTTTATTGACGGATGTTTTTGACTGAACATAGGCACGTCCGTAACTTTGCCAGAATATGGTAATAGTCCGAGTCAATTTTACGTTCTCGGGGTGTATGTACGTTAAGAACACTGGAGACATGTCGGTCATTTATCAAAACATAATCGAGGACCCACTTTGATGAAAAGTACGAAACGAGACGTGACTTTAATAGTATGATGTCCAACTGATCAACAATTTTGAATTGTGTTACTTCAAGAGCCTATTTGAAAAATGGTAATAAGGATTGATAATAAAATACTTGAAAATATAATTTTTTTGTCAGTATGGTTGAAATTTGATCAACGGGCAAGTATGTTTGGCCGCTAAAGCCCCTCCCTTTATTACTATTGCTTTGTTTGCTAATTACAATTCAACAATAATCAACCATCAAACGGCATTCACAACTGCTATCTGGTATTTATCCAGCATTGAAGGGAATAAATCCAAGCTGCCGCTAAATACAAATTATGACAGCCAAAAATGGCATCGCAAAACAGATACATTTATATGTGAATGAATAATGAAAATTTGCGTTATTAAGCAATTAAACTGTGGATGTGCTTAGGCGCATATGCGAACAGTTAGGCGAGCGCAAACAAGGTTAGTTTGGAAGAAAAAAAAAAACGCGGCGGTTGAGCGCACGGTGACAGGTAATAAAAGTAATTTATGCGCCGCAAGGGTTGCAGCGAGAACGACGAGCGCTGCAGCTTTCAACCACTGACAATTTGTGGCACAAACAGTTAGATCATGTATATACGTGAGTATGGTTGTATACATGTACATATAGGTATGCATATATTTATGGCTTGGCAACAAAATGCTGTCACAGCCTAAGCCACAGCGACGACATATAGTATCAACCAAATTAGCTAACAAATTGTCTGCATAATTTTTTGGTGGTGGTGCAACTGGATTTTCTATAATATCATATGCATACGTGCAGAGATAACTGCATATCAAATATAATTCATATTTTCGCTATCCAATGCCACAAATCAAATTATAGCATGTGATAGTTATTAAAATAATATCCATGTGTATGTGTCTGCGATGTGTTGCAAGGATTTTGGTGTAATCAGCAATTGAGCCAACCACCACCACCCAACTGAGTGCTTGCATGTCGTCTGCTTGCTGCCCTGACCATTCAGCGCTGGCAGTTAGTGGCAACGTGCTCGTCAACTTCTTCAGCCGCAGCGGCCTTTTGACCTTTGCACCGTTTGCAAAGCCAACAACAACCACCGTTAATGTGCGCTTGCTGCCAAGACTGCCCATAAGCAAGCAGACGCAGCGTTGTGACACAAGAAATGCAAACGTAGCGCGCAGAAAAGTTGATTTGTAAGCAGTAGAAAAAGCAACAAGAAAATCAATAACAAAATACAATAAAAAAAAGTAAGGAAGGACTAAGTTCGGATGTAGAAGAACTTAGCAGAATCGCACAATTTGTAAAAATTAAAAAAAATCAAAGAAATCAAATAAAGATAACTCACATATTGGTAGATATAAGGTTAGATATATGGTAGGCCAATAAGCCGTGCAAAGACCAGTTTCGTCTTTTGCGATACTAGATTGAATTAAGTTGCAAGGTTCATGAGGAGTTTTCATCCTTTACGATGTCTGCGCTTGACTCGAATTTCAATAGCCTGTGTGGCCTCACTGTCGATACCGCCTCCAGTGTGTCATACTGTGGGGAGCACAAGTGGTTGGTCTTGACAATGCTGGACAAGTGCACAAGAGGTACTCCATTGTTTACCTGGTGCTATGCTCTAGACATTTCCTACAGTTTTCTTTTCTCGATCTGTCAGTCCCATCTTGCGTGCATATGTCGCCACCAGTTAGTGAACAGTTAATATTCCCATCATGTTCCTAAGGTGTCTCTAATCGAGTGCCAGTAGTAATTTTGTGTAGTTCCGATCTACCGTTATGTACATGACTTTTTGAGTTTACATCCTGGTAGCTCGTTCCATCGTATTTTGATTTTCTTCACCATGATTCCGTCGAGTTCGTCGTATAGACGTTTCCCAGAGTTAATCACTTTTTCAGTTGTTAGTTATACATCATTCTTGGCAATTTCGTCCACTATTTTATTTCCCTCGATGTCTTTGTAGCCTGGCACCTAGAAGAAGCGAAATTTCTCACTTCTGGCAACACTTTTCACCGCCTTTACGATCGCAGTGCCTGCCGTTGGTAACAGTATCCTCTCCCACCAAAGCTTGGACCGATGTCCCGTTTCGCTTCGTTCCTTCCTTGTCGACCTCCAACTCCAAAACTCGTAGTTTTAGATTCGGGGTCTCTACCCCAAACGGAAAGTACGTTAGGTTTCGCTAGGAGCCGTATGCCTGAAATGTAATGACTCTGATAAGAACCAGCTTGATATCATGACATTGTAAGTAGCGAGAGCCATTGCCAAGTCGACACCCGCTCAGAGGTTACAATTAAAAGGAATTGTTGGTAGATATAAACTTCTTTAGTAATATAAACTCCCAGTTTTCCATCAAGCTGCATTCTACCTAAGTTTCTCTTTTCACTGGGTTTATTGGTTAGTTGAAAAGGGAAGCCCAGTGCAATGTTACCGAATCCTCGTTTCCAATTTTCTAAGGATTAGGTCTTGGGCTAGGTGTCCTCTGTCCTGACTCCTACTATAATACTAAGTTTCCTTTTAACAAAAAATCGAAGTTTTTTGGTTTGTCTATTATCAACAACACCTCAAACTAAATTTACGGTATGCTCCAGCGTACCAAGATCCCTAGTTGTTATGAGTTCAAAAAAGCTTAGAAGCAGCTGAATAGTCGGGATGCAGCTAGAAACGCAGTTCCCGAAGTTCCCTTTTAATTAGAAATATCAGTTTTTTGGTCGGTCCACCATCAACATTACACTAAAGTAACTTTGTGATATAATCCAGTGTGCCAAGACCTGAGATGTTCCTCTAGTGTTCCATTGCTTCAGAAACTTCTTGAATGTGCTGAATGGTCTCTGAATGAACTTCATGTCTACTATAGGATATTCAAGTCGTCATATTCTCAGAATACAGGATACTGAAAATATATACTCCGGTTTCGACCATTTTTCACAGTTTCCTAATACGGTCGAAATTGATCGAGAAATTTTTAGACACATGAGACTTTACCTGAAAATTGAGCTGTGTCACGCCCATGATGTAATTTATTAAAGATCACCTACTATAATTGAGAATACTGGGTATTGAAGAGACATATTCCGATACCAACCATTTTTGACAGATTGCAAATACGGTCGAGCAGTTTTGGAATACCAACCTTCCAAGGGCGTCAAGGAACACGCATGCCAAGGAACACGTTTGTTAAAGTTTCATCAAGATAATTGAGTTCGTATACAAGTCTTTGCATGCACAGACAGTCATATCGCTTCCAACTTGCCTCGTCATTCTGGTCACTTTGTTATAAAGAGCATCATATCTAACTCGATTACTTTTAGTTTTTACAAACAACAGTTAGTTGCACAAAGCTATTATACCCAGTGGCACATTGTGGCATTAGCATAAATACAACAACAACAACAAAAAACGCGCCGGCAGGATATTATTTTTATGATATCTGTGTCCAATCTGATGATTTATTCCATTGCACGAATCAGAATTATTTTATTCGGCAAACAAAGCGACTTCACACAAACACACATGCATAGGTGTTTGCTATACAGAAAAATATAACTGCGCCTTCTTAGCCACACTGACACTCACTCGGCGTGCCATTAGTCCTTTTCGCTCACTGTTATTGCGCCTTGCGTCGTTTCTTCGTCATCCTGCCAGTCACGTTTGCTCGCTCACACGCTTAGACGTTCGCCACACAGCTTGACGATGACGTATGGTGGTAGTGGTGGTGGTGTGTCGCGGTGCTCGCATTCGTGTGTTTGTCAGCGCAGTTCGTTGCTATCGTTTAATTCCGTACAATTGAGTGATTTATTCGTGTCAGAGAAATAAAAGAATTATGGACGCATTTCGGGTTTTTCCAAAATGAGGGACGTTACATTCGCTCCCATGCTTACGCACACGCACACACACACACACATGTTGTCGCTCACGTTGACATTAAAACGAATGGCGTAAACGTGTAAAAGGGCAGCAACAGCAACAACAATGCTAGGAAATTAGAAGTCCAACGTGAAAAAGGACTTCCCTGAGTATGGTCTTCGTTAGCAATTTACTTCGTTATGTACTTACTCGCCGCCATCAGCGGTGGTACGTCATCATTGTCTGACATTTTGCGTTTTTTTGTTTTTTTTTGTTTTTTTGAGTAGTGACTGTTACTCATTGTCATGTAAAACTGAACAAAGACAAAAACAAAAGAGAAATTAATTAAAATAAACCAGAAGCTCA
Source organism: Bactrocera latifrons (assembly GCF_001853355.1). Lineage (NCBI taxonomy): Eukaryota > Metazoa > Arthropoda > Insecta > Diptera > Tephritidae > Bactrocera > Bactrocera latifrons. The sequence continues at coordinate 325,120 of NW_017537600.1, forward strand.
AATATTTATATTCGGTGAAGCCTTAGCAATTCTCTTGTTGAATAAATGATGACGTATTTGAATATGTAGTTAAAAATAAATGCGACAATATTTCTCTATATTTTACCAATATAAAATTAAAATTAAATTTTCAACATATTCGATTCAGCGGGTTTCGAGTTCCTAAGGTCTGCAGCCCTAAACTCCCAGTGTCTAATAACTATAATACTATGAGCCAAATATAGTAAGACTTTGTTCATAATTTTAAAATTCTTAAAATAGTCTTTAAAATCTATGCCGTTCCTTTCAAATTAATCCCCATTGGCCCCAATACACTTGTGTCAACATATTCTCCAATCATCGAAACGCTTCTTTCCGGAATAGACTTCAATGCGTGCAAAATCCAAGAGTTGTCGGCCCATAATTCCGGCTCTTTTTACCAAACGCATTACGATATCACTCAATAAGATTACTTGTTAACATTTAATCGAAGAAGACTATCAACATCCTTTGCCACGATATTCGGCTGATTGATCATATGTTTACGTGTCATAAGTATAGACCCAAGACTCATTGCTAGTGATAATCCGATGCATGACATTTTGGTAGTCAGCAAGCATTATTTCGTTAATGTGACGCTCTTTTTCGAAAAAATTGAGAGATTTTGGAACCAATATTACTTTTACATTTCATACGATCTTTCAAATCATGTTTCACTGATCTTTTCGCTCTGTTTTCTTTACTTTTGTTGTAAAAAAGAGTTGTGTAGAGAAATGTTAGGTTTCTTTACCCTTTCTATGACTCCAACAATATCGATCTGTTTTACAGTGAACTTAAACTTCAATACTTCTTAAAAAAATCTATGATTCATGCGGACTTTACTACCTTTTTATCTTTGTTCTTCAATAAAAAATATGTGAAAATTAGTCTACTGACAACTTTTCTCGACTTTACTCGACAGAGTTTTCTCGGATAATCTATGAATTATCATGAGGAGGAATTTAAATACTCGATTTGTTCGCTTTCTAAGTGAAGCAGTGAATAAAAGGCAAGACAGTTAGGAATTTAATGGGGGTTAGGGAGGGTCATATGTCACCTTGGAGTTAGGGTTAGTATTATTCCATATTTTACCTTTTTTGTATGTTTTACCATACAAAACTGTTCTCTTTATTAAGTTACTTCACGTGTTTAACGATATTTTTAGTAAAAAAAAAAACACATATGTACATATATGTGAAATTTCAGAATTTCCAATTTTGAAAAATTTCAATAAATTAATAAATAATTTCACTGCATATTGTATTGAGAATTTTCACTTAATGATTCAAAGAAAATCATTCAGCCAAAAATACTTCAAGACCTAATGATGCCTATACAAGAACTTTGTAATTATTTCAAAGAGTAAAGTCATGTGTGGAAACTCAGGCAAGTGAGGAAATTTCTCTGAGCGCCATTCATTTCGGAGTGGCCAGAAACGATTATTTTATATGTGGTTCAAGCAGCTCACGATTTCTAGCCTTAGACCAATAGAAGGCTATCAAGAGCAGCCAAAAACATCCTTTTGAAGGCGAACTAAAGTGAGAAGAAGAATCGTAAATCACCAGGGTTATGCGCTGGATTTGGGACCCGCCACTTAAAAAAGCATTCCAATGAAAAGAGACACCTCCTTACACGACTAACGTTTTTTCGTGAATTTTTGACGAAGCATTTCAATTTGCAATTGAATAAAAATAATGTAAATTTACCGCACTTAATGCACTCATTAGATATTAAATCGGTATTTCGTTTTGAAAATTCGTAGATTCTCTTGTTCAACTGGAGATGTCGAACTTCCGAGAAAAGGTGTCTGGCGGTGAGCAAGATTTTTTTGTTTAAAATTATCAAAAATTTTAAAACCAAAAAACAAACATGGTTTCCAACACATTTTTGATAAAGCCTTTATTTTTGCTTTAGTATTGTTCACGGGCACTCGGCTATAACCTGTAGCGGTAGTTTTTCAATGTCAATATCCCTCGAAGCTCGTGCCCCTTAAAGCCTGCTTTTTTCGTTTCAATGATTCACGGACCTTCAAATAAAGGTTTTCAACGTCAAAAGCTCTCAAAAGTTGGTTTCTGCTCTCTTAAGCGTGTCAAGATGTTAAAAAACACTCACAACCGTTCACTTAGCTGTGAATTGTAAATAAAATTTTATTGTTTAAATCTATAGCTATAATAAAATACTGTATGGACTAGCGTGTCTCTAAATTGTATTGATGCTTTCTTAATATAATACTTCCTTATGTGACAAGCCATCACTTATGGGCTTTAAGCGTTTATGTGTATGATCTTTAAAGGTATGTGAGTTTGTTTTATGTGTATATAATATGTAAGTATGTATGTTTTATGTATATATGATATGTACGTATGTATAAGTGTATAACATGTACATATGTATGCGTGTATCTATGTAAGCACTAAATTTATTTAAAAACATAAAATAAATAGTTAGAATCTGGCTTAGCACGAATCCACTAATCGAAAAGTCKCACAAACACGCTATTCATATACTTGTATGTGTGTGTATATGCATGTGTGGCATTCACTTAACCACTTTGAAACGTTTGACATGTTTTATCGATCATTGTCCAGCCGACAGAGGGTAACAGAAATTTATGTAATTTATAGCCAGGCTTGGTGAAAATAGAAATAAATAAAAGAAAGTAATATCAATAGTAAAATACAAATCTCGAGTGACAGACTGAGGGTTCATGAAAAGCATAGACACAAGAATGAATGTCGATGTGTATGTATGTTTGTGTGTGCGTGTGTTCTTAAGAAAATGCTCAGCAGTCAAATAAATAGTTAGCAAAAGAAAGCAGCAAGCAAGACTGACTAGAGCGCACTGATGGACACATGTACATATGTATTATATTTACATTTATATATGTATGTGTGTGTGTGTATGTGTGCGCTTGTATCAATAGCCATGCAAGCATGTGGATTGAAAGCCGACAATTGTGAACCGTGAGAAGGATGCAATAAGGTAGTGAAAGTGACACGCACATGGACGCATGTGAACACGCACACCAATACGACACATACACATACATACAAATACACACACATATGTATATGTACTGTAAGTGCATATTAAATGTTACTCACGCGTGTGTGTTTGGTATTTGAACGGCAATTTCATTATATTACATCTCGTTTGCGCGTTCGGCTTTTAATTCGGCAATGTGATGTGACGATAAATCAAGGATAATCTACTTTTCAGGATCATAATTTTTGTTTGAATTGACAGCGTTGCAGCGTAAAAAGGGCGAACTCGTAGCCACACACACACACACACACACACATACGCATTCAGCAGTTAGACCACAAGCATCAAAACGCAAACGCAGCAACAACAAGCAATCACAACAACAATAAAAATCGTAATAGAAAAACATAAAAATGGGCAGATAGTTAGAAGAAAGCAATGTGACAGATTTATGTTCGCACGCAACTCAGGCGGACACGTATGTAAGCAGTCGTACATACACACATACATACATACATATGTGCATAGTTAAGTGAAAGCCCTGCTGGGAAATGTGATGGTAGAAAGTTGATGTGATTTTAGAACACATTATTGATGCGATTATATGCATTCTATCTCAGTGATCATACTTAAGCCGGACTGCCACCAGGTATAGGTTAGGTTGAGTTAAATGGCCGATCCTTCGACATGGCGGGGGGATCAATATTAGATTATTATATAACAGCCGATCAAAATAATGCGTTAATCAAGTGGAAGGGACACTACACCTTGGTCGGGTGCAAAGCCGACCTAAAACCTCTGCCATGCTGGGCGTCCGGCATCGGGCCGCATTGCGACGCCTTTAGGTTTAAACCACAGCCAGCACGAATTTCACCAAAGGACCAAACCCAATAAGTAGATTAGAGCGAACTCCAAGAGCTAAGTGCTCCCCGTGGTATCAGATTTAAGTCTCCGGTCAGAGCTTTTAGCTTTTGCTACTGCCAGTTGACCATATCGGCAAAACACTTTAGACCTGTCACAAATCTACTTAGAGGCTTCATTTTAATTGCCGCTATTTCATCTGGCTGTCTTAAAGTATCAAATCCGCAGTGTTTTTGTCTTGATCTGATAAAATTGGGACATTCGAGTTGGAAGTGTTGAAATGTCGAAACAGCTGACGCATCTGGCATGCAGTAAAATCTTAAATCTTACCACATGAATCCCGATCATATAGTGTCTATAGCTAGACACGATGTAGTAGCTTGAATACCTACATTTATTGAAAAGTAGAATTTACTGAGCGCGAAGAGTTCACTAGACATCTTACCATTTACCTTCGGTCAAAAGCTTACGTTTAATCTTCTGCCAGAAGGACCTTGCGACTGCACGGCTGCGGGTTTTAACCAAATCTTGCGAAAGTGAGTCTGATGTCCAAAAATACAGCAGTGAACTCCAAGAAGCTTACGTTTTCATTCCGCAGATGTTAAGACTGAAATACCCGTCACAGCAATCTCTTCAGCCGTGCAGTTTCTGACAATACCGCTGTGACCTAGCAACCAAACCAGTTTAATGGTATCTATTCTACAGTTAAGCAATCTAGATATCGCTTCAATAGTTTTGAGCGCACAGTCAGCGAGTTGCCGATTACATCGGTCTTTTATTTTCCTAGTAGATCTAGCCCTGCCTTGCTGGACATAGATACAGCACCGGTCTCTTATGGAGCTTTGGTGGGTTACGGTTTTCTACGGATAAGACCAAGTTTCGGTTACGACTTCCATCCGACTCCATTTGTTTTGTTAAGCTTTTTAAAAATATTCATTGCCATTTCTGCTGAGTTCAGCCAAATATAGATTCTTAAGTGGCAGAATATAACAACCACTATTCGAGGGTGTAAAAAAATATTCAGAAACGTTAATTCTAATCATAGTCCACGTCAAAGCGAAAATGAAGACTAGGAGTTGAAAAGTCCGTATAAGCCAACTGGCGACGACCTACATTATGTCCAGAGTCAGTAAATATTGCAGACGCCTTAAAGCTTAGCTCAGCTGAACTGTTTATTCTCTCCTGTTCACCAAAAAGTCATAAAAATAGTTAAGGTAATTGTTTTCGAAGCTCGTCGTAAAAAAGATAGAGAGTGAACGAAGGCTCTAAACATGCCACAGAGGCTAACTGGAAATTTTTTTATTAATTTTTTTTATTAATTTTTTTTTTCTTTGGCTTTAAACCCAATTTTATGCTAAAGAGGCTCCAGTTTTTTTTACAAATAGGTTCATATGCAGCCATTTACTAGTTTTGTTTACGTCTGCCTGAGCCAGAAACCGATTTATTCAAAGGAATTAGAGTTATAAAAATAAGCTTCTGGATAGAAGGTAGGAGACATTGGAGCTCAGGCAAGCGTTTGATATGCTAAACTAATCGCAGTATTTGTTGATTTTGTGCAAATAGCTGACTTTAACATTACGTTATGCTAACAAACGACAGTACTCTTTCTCTCTATTACATAGGTATATATTCCAAAGTTCGGAACTAGTACAAATTGTTGAAGGATTCGCCAGTTGTCAAAGAAAAATGGAAATGTATTGCTTTTTTGTTTTGTCGCATTTTAAGAAATTATCATTTTTTTATGCATCGAATGTAACCTGGTTTCTACCAGGAAATACTATTATATGCAAAATGTGCGCTTTGTAGTTGTCATACCTAATGAAGTCATGGAACGTCTAGTCTTAGTGCTTGGAAACAAATCACAAAGTCGAAAAAGTGTTTAAATTGCGATGTCCGAGCGCGAAATGATAAGAGGCCGCATTAGACTTTCATAAATCTCTTTTTAGTTTAAAAAAGAAACATGAAATTGAAGAAAACAATGAAAAGAACAACACTTTTTTCTGAAAACTATAATACTTTAAACTAATGTCAATACAAACATCATTTTTCATTCACATTTATATAAAAAGCTGCCAAAAATTAATTCTCAAATAGTTCTCAGACTATTCTTGACCGAATTTGTACACATTCGTGTCAAACCTGATTAAGTATACCAGACTTTTTTGAGGACTGTCTCCAAAATCTGCATTGCTTTCGAGGCGTTATATTAATCTCTGTCAAAATGTAGTTTTCTGCATTATTTTCGGATTACTCTTGGTCGGATCTGTATATGCCCATGTCAATTCTGATTAATCCTACTCGAAATTTCTGGTGAAAGACTCACAAAACGCCACATACTTGCAAAACGTTGATTTCTCGGGCATATTATTAGTTGCTACCAAAATTTAATTCTTCGAATACTTTTCGGATTATTCTTGACCGGATCTGTATAAATCCATGACAATTCTCGTTAACCATACCCGAAATTTCTTTCTTCTCCGGATAGTTCGGAGATCAGTTCTAGTTATTCCTAATATACTTTTTTTAAGTAAGGCCTCTTAAATCATTTAGCGCTAATTTGGAGACATTATATTGCTTTCTACCAAAAATTATTCCATCGAATAGTTTTCGAACTGTTCTTGACCGGAACTTTTGAAATATGTATCAATTCTGTTTATTATACTCGACTTTTTGGAGAAGGATTTTATAATCGTCAGTGCTACATAGCTCTTTTTCGAAGCATTGCTCTCTTTAAAATCTTTATATTTTTTGCCGTTCATGAAAAGCAAAAAAATTTTTACAATTTGGTAGTGCCGAATCACAACAGCACAAGTAATCGTTTCCCTGCAGGGATGCATTGTATGAGCGCACACAGCAGCCCCCTCCGAAAACATTTGCACATTGGATAACTAACATTAGGCAACATTAACGAACACACTATAGTACTATATACATACATACATGGATATCAATATCACATAAAGATAGCATGTTAAATCCTAAACGAGTAACTGGCAACTATTACCAATCGCTACCACTACTAAATCACTTTAGCACTAACACAGCGCTACTAAACCAACGCCAACGCCTCACCGTACATTAAGCTTGGTGGCATCAGCATCATCATCAACAACAACAACAACGACATATTGTGAAGGGACGTTGTCATGCTCATCAACATACGCTCATACACCGCCAGCCCCAGCCATGTACGTCCGTGTCGTGCTGCCCCATCCACCATCTTACGAAGAGTCATTCTAACAACTTCTTCTTAAGCTCTTTTATGACTCCCGACGTAGTTGTCTGTGTGTATGTGTGTGTCTGGTCAATAGGCCATGCTGTAGGTCGGCGTGCACTTAGCGTTGGTAACCCTTAAATATTTTGACGCATCCGAAATGTCACCCGAACATGCAAGTCAACATGTCAACGTCCAACGGACAACGTCCATTTTGCTTGGAGTTTTCTTATGACGCTTTTGCTTTGCATTCGCTTTGCACTATTAAAAATTTACGAGATGAGGCTGAATCACGCATTCAAGCCGCCAGTGCTAGTGCTTTGTGCCGACGCCGCGCAGCTAGAGTTGTGACTGTCGTTCACTTGGTGTTGTTGCGTGAACGAGATGACAAAATAAAAGGGACGACATTTATTGAAAACACTAAATCAAGCTGTCAATCCAATGCTCTGTCCAACTATTGTATTTAAAAAGCATTTGTATGTATGTGTGTGTGTGTTTTTGGCTTCAGTCAACGAGCTATGCAATGGATGCCATCAAAGTCATAGTGACTTGAAGATTTTTCGATTGAAATGGTCAAACTTCTTAAATATATACAAGTGTATATATATTTGTGTGAATGTATGTATATAGACCTGGATAGAAGAGGCCATAAGCATATACATACATATGTCATATATATTATGTAAGCATTTTATTACTTTTGGTGTGTATTATATGCTCATTGGATTAAGTAATTTAGCTTAGCGTCTGTAATGAAGTAATGGAAATCTGTAATAAAAGTCATGACCAACAGAAATGTGGGGAAATTAGTGTAGGCCTATAACGTTTAGACTAATTTTAACCTTTGTCGTAATTTTGCGAAAACTTTGTTATAAGAGAATACGCTCTGTATGACCGATTGTGTTTAGTTGTAAGTAAAAAAAAAAAATAAATAGTGAGTGAATACTAAGTTAGACTAACTTAGTAAGCGGCTATAGATTTTCAGTGGGTAGAGGAATCCACAGTTCTTCTAACTAAGATCATATAGAAAATGCACAATAAAAAATCAGAGGTCGTATTTCTGCCATTAAAATGTTTCTTTGAAAGCAAATATTCATTGAAAGTTTTCCACAAACGGGTTTCGCCCACAATTCGATTGCTAAGGTCACAGCCCAAATCATTTCTTTTAAGCATGCTTCTTCAGCTACTCACAGAACAGATCTGTAAGCATCGTGGTAACGTTAAATATACATGAGCTTATAGAAGATTTTTAACCGTAAAATGACAGAATTTGCACCACTCACTTCTTTGGTTTGCAAGTGAGTTTCCTCTTAGGATCGATCTCTTTACCTAGTTGAGAGAATGAGAAATTGCACCTATAGCAAACGATTATAAGATTGCTAATGACCGGCATTCTTTAAAATCTTTTTATTTTACCATATAGAAGCAGTAAGAAGCGAATATTAAAAAAAGGAGATCAAAAAAATTTTTGGATACACTAAAAAACGCCAATAACTTTTACAAGCAGTTATGTTTTCAGAAGAATGTGAATATTTCCAGTGAATAGTTCACCATAAAGGCAGTTTCTTGATGATCTATGGTTGTCTGAGACCCTAATATCTCTCATCGATCGCATTTTGGACTGTGCAAGCGCAGTATTGAAGAAAGTGTGAGAAGGACTAGCAATGCCTTATACTTGTATGCTTGTACGCAGATGCTCGGCACAACCTGTGAGCTCTATCCAACTGTCATATACTGATGCTGCACAGCTATTGTGAGATCAATTCTGCTCTACATTGCAATTTGTACGGAGATATGCTGACCAGTGTTAGGCCTAAGGTATTCATTTAAGTTGTTGAACCACTGCAGCATATTTCATGCAGAGATCTTTGCTGGTACAAAAGCCGTGAAGGTAACCACTAATGCACCAGCTGGTAACTTCATAGAGAAATCCGACGTAGCCATCCAAGCAGCAATTATGGCAGTAACCTCGTACCGCATATCGGCCAGAAGTATATTGGGAAGCAGTGCAGCAGTGGAAAGTGTCGGACTTCACTTCTAGTGGCTGGCAAGTCACAAAGGCATCGACGGCCCAGAGTGATGTACGGTTGAAACTCGAAAATATTATCAACAATGGAAACAGATGCATTATCTCCACAGCGATCTGGACAGAAGTATCGTAATGAATATGAAATCACAATGGAAAGAGTTACCTAGGTGCAAAAACAACAAACGACATGTACAAAAAGTGTGGAAGTACACAAAATTCTTATTAACACTCGATAAATGAGATTTTGGGAATATGATCGGAATACTAACTGGTCACTATTTGTTGGTAGCACACGCAGAATGGGGCTGACAGATAAAAAACACTGCAGAATATGTCAAGAGCAGGGCACCAAGCAAACAATGGAACATCTCTTGTGGAGGTTCCACGGTATGTGTCGCTGGAGGATGTATCCATAGTGCAGCCACTTGAAGAGTCTACTGAAATTCGTGTCAAGCGCAGGCCTGCTGAAGTATGACTACTGCCATGGACTTAGTAACTGAATACCATCTGGTATCTCAAAAGACCTAAACTGGTCTAAGAAAGTCTTATTAGCCTGCCAGACTAACCTAACCTTATACTGTTAACAATTGAACCGTCTGAAAAAAAGCCATCAGGACAACGCCTACACACATCGCTAATAATTCGTCAGAAGTTCACGGAGCTTATTTAGAAGATGCTCATTCATCTACTTTATAGTTGAGGCTTGGCACCAAGCGATAATCTGCAAAAAATGAATTATAAATATTGTTCTTTCGATTGATACTAACTCGAAAATGGATCACTCTTTTCTTTCAATTTTTTCATAAAATGACTGCTGAACTCCTATCTTATACCTTTTCACTCTCTTCCATGCCTTTAAAGATCTTCTAACCGTATGACCTGTGTAGCTACTTAAATGTTAGTGTATTATGCATTTATGCATACTTATTATATAGTAGTTATACATGCCATTATATAAGCGAGTTTTGTCTTTGTTGTTATTACTACCAGACAACCTAACTTGCCTTGACTAATTGAAAGTATCCTCCACGTCATTAACGCTATAATTTAGCTAATAGCATGCATAGTTGGAAATTATTAATACACAAATACATACATATATCTACACATTCATATGAATGTAATGAAAGCCGTCGATTGTGGGAAAGCATAAAAAATACACGCACTTTGAGGCGAAAATGTGAAAATTGCCGTTGTTGTTGGTTTTTCTTTTAAATGAGCGATGTGCTTAAGCGGTTGTTGCTTTCCTTTGCTACATTCTTATTGTTGTTGCTTTTTTTTTTTTTGTTTTTTTTTTGTTTTTTGAGTCGTCAATATGCACGGAAATATGAAAATTCAACCGAAATATAAACCAATCAAATAAATTTATGGATTTTTGAGAGAAACCCAATGGCGACAATGAGTAGAACATAAATCTACAGATACAAGAAGAAAAGCAGTCACAGTAATTACGTGCAGCAGCACTCAAAACGGAAATGTGCATCATAAAAATATTAAGAGTAAAAGAGCGCAGCGCAAAAGGACAAGCGCGCTGCGCGAGGGGGGCGCAGCATGAACTGGAAAAAATATTTTCTATTAACTAATAAATTAAATGTATTGCGTGTGTATGTGTGCTTTTAAAGATGCATTTAGCTGAAAAGGCTGATGGACGCTTGAAAACTGGTACAATAAATTCAGCGGCGACTGTGAAAAAATTAAAAAAAAAATTGAAAAAAAAAAATTAAAAAAGAAATCAGAAAAAAGCGAAAAAGAATTAAAATCAAGCAGATAAAAGCGGTTTGAGAGAAAAGCCGCGCCACATTTAGGCGTTGATGGCCTTTCAATGACGGCCAAAATGCCATAAATCTGATAATTTCCACTCGACGCTGCCACACATGTCAGCGGCATAGGCTGAGTCAGGCCTAAGAAGTTACTAAAATATGTATATTTGTATATATGTTTATCTACAACCCAATGTCTTAAATTTTTCAACAGTTTTTTTCGTTTCTACTTCAACTGCACTGCGAGTTTGTTGAAAGAAAGCGCAAGAACGCGGTCAAAACGAATGTCTGCGGTGCGTAACTGATGCGCGTAGGCAATGGCATTGAATGGCAGACATCATGTAAATCATCATAATTTTCATATTTTCTACATAATGCCAACGGCACGACAATTTATGTAAAGCAAAATAGTTATCTCAAGGTTCGCCCGCCGCGCTTGCAGTCGCTTGTCAACAGCTGCGACGCTTGCAACGGCGGCAGGATACATTACATACTTCTTCTACATACTTTCTGCATACTTACAGACAAAACGTTCTGCTTAATTAGCTGGCAAGCGTTTGAGCATATGTAATTTACGACCTCAAGTCCTTTGGACGCGTCACATCAACGCTGAAGGAAGCGCAACTCAAGGTTGTAGCAAGTTGCAAGGCGCGTCGCATATTGAGCGTTTGCGTCACACTGCGTGAAATGGCACAGACAAGCTAACTTACATATACACACTTTTGTTTGCACGCGTGTTTGCACTGCTCAACCGTGCTCAACTGTCCCAAAATAGTTGTGTCCTTTTGATTTTCGAGAACATCTTTACGAAAATTTGCCTAATTTGCGCCGCCAAACGGCAATAGCAACAATCGTTGGCCAAACATTTGCCGTCGAAATCGAGAAAATATTCGTTTGGCTACTTTCACGCTGTGCTCCTGTATTTCTACACACCCGCTGCTTGCGTTGCATGGCAAAGCCAATATTGTGTAGCATGGCACTGTGGCAGGAACGCTGCTGCATGCAGTGAAAGCATGGAATTTCAAATATGAACTGCAGTGAGCGGAAAGCAAAACATTGGAATTATGAACTTCTTTTCTGTGGAATTCTCTTACACAAAGCGATGCAACAACTATGCTGTGAAAGGCAACAACAAGCATCTATATAGCAAATTGCGCATGAGTATTGAGCAATTAGGTGTAACCCAGTAGGAAATACAAATATGAAATGCTCGTTAAAAAATAATTTATAGTAATAGTAATATATTTTACTAAGAAAAAATTTAAAAAGAACGTTGACTACGATTGCATCGAAGCTAGAATACAAATGCAAGTTAGAAAATCGGTTAGTTTGTATGGGTGATCCAAGTAGAGGTACCCTTGTATAGCCTCTTTTTGACAGATCACACCGTGTCTGTTCTGATTTTATATTTTGTTCACCCATATTGGACTCCAAAATTAATTATTGGTTAATATTCGACTGAAGAGACTACGTCCATTACGCAGTGATGAACATAACCGTCAACGGTAACCGACATCGCGCCATGTTAACCTACTATTTGATGCCTGGAATTGATGCTCGTGATCTCAGCGACATTTAGATTTAACAAGACGGCGCCACTTCACATACATCGGACAATCCCGCTTCGTTTCAAAATGCTCTAATGGGTTTTCGAAAATAGGACTCAACGGAAAGCCATCTTTAAAAAATGACTGCCAAAGAAGGTTTTTTCGAATCATAATAAACATTCTCCATCCAATTTTAAGTTTCTGTGTTTATTCGTTAAAAAGAGTAGGAAACCTCGAAATGTATCACCCCTAGATTGCATTTTTGCCTTAGATAAGTAACCGTGCCTACTTCGTGAAGATATCTTGGCGAAAAAAATAATTTACCATATAAAGACTTGATTTTAATCGGTCACTTTGTATGATAGCTCTATGTTTCTGTAGTCTGATATTGGCGTTTCCGACAATGTTCAGTTTATTGGGCGTTATATATTTATTTTATTTATATGCTTAACTCAACTCATGGGGTAACGCTGATAATTTATAAATACATAATTTATTGGGTCAACGACGTTTTCTTATGGATGTCTTAAACTCCGTTTCAAACTTAATATATCCGTTGGGTTTTCGAAGCCGACGGTCAACCAACTTAAAATTTATTTGTTCTTATATTAATCAGCTCTCGGCAGTCAAAGGAAACTATTCGAGTGCTTTTCTCATGTAAAAAATCCTTCCGTTCAATAAATAAGTGATTTAGAGGAGTTACTGAAGTTGTGGAACGCCTAGTATATTTAAGAAAAGAGAGTTTATTGACAAAAAGTGAGAAACCAATAATATGTCTGCGAAATAGTTGAACACGTTTTGTTTCATCTTTTTCCAAACTATATGATATAGTGAGTTTATATATATTGCTCAGGAAAGCATTTAAATTTAACTCTGCTAAAAAATAAACCCCTTAAAACACATGTAAGTTATTTAGATACGCGTTTGAACTTGTGGAACGCTAAGAATTTTTAAAAAGAAAAAGAAGGAAAAAGTAGGGCAAAAGAAAAAAAACATTAAAATATTTAGTAACGATCCCTTATCAGGGGCCCTACTCTGTAACTCGAACAAATTTGTTCGATTTCGAATTTCTTGTATTCGATTTTCGCATTTTCAATCCTATTTTCGAATAACTTAGTATTAGCTTTTGAGTTTTAGAAAGCAAAAACGAATAATTTCGCATAAGATAGATTCGAACTTCGAATAGAATAAATTGTTTACTCCAGATACAAAATAGGATTCCAGTTCCGAATAAACTACAAACTTCCAACGCCCTTTTAATTAGTTGACCGCTAATCTGTAGTCTGTTACTTCCGAAAAGTCGTAAAATAACTGTAAAACTAAGGCTGAGGTTATCTTCGAATTGTCGGTTTTCGTAGATGTGGTTATATGGTCTTAAAAATACCCTTCATTATACAGAAAACTATATTATAATAATAAACCTAAAATTTTATGAATTCATATAAGAAATGCAATTTCTTAGAATATGACAAATATGGAATATATAGCCTTTGTGAAAAATTTGCAACTATTAAATATTAATTCCGACTTGAGAATCTTATTATGTATAGAAGAACGGGATAAAACACTTTTCACTCAGTTTTCATCTAGTATCCCAGTATTGGTATATCTTTCCCAAGAGGCCTCCTACCAACTTCAATAACAATTACATTAACCTTCCATTATTAAAAATTATAAAAAACTATTTGCAAAAGTCAATTCAGAAAAAAAGTTCCCGGCTGCTAAATCACTTCCAATTCCTACAGGGTCGCACACTCTCGGGCATATGGCGGCGACAGCAACGATGGCGATGAATTACTTTCCGCTGCTATCCGTCCGTTTGCTGCTTGTAAATCACTCAATTTTTGACATTTTCTTTTAAATTGCGTGACATTGTTTCAGTTTGTCAGCCTGCTGCCTGTGCGCCTACCCTGTGCGTATGCGCGCTTGGGTGTGTGTGTGTGTGATCCTTTTCAGAATATAATATTCTTATATTTATGCCTTGGTGTTAATTTTTTGATGTGATGGAAAGCGAGCAGGCAGGCAGTCGGGCGTTTATTCCGTAAGAGCAGTTTTCTTTTCAGCTGCGAGCCAGCAACACCACCATCACCACCGCTACCGCCATCACCGCCATATTGCAGCAACCACTTCTCCATCGTTGTCATAGTCGTCATTCACCTCATACCACTGATTTAACGCATTCCAACAGCTACGCACCAAACACACCTCGCATTCACCTTGCTGAGACGTGGAACGATTTCGAGGAAGCGAGCGGTTGCCCTCCACATACTCCGTTCTGTCGTGAATGCCGTCGTTCGTATTGTTTTTACGCTCGTTTCATCGCTCCATCCAAGGCGCGCACGGAGCGGTGGATTTTATTGTCAAATTTTGATTAGTTGCCTTCGCTATTGTTGCGTATCGGTGCGTTGTAAGGCGAATCGAGTATATTTTCGTTAAGTTCGTACGCATCATAAATAGATTTATAGAAAAAAGGGGTATTCTCTCAGTTTGGGTATTGAAATGAATAATGGCTGTCTACTTACTAAGTGGTGTGGTGGTGGTATATAACTAAGTAAATATGTATTCCTTTTAAGTTATACATAGCTAATATAATATTTATTTTATATACTTATAACTCTGCTATATATATATATTTCCGACCTTCTCCAACCAGTTTGTGCAAGCGTCTTGATGTGAACTGAGAAAAGAAGTTTCTACTAGTTTCTCATACTCCTATAATAGGCTGATAGGTTACCGAGAATTTTTATTATATCAGAAATACACTGAATATGATCTATGTATTACTATAATTCGAGGTTATGAACTCACGAGTCGTGTACTAATGACCATGTACTTAATGCTTTCACATAACTTTCTGTTACTAGCTCAGTGCAACTACTTTTAAATTAAGAGAACGAGTAAATTTTTGCTGACCGATGCTGGCTTATAACTTCTTCCAAAGATCCATCTTTTAGAAACTGACCCTCGGCCGCCTTGCTTTCTGAGAAACTTTGTTTATAAGAATGTTTAGAAAGAATGAGCTTCATGAAATAAGTGTTTCAACTTTTTTTGTTATACATTTTGATACCGAAAGTAAGATATATGTAGATAAATATATACAAAAAAGTCTACTTGATTACAGAGGCCGTCGGGAGATCAATAAAAGATCAATAAGTAGAACTTGATAACCTAGTGGTTGAAGTGGAGATGTCTCTGCGAGCACAACCAATTTCAGAACTGAGCTCGCGGTTCGTGACATATCTTTTACGCTCTAGTCACTTGATTTTGAGATAACGTTAAGCAAGCAGAATTTAGAAAAAAATTGAATTTCGAAGCTAATTGAGAACGAAAAATTTGCCACGCACTAAATTCTATAGCATTTCCCACATAAACTGGAAGTGCTGATCATCTTTTATACCAATAAGGAGAATACCATAAAATTGGTAGAAGTCACAAAGTCAAATATTATATAAAATTGAAAATGAAACTAAATTTTGGTCGAAGGATTTGAAGACTGTACATGAATGTCAAAAGACAACCAAGTGCCTGTATACGTAAAAAAAAACATTATTCCTGTGGCTTAAACAATATGCCTAGATTGCACATCAACTCGTTCCCACGACAGTCGGGTCTCAGTAACCCAAACGGAACCGGATTTTTATCCAGTCAAGGACTGTTAACTTGGCATTATTCCTCAAAATTAATTCAGGAATGTTTTCTGCCACTACAATAACCACTATACATCAAATGTAAAAAAAAACAAAACTTCGTTATCTCATTTTCTTGTTTCCTCAACTTCATTTTGATATTATAATAGGTTGTCTAAAAAGTCTTGCGGTATTTTTATTGAATTTTTTTTTCAATTTTCAATTGTTCATAAAAATTTTTTTTGATTACTCATGCCCAGCTTTTGACCGATGCTACGGCTGCTACTATGCCGGTCTCTTTCGACCAATTCAGCGATTTTATCGCAATTTTCGGCGACAGGCCTTCCGGAGCGTGGCGCATCTTCGACCACCTCTACACCAGAACGAAAATGTTGAAACCATCGTTGTGCAGTGGCAATGGAAACTGCATCGGGTCCATAAATTGCACAAATTTTATTGGCGGCTTGAGATGCATTTTTGCCTTTATCGTAGTAGTACTGTAAAATATGCCGCATTTTCTATTTATTTTGCTCCATGTTTGCGACGCTTTAACTCACGAAGGACTTAAATGAAACGACAATCAATCAAATACGTGTTATGTGCTTTCCAAAAAGGTATAGCATGACCCGATGCACCAAATAAAACTAGAACTACGCGCTCTCAGCGCCAACTAGAAAAACTCTCATAGAAAGCTTAGCATCACTTGATTTCAGATCCAGACTAAAGGTGTATGTGTAAGACAAGTCACTCGCGATGTATGTGACTTGCTTTGTCCTGTCGGAATACAATTAAAGTTGTATAGGTGAAGATAGGTGCTGCCTATATATAGCAAAACCTTCCTAATTGCGAGAGCAACGTTTGCGCGGGCTCACTTTGGTTCGATCAGGACCGTTATCGCTTGATGTTGCCGTAAGTAACCAACTTTGTATAACCAATAATATATTAAGAACTATATTTTTTAATGATGTGTTAAGAGTTAAGGGTTTCTGAAATGAAAATTATATCGTCTATTAGATTGCTGATTTTAGCTCCGCCGACCTATATTACTGGCGTGTCCATGCAGATATACATTATATCTAAATACAATATAAATAAATCACTCAGAACTATTGTCAACTTTTATTAATATCGTAACACCTCACCATAGACCTAATGCATCAGCAGGCAACTATTGAATTATCGGCATATGAAATATCGGCCAAATTTATAATGGTAAGGACAGCAGTAGAGAGTGCCCTCACGAAAAAGCGGCATACCTTCTACTAGATGCTATATCACAAAGACAACGAGGGTAAGGAGCTAATGTATGAGATTGTTAAGAGCGGTCTACAGATGTCATCTGGATAGGTAATCAACATTGGTGAACCCTATATACAAGATGATCTGGACTGGTGCATGGCAAGTAAGAACAATGCAAAAGTCATATGTAAAGCGGAAGATTAGAAGGACACGAAGTTCCTACTGGCGCTCAAAAGAAAAGATTGTGGGAAAATTGTTGAACTGCTAACTGATCACAGCATAATGGGGTTCATTGTACGAGAAAACTTCAAGAAAAGTCAAAAGCTAGACGGCATTCTAAAGACTAACTACTACTCAAGGACAGTGCAATGGCACTCCTTTTGATCCAAAACTGGTTAATGTGGGGCATATTAGCCTGCCAGAACTTAACCTAAACACTAGTAGCAATTGGTTCAAGTCTGTTCTTTTTTAGACTAGTTTAAAGTTTTAAGGCCGGAAATAATTTATTTTTGGATTACCTCAAGTTGTAAACTAGTCTTTACCAATAACTTGTGTACCAACTTAATACTCATCTACGATATTTATATGTATGTTATATCAGCTTTTGTATATTTATTTGTTTGTGTCTTTTAATTTAAAATCAATTCGAAAATCCCCGCATAATAAACATAAATAAATCAATCAGTATCGCGATGCCCGAAATCAAATATCCAAATGAAATCATTTCAACGAAAATACCAATACACAAGCATACATACATACACATGCACTGATCACTTGTTTTTGTGTGTGTGTGTGTGTGTGTTGCTACTAAAACGATCTTAACAAAAATACCAAAAAAATACAACAAAAAGTCATTAAATGATTTCGATTTGAGAAGAATGGAAGAGAAATTGAAGCACCAGCAGTGTGACTGCAACAACAACAATAAGATAGCTGTATAAAAATGCACGAAAAAAGCAGCAACAACAACGCACACACAACGAGGCTGTGCATTAATGCGAACGCAGCAACGCGACAACAGCAACAACAACCACCAATCAGCGCAACAAAAACTCACTGCTCTACGCCTAATCCCCAATAACGAATTTAACCAATTTACTCAAATGCTAATTTATGGGCGATCGATCCCCAGGTAGCCGAAATGTGCTGGCTATTAAAATGTGGCCATTGCTGGGTGCTGACGTTGTTGATGTGGCAGGCAAATCGACACAACAACGCGCGCTGCTGCTGCAGCAACACGAAAAGCCAACACTCAGTCAATGAAGACAACAACAACAATGCAAACAAAAACAAATTCAAAAGAACAACAACAACAAATGTAATATAAAAACCAATTGCAACAACAAACCAAATTGAAATAAAAACACAAAAACAAGAAAAAAATTAAAAATTAACAACAAAAAATGAGCTTGAACCAAAAACACAGAAACAACAACAAAAAATAAGATACAGCAACAACAAGCCAAGATAAACCGAACACATAGATATCAGTCAGAACCGCAACAACAGCAACAAAAATGGAGAACAGCAACCAAACAACAACAATAACAAGGAAACCGAACAACAACAACAAAAATGGAGAACAGCAACTAAACAAACACAACAAGAAAACTGAACAACAGCAACAAATCGAGTTGGATCACGACAACAATAACAACAACAACAACCAAAAACCACTATAACAACAACAGACGAAGACAAACAAAAAGCACGCGAAAAGCAAAAAACTCACAACAATAACAACAACCTGTTAAGATGACCAATAACGCGAAAATAGCAACAAAAACGATAACTATAAAAAAAAAAAGAACAACAACAAGCAATCAAGCACATGAACGCGCGTCTACGTGCGAGCTGTCAGTTGAGCCATGTGAGACGAGCGTAGACATGCAAGCAATCAAGAAAAGTCTGCTGGCAGCAACAACCTGCAACGGCAGCAACAATAAAAACAACGGGCACAGCAAATTATTCATGGCTAACAGCAGAACATGGCAGCAGCAAAAGCGCAACTCAAAAGCTGCAACTGAAAGGGGTTACACTTAGAAGCAACACACACGCACACACATAAACTCATTTGTGCAACTGGCATATATTATAATTTGTAATCATCGCTGATCGCCATGGTTCGTTGCCACTTCTGTGAGCAAACCAGCTGTTTGACCATTTGGCTACCGACCACTGCCATTACTTGCCACATTGATCGCGCACTTTGTGCAACAACATCTGAGCATGTGTCTGTGTTGGCTGTAGCTAAACATGACTTGCAAATGAGTTAAGAGTCAACGCGTGGCCGCACAGTTATGACAGCGGTGCATACGCTGGCGTTGTGGCCATTGCTGTTGCTGCAACTCATCGCAAGCACATCGTAACAGTGAGTAACTGCTGCCATTTTGTATGTGGCATTGTGCTGGTACTCGATCAGTGATCGTAAGCTTGATTTGTTGGTTTTCAAATAATATGCTTCAAGTGAGTTTGTGGAATGGAGACTTTCTGATTTAAAAAATTTTTTCAATAAGGTTTCAAGAGAAGTGACTATGCACTCTGGCTCTTAGCACCGATATCTCTGGAATGGGAAAGGGTCGGTGTAATCTCTACTTGTATTTTCTTCTACTGGATAGCCGGGTTTCGTTAGAACTTCATTTGGCTGGGCTACCATTGGTTCGCGCATTGTCGGAATATTCTTTTGGCCCAAGATCGATCTTAAGAGATCCGGTGCGCTATTAGCCAGTGACTACAAGTCGTCCTGCTATATAGTGCAGAGGCATGATAGATAGAGGATGATAAACAAACGAAAGAGTACAGACTTGTTCTTAATATTGCCTCAAGATTCCGACTGTCAGTAATTCTAAAATTTTAAGTCTAACTTTTTTTATACAACCACGATTCTCGCCAAAGTACAGAGCTGCAACAAAATCCTCAAGACGCTAGCCGGCAGCACATTGGGAAAAGACAAAGAAACGTTGTTGGCAACTTACAAGGCAATCAACTGGCCGGTCCTTAAGTACGCCGCACCAATATGGTCGCCTGGATGCAGTGGCACGCAGATGAGGAAGACCTGCCAGAATACTACACAGCAGACTACGATAGGATGCCTCTCAGTTAAGGAGCATAATGAACTCTTCACCAAGCGGTTCTTGCTGGGATGCATTCGCAGAAATCATCTTTACAGTCACCTTCTTGGAGCAAAACTGCCTCCTAGGAACACCAAGCGGTCATTCCTCCATTACGTCGACGAACACCTTCACCGACTCTCTTCTAGTGCATGGCGTGCTCGGAGTCAAACCACCACCCATTGCAAACGAAGAGCTCAATCTGCCGAGAGAAACGTGAGTGATCCTGTGAGTGAAACTACTACCTTTCCAGAATAGATCCTGACGTAACCAAATCTCCCTTTGGACCGTCCCCGTATGAACAGCACGTTTCTTGGGCCTTACGTTAGATGACGACGCCGACATCTTAGCAAATCCTTACCATCCTAACGGGAACTAGGAATCCGCCAAAACAAAAACAACATGACAACATTTTACCATACGATTTTTTGAGAGAAACGTTCTGGGGTAAATTTAAGGTCCTTTGCGCATTGGCAACGGCGAATACCGCAGTTGATAGAACAATGATCTGTACTAGATAGATGACGACATTAACATAGTTCAGTGAATTAAGGGACAGCGGCTATCTGACTAGGACATGTCGTCCGAATGGATGAAGATCTGAGGGTATTCATAGCAGGAGGTAATGTAGAGAAGAACTTGATTTTATTAGACATTTCGAAACACGGTATCTCTCTATCAAATTTTACTAGGCGGTAAAATATAAAAAAAGTTCCTCATTTGTCAAAAAACCTCTTTAACGCTAGGAGTGCCTACAGCATAATCCCTGGCAACTTAAGATTTCCTGAAATCCATAAACCAAATGCAAAGTTTTGTAAAGCAGGCATTTAAATGACATAAAATATATTTGGTTGTCAAAACAGTCTTGCGGTATTTTCGCTAGTTGGCGCTGAGAGCGCGTAGTTCTAGTTTTATTCGTCGCATCGGGTCATGCTATACCTTTTTGGAAAGCACATTTCACGCGCTAACCCGTATTTGATTGATTGTCGTTTCATTTAAGACCTTCGTGAGTTAAATCGTCGCAAACATGGAGCAAAATAAATAGAAAATGCGGCATATTTTACAGTACTACTACGATAAAGGCAAAAATGCATTTCAAGTCGCCAATAAAATTTGTGCAGTTTATGGACCCGATACAGTTTCCATTACCGCCGCACAACGATGGTTTCAACGCTTTCGTTCTGGTGTAGAGGTGGTCGAAGATGCGCCACGCTCCGGAAAGCCTGTCGTCGAAAATTGCGATAAAATCGCTGAATTGGTCGAAAGAGACCGGCATAGTAGCAGCCGTAGCATCGGACAAAAGCTGGGCATGAGTCCTAAAAAAAAAATTTATGAACAATTGAAAATTCAATAAAAATACCGCAAGACTTTTTTGACAAACTAATATATGGTCAATAAGTAAGTAACGCATTGCGAGTGACAATTATTCGTTGAATTTCACACTCCTTATCAACGCGGCGACACACAACAAGCGCTAAGTGGGCGACCGTGTGAATATGGGCTTGAGCGTGGGCAATGTCAATTAAATAACATAGGAAAACTAGCGCAAGCGGCGAACACATACACAAGCAACCAAGCGCGTTAATGTGCATGTACTTGGAGTTAACGCGCACAGGAACTTGTTGCATTGTCTCTTCCTACTTTCGCGTGTCACCTGATTGTGCGCACAGGCGCGCGCGCGCACATACACACATACAGTTATGCATACAAATGCATTGATAGCGCGCATTTTGACAAGTTTGCAACTGCTGTCAGTGCACTGTCATGTACAGGTTGTGCGCACACAATTGTCACAGTCACATCCTTTTCGCGCGGCGCGGCGCGGTGCGGCGCAACGCAGTTTTCCCAACACTTTTTCTTTAACTAAACACACGCTGTCATACAATATATTTTAGCCAACGCGTTGACAGCTGTTGTCTCTGGCGGTCAGTTGACGTTAGTTATAACTTTGTTTGCATATGTGTGCGAGTGTGTTGCATGTTGCTGTCGATTGGCCAGTTGGTCGAACGATCGATGGCGCTGCGATCGATCGCTGTTGCTACGGCTATTGCTCCATTTTTTCTAATTTGATTTTTTGTTTTGCTATTATTATCCGCACCGTTAGTTGTACATTTGTTTGTAGTTGCCATTTGAAGTGGGAAAGGTGCCAAGTAAGCAGTATGCCACAGCGGTGTGGCGCGTATTTTCACACACTTTCTATTGTTGGCGGCTGACGCGCACAAGCACAGATAAGCGCATACATCAGCGCTGACGCTGCACTCGCTGGCATACTTTGCTGAAGCCCTCAGCGCGCACTAGTCCGCGCAAACACTGCCACCACATTTACAAAGTAGCGTCGCGCGCGCCGTTGTCCGTCCACTAATAATAATTGCAAAACGTCAAGGCTCCAAAGCGACCTACCTCGTACCAACGCCTTGCCGCCCAGCGCCGCGCTAATGTTAGGCCATTCGACTATATAGCCAGCCATTCACGCGTCCAAACGTCGCGACGGCGAGTTGTACATTCGCGCGAATTAATGAATGAACACGCCCTGTGAATCGGCCTGCCACGCCGTCGAGTCACCGGCAACCACCCCATGCGCGCCGCTGCAATACGGACTCTACGCGCTGTAGCCAAAATCACAAAAAAAAAAAAAAAAAAAAAAAATTAAATAAAAAAAACATAACCAAACACATGCCGCATGCCTGGTGCATACGCGCCTTGCCCCGCGCACAAGTTATGCCGCGCGCCGCCGCTTTGCGCGTGAATGCCGTCGTCGTTTGATATTTGCTGGCAGTTGTTTCAACGAGCGAATTGTTGAGCACTTTTCATGCTTTTGTGTGCGCTAGTTGCTGTTGTTGCTGTTATTGTTGCAATCGTAGTTTTAGTTGTCATTGTTGCGGCTGATGTTTTTTCGCCGCCGCCATCAATGTAGGCTTACAAGTGCATGTTTTTGTTGCCGCGCAAGATTTGCTTATTTTATTACAATTGTTATTGTTGTTGTTGCTGTTGTGGTGTGCTTAGATAAATTACGCTTTCGATTTCGTACATTTCAGCGCCAAATTCAAGTGCGTTTTGTGTTGCAAGTTGTTGGCTTTGTTTGTCATTGTTGCGCAGGCAAAGTCATTGAATTTATTGTTGTGGCCACATTAGCGGCACTTGGCGTGTCTATCGGCAGTGAGAGTGATGGAATTCACGGAAATATTGCAATTGCACAATTGTGGGCACAGGTAATGTTTTATTTTAAATATATTTTACAAAAGTAATTTTTATAAAAAAAAACGTTTCTCATAAAATGTAGATCCTATGAGAAACAAGTAGTTGAGCAGAGTTGAGTTCGGGGCAACCGAATATTTTATACTCTTGCAACTTGCAAGCATCAAATCTATGGAAATGCCTTAGCGCAACATGTCTTTCAGAAGATAGGAATCTAAGCAATTATTTGTAACGGGTTTTTAAAAAAGACCGCTACGGCGCTTTGAAACAAGTAAAATAAAAACGGTTTGGGATATCAATGAAATTCTTGATTCTTGTGAAAGAATACAATCAATGCCATTATGTATGGAACTCGACTCTTTTGCATGCCCACCATGGGCACGCTTGCAGAAATCCAGAAGATGAAACCAATTTTGGACGGTTTTCAAGCATAAATCGGCCGATACCGCTGCAATTCTACCAACCTCATTTCGTGCAATAACACGTTTGTGGGCCCGTCCTGTTGGGACCACATATTGTCCAAGTTGATATCATTTAATTCAGGCCAAAACTATGCGGTTACCATTGAGCGCCTGCGATTCCCATTCAAAGTAAAAAGACCGTCTTGATCATCACAGAAGAAGTACGGCCCAATGACGCAGCCGGCCTATAACCCGCGCCAAACCGTAATTTTTTCGGAATGCAATGGTGACTCATGGAGTACGTGTGGATTGCTGTCTGACCAATTACGCATATTTTACATATTGGCGAAGATATTCAGCCAGAAATGTGCCTCATCGCTAAAGATGATATTTCGATGAAAATCCGGATAATTGTCAAGTTGTTTCTCAGCCCGATTCACGAGCATCCGACAATTTTGGTGGTCAAGTTCCTTTAGTTCTTACGTCAATTTGATCTTGTAAGGATGATGACAGCAATATTCTTGATACCATGTGCACTTCTTTGTCTTTTTGACAAGGGAACATTTTGTGCTGTGTCTGTGGATTCAAATTTTTCCACCAGACGCCTAATTGTTGATCTTACAGGACGATTATGACAACCATAAATTGGACGCAGCGCTCTTAAAGTTGAGATCACTGACTCCGAATTTCAGTAACATTTTTTAATAATTTCGACTCGTTGTTGGATCGTCTAACTTTTCATGATGGAATGGCAAACATTATTGAAGATAAATGTCGAAAGAGCGTGGAAAAATGTGGCGGCGTTGTCCCTATCGGTCTACTTTTCTAGCGTCGTTTTGAAAAAACCCGTTAAAAGTTCTCTGATGTTCTTTAAGATACCTCACATATCATCACCAATCACATGGAGTTAAGTCACCGGATGTTAAATGTTTGGTATATGGGTGCTAGGTTATGTCTTCGTTCAGTTTAATCAAGTTTAGGCATTAAGATACACTGTTATTGGTAACGCAAGCTCTCTCATATTCATTGAGATAACTCACATGGTGGCCGATGCATAATGCCGTATAAGGTCACCTAGAAGTTCGAAAATCGTTTTGTTATATTCATGGAAGCTAAAGGAAGTATTGAACTGATTTTTGACACACAAATACACCATTGTCAGGAAATGATTATTCCCCATTTTTTTTATCCCTTTTTTATCCCTTTATATTAATTTCTTCTTGATGTGCGAACTGGAAAGGAAAGAACGAGAGAATTTTAAAATTGTGTTATATGGTAACTAGACACGGTGACAGTCCGATTTCGCCCATTCTATCACTGTTGTATGGGAATGTAATCTCATACCAAACTCAGATGTATAATTTTATGCCTCTGTCGTATTTAATTATGTTAACTTCTTTTTGCAGTTTTTAACAGTACAGTTAAATAAGAAGTGGACGATGTTATCTTCTGATTCCATCCGTTTTCACCATCTTAGTAGGAATTTCAGGCTTTGAGGAACGAATAATAAGGCAGCTAGTGAGTTCTCACGAAGTTTAACTGGATTTGAAATATATTTGTTAAAATAAAGTAAGAAGAGTTGAAGTATATACATGATTAGTAAGACTTAAGCATATAATGTTTCGGCTCAAAGATGCAATCATTACCTAAATTATCTGCTATAATCTGCAAACATTTTTTCAACCTAACAAAGAGAACGGATTTTTCAATTGAAATATAATGAGAATTGTTTGACTGCGTTCGTAAGCTTTTCGGACTTACTAAGTTCACTGTCACTTGCTATAAACCTTTCCGGTGCATTGACCAAGCCTGAAATTATTATTTCCTCTGCTCTAACGATAGTTCTGGAAAGGTATTGGAGGAAAAGAGAAAACTATAGGAAACTTTCCGTTTCTGCTAGGAATGTGGATACGCAGACCAATGAATTAAAGCTCACATCACAAATGAGCATAGTCGATGGTATCTAGTTCAATCACAAATATTACGCTATTTTAGAGACAACAGTTAGAAAATATTTTACTGGTCGGGTAACCTCTGATACTAAGAAACTTTCGGAAAACTCATTACACGCTCTGTGATTAGACTTTCTGGCTTAACTCACAAGCATCATTTTCCAAATATGTGAGCCCCGTGGACTATGTGTGTAGAGATGGGGTGTCCTAAGATTTCATCTTAATTCTTTGAAAGTTAGCTTGCACGATGCTTATATGCTCTCTTTCTTGAGAGGTAGCTGAAAAATGGTAACATCAGGAAGTCAGAAGCTCAAGTCATCCAACGCACGAAGGGCTGATATGTTTTTCACAATCTCTGAACTAGACTTTGTGGGTAATCTTTCCGGCTTTATGGGACTGGTTGGCCAAAACTTCTTTCGTCCGAAGATCGGCTATGTCAGTACCGTTGCCACCTCTATGCCCAGTGATCCATGCTAGCAGGATATTGCTTTCAGAAGCAATCTTGTTCAGCATTTTCACGTACGCCAGTAGCATTGTTACTTTGATTTCAACGGGTGAGATTGCTTGAAGTGTCGCTTGACTTTCAGTGAAAATTACAATTCGTTTTCCATGATAGTTTTTCTCTACATTAATCGCTGCATATTTGCAAGTGATATAAACCTCAGTTTAAAAGATGCTGGAAACCTGCATATGAACGCTGACAGTTTGGCGCGCGGCCCCGCTACACCAGCTTCAATTTCATCTGATATTTCTCAAGGGTATAGAGACTACTCGCAGGTTTCATATATCGTACTCAAAAACTACCAGCGGCCTAATAAGGCCTATGGTGTTAAGACAGCAGTTGAGCACCTAACTCACACGGCTCTGGCGCGCGACTTCCCTTAATCAATAAAGAATTGTGAAAAAAGATAAAATAATTTTTTTTTGGTTACATTGGGTATTTAATTAAAATTGAAATTATAATTAGAACTCACACACAAGCACATAACTACATATACTATAAATCTAGTAGGCTTAAAGAACAGCATTTACAAGCACCCATACATACATAACTGCAATAAACATAGTTCATTAATATGCAGTATTAAATTAGTTTCATTTAAACAGAGACTTTTTGTAACCCTTTCCAATCATCAATATCGCCGCCATCGACGCCACATCAACCACAATGCTAGCGTCGTCTCGGACACAACGCCACAGTTTTTGGTCAGCGTTGATGCTGTCTGTAGCTTTGCGCCATAACTTTTCAGCTGACACAATGGCACCGACAACGAAATCAACGGCGTATATCAATATGAAAAATAACAAATCAAACGCTAATGTTCGTAATAAATGAGCATGTCAGAAAGTTCTTAAATTTATAACCTGGATCAATAAGAATAACGCCCCAATCAGTAGCAATAAATTAAATGCGGAGAAACACAAAAAAAAAAAAAAAAAAAAAAAAAAAAAAAAAAAAAAAAAAAAAAAAAAAAAAAAAAAAAAAAAAAAAAAAAAAAAAACGAACCGAAAATCGAAAAAATTCAAAACAAATCTTCAAAAAATACCACGAAAGTAACCAAAAAAGGTAAAACATAAATATTATAAACGAATCATATTAATACAGCTGAAAGCAAAACTTGAAGACACAAGAAAAAACAACCAATAAAACAGCAACAACAGTTGAGCCACCGCTGTGCGAGTGAAGGCTTGTAGTGTCCAATCAACAGATGTACATACGCTTATTTATGTATGTATATGAGTGGACCTTTCGGTTGATGCTGATGGCGATGCGCTTGCTGACGAAGACGAAGCTGACGATGGCGATTGGGAACCTAATGTGCGCTCAAAGTGACGATCACCATCTTAATCAAGTTAATGCCAACGTTCAGCATGCGATCGTTGGGAATTATTGTAATACCAAGGTGATTACAGCGCTGTATGGTACTACTTAAAGTTTTACTACATACATAGGTACACATATATATGATTTACATAATTAAGTCAGTTAGGTTTGACTATTGGTGGTTCTTCCCCAGTCTGCGTTCACACTAAAGATATCAGAATTTCTGAAACGAAAGATTCTAAATAGAAACAGCAACAGAAAGACAAATTTTTCGATTTCGTACAAAGAGGACTAGGCCTGGCCAAGGGACGGTGCAAAGGGGCTGGAGTGCACTTAAACCCCTCGAAGACGGCCATCGTCTCGTTCACGAAACACAGATCCCTGTCTGGGCTCAGGAACTAAACCCTGCGCGGCAGAAAGATTGAGATGACTAATATGGTCGAATACATTGGTCTTCCGCTGGCGGAGGAAGCAGACTAAACCAGCGACTAGCTAGTAAATTCTGAGGCTGCAAGACAGGGATTGTCTGGTGGTTGCACATCATGATCTTGCGACCACATTATCACTTATGGAGCGGTGGCTTGGACCCCGAAAGCATCACAGACTTTGGTAGGACTTCAACTATCGAAGCTCCAAAGGCTTGCCTGCATCTGCGTGTCGGGTGCCATGCGTAAATGTACGACGGCGGCGCTTGAAGTCATAATTAATCTTACATCACTTCACCTATCAAACGATCCGGTTGTCAAACACACCCTGCTTCAAATGACAATAGAAGCGTTTGACAGTCCCAGCGCCAGAAGGATTTAAGTGGCAAAATACCACTGGATATTCTTCCAAGGGACAGCATTATCACAAGTGTAAACTTCATTAAGAAATTCAACGTTACTCTGAGCAATGAATGGAACGATTCCGCTCTCGAACTACTGCTTAGGTATCTTCCTCTTCTTCTTAATTGGCGTAGACACCGCTTACGCGGGTATAGCCGAGTTAACAACAGCAAAGGGGGTCTCTCATCCGAGGCTGTTGCTAATTTTTCATTGGGGGTGTTTTCATACGTGGCGGGTCCCAAACCCAGCGCACAACCCTATGTAGGGGATGTTTCGCCTTCTCACGTTCAAACTTCAAACGGATGTTCTTAGGCTAACCAGAGGATACTTGGTCAAAGACCGGAAGTCGTGAAGTTCTTAGGTATAGTACAATCAAATGGTACGCTGACAGCTTAAAAAATTCGGAGAGATACTCTCATACTTATGTGTAGTCGGTGCGTAGAGACAAACCTTCAAGGCAACTATCGCAATGAGTGTATAGTTAGTTATACTCAGCGAAAGTCAAGCGGCAATAAAAACGATCTCTGCATATGAGATCAAATCCCTATTGGTGCAGGAGTTATAGAACGGTTGAACAGTCTATCAGATCGTAACAAAGTTCACCTTATTTGAGTGCTCGGTCATAAAAGAATGGGCCGAAATGAACTGGCTTATGAGCTCGCCTCCTCCGCTGCAACCATCAATATGGTAGGAACCGAACTTTCATTGCGGTTGGTCTCATAAAGTTGAAGGAGTTGGTAGGTAGGTTTATTGGCAACAGCTCCATGACATGCGCCGTGCCAAGTTGATAATGGGCCCAAGGGACAAACTGTACAAACAGAAGGCATGAAAACCAGAGCATGCTCTTGTAGAACCCAAAGAGGTGATCTAGTGTCTGTAGCCCAGAGCATACTACAATTATGTAGGGAACGCTCCTCCAGCCTGTTGAATGGCAGTGAAAGCATAACGCCAAGAGAACGCGAACCTTATTCGCTAATCGATGACAACAGAACAGACATTCCATTGCCCGGCCATCAAAAACTATTGTGGAATAAGCCTTCTCAACATCGAATATAAGGTTATATCAACATCGCATGAAAGGTTATACATTGTGTGAAACAAACCGTCAACAAACTGATTGGACTTTATCAGTGCGATCCGTGAAAAGACGATCGACACACAAATAAGCGACGCAAATGGGTCTGGTATCTTCTGTCGCGACTTGGCTTCCACGTCAATATTTATAGTTATAACTTCGAAGTCATAGATAAATTGGTCTATTTTGGGAAGCAGAGAAAAAGAAAGATCTCTACCCCATTAGGAAGACTAAAGACCAGGTAGAGAAAAACTGCCTACACCTGGAATCTTGTATAGGCGCCAAACAAAAGGTATTACAGCATAGTTGCAACTTAAGTAAACAAGTTGTCTAGCTTTCTTTTAAGATCCTTCTAATAATCCTTCTAAACGTTGCTAACATTAAATAGAGTGGTTTCCAGTCTGCGAAACATATAGAATTTGTGGAGTTCATCAATCTTACTAAGTTATATCTTGTTTAACGAATTTTTTTTATATATATTTTTATATTTAAACACCTGTTAAATGCTGCTACTTGACGCAACTTTTTTGGCGTCAGCAATTTTGTATTGTGACATTATGGAAGGGTTATATATTGATATAAAAATGATTTTCGAACTGTTTATGCATGTCGGCTGCTGATGCGGCTTGATCTTTTACGCTAATTGCCTTAGAAAATTAATTTATTCCGTGCTTGTTTTAAGATGTCACATTCATCTTCAAAATATGATGCAACCACCGTATGTGGACTATGGCAGCATTCGCTCATTAACTAAACCCGATCAATTAGCGGCTGGACTGCTATAATTTTGCATGCAACTGTACACTAAAACCACTTCGGAATGCAACATTTCGCTTAACTCACTGTCAAGTCGAAAGTTAATACAATTAAAAGCGTGTATTTATTATGAAAAGGAAACCGATAGCTGAAGTGTCACCGAAAACAAAAGACAACACCAATTAATTTGGCAATTTATTAGACACGAGCTTAATTGTAGCAACAATGCGTGCAGTATGAGCAAATATGCAGCCATTGCTCTTAACAAAAGCAATTTAAATTTAATAAAAAGTTAGAAAACACAGAAAAATAAAAAATATTTGACTAAACTAGTCAAAGTCACCTCAAATCACACCGACAGTAGTCTTAAAAGCATTAGCAACTGTTACTTTTTATTAGCTACTTACCAAACGAACGCTGCTTGAGACATATGTATGTATGTGCATATATACATATATGTATGCATGTATATTTGTATGTATTTATATGTGAAACTCGTCAAACCACCGAGCTTGAATGATTTATATAAATTATGAGCAAACCATACTAATGAGTCTAATATAACAGGGAGTCATTAATTAAGCGAAAACAGCAAAGTAAAAGTAATATCCATGTATGTATATACATATGTATATGTGCGTGTGTGAAAGCTTCTTTCTTCGATATACAAAATCGACGACAGTGAGATGACACAAAAGCATTAATGACAGAAGAGTGAAATGTGTTTAAAACTTAATTTGAATAATAACCGAAGTGCAGCAGAGAAGAAAGAAACATGGAAGGAAAAATAGAAAACAAGTAAGGGAGTGCGACGATCAGGCAAAGCCGAAATTTCAACCGTTTATTAAGCTTGAACATCTCCAAACACAGCACCGAATCATCGGCTTTATTTTTTGTCAAAAGTGAGCTCGCACAGAGCTTTCTCATACCCAAATATTCGTGAATGAAATGTGGTTGTTTTTCAGTTGATATCTCTCGAGAGCCTACTATCTCGAACAACTTCACTTTGCGGTCATCAAGAATTATTTTGTCGACTTTTTTGGTGTTTCGTCGGTGGCAACCTCTTTTAGGTGTCCACTGCGTTTATCGTTTTCGGTGCTAATTTCTCCACGTCTAAACTTAACATATCATTCCTTTATAGTTGATTTTCCAAGAACAGTGTCTGGAAACTCATCAGCAATACAAGTTTTTGCTTCAACTGCATTTTTCAACTTCAGAAAGCAATATTTTATTAACAGGCGAAATTCCTTTTCATCCCATATTTGTCGTTACCAATGCAAAAAGAACTATAATAATCGAGTCATCCCCTCCGCAAGGTTGTGCGCTGGGTTTGGGACCCGCTAGGTAAACCACCTTTTGTTGACGGCAACTTTTCAAGATGAAGCCTAACTGAAATTTTTATGGATTTACTTTTAGCAGTGCTACCTATTTGTCAGACCGGGAACTTTTCAATTGACCTGTTATCGAATTAGACGGTATTAACTCATTTCAGTCATTTCAGGATCAGAAAAGGCACGTTCGAACCGCTATTTTAGGTAAGTCTCACACCAATACTTTCCTAGATAATTGTAAATCAAAAGAATCCGTTCTATTTTAATATGATGTCATATGGTAAAAATGCTTGGTTGTGGTCCGATTATCGCAATTTTCAAACTGTGCCATAAAGATGTCAAAATAAAGATATGTATCATATATGGTTGAAATTGGTCGAGTAGTTGCTGAGTTATGATAGTCAACTTATAAACGGGCAGTGCCAAGCACATTACTTTTATACCATCTACATGTTTTAATGTTATACTACGTTCAATATTAATATCTTTAATCTTCTTACTTCGATATTATTTTTTGACACGGTTGTCGTACTTTTAATGCTTTGGAACGTAAGTTTTGTATGAGAGGGCGTGATTATTATTTTCACACTGTGTAGTAAAGTGATAGAAATTAAATGTTCTCAATAAGCCTGGTCGATATAAGATCAGTAGATTGCGAGAGGGATATGTTCCATATGTACGCATTATAGTACAGGACCCAATTTGTATACCTTTACTGCACTATATTGGATGAAAGTTTGTAATACCCAGAAGGAAACATTGAAGACCCTAAAAAATAGATATGATGTAAATGATCAGAGTGACAAGCTGATTTGATTTAGCCATTCCAGTCCCTTGATCTACATATATGCAAACTAGACCCACATTTTTTTAGAACTAGTTTGGAAATTTTTCATATATCTTTTTAACCTCAAAAAGCCGCTTATTTGCCAGGACCGCTACTATCAGATCACTATAACATATAACTGCTATACAAACTGCTCGATCAAAATCAAGTTCTTATATGATAAACTACTTAAATTTTGAAGGGTTTTATAGCATCGCTGCAACCGAAGTTAACATTCTTTCTTTTCTTGTTACAAACAAAAACTAGATGATCACAACTATTATACTCTGTTGCAACATGCTGCATGAGCATCTAAATGCTGAGACATACGCATAGAACCATAAGAACAATTCGACTGACGACCTTAATAATTAAATCTTAAAGAAAAACTTAAATGTGACAAAGCGCGAAGTAAACAAATGCAGCATTTAATCCCAAAACTTTGAACAATTGACGTGAACGAATCAAGCAATAATGCGGGGCAGCAACACATTGTCACAGCGGCATTAATTGGTTCTGCTGTCAGCAAGTGACCACCGAAATGGAATTTACATATGTACATATTTAGATTCACGTACATAAGTATATATGTATGTATGAGACATAAGCGACACACATACATATAACAAACGACATCAACCATTTTTGGAGCTATTCAAAGCGAAACAACAGCTACGCCGGCGGCAAGCTTGTGGAGCAGCGACTAAAAAATCAGTCAATGTTTTTGTTGAGCGACTAAGAAAGTGTATCTACATAACTGTTAATTTATGATAGATAAATAAAATGATTTTAATTACAATTTATTTATTCGCCTACTGTCTTTTCTCCTTCAGTCACCGTGAAAACACTTTGATGAGCTTAAAGCTAATAACAAAAGCGACAATAAGTCATGGTTTAGCCATAAGGGCCTACCAGCTAATACTAGCTTTAGTTTGTTTTTTTAACTCTTAATATACAATATGGTGTCCAGAAAACGCTTTAAATGCCGCTTTACTATCGCTGAGTATGACTATTCTTTCGTTGCGATAGTTGGAGGAGCACTTACGAGCAAAGAGTTCTGCTTGGAAGTAACACGCAAAACTAATACGGCAGTGGAAACTGACGTTGAGTAACAGCGAAAGCTCCGCTAGTATCGGGAATGACTTCTCCAAGCCGTTCGATAACAAACGAGGTTTCCAACAAGGCGACTCCCTAACATGCGACTTCTTCAAACTACTCCTGGAGAAAATATTTCGACCTGCAGAGCTGAATTGAGTAGAGAAAATCTTCTACAAGAGTATACAACTGCTGGCGTACGCCGATGATATTGAAATCATTGGCCCCAAAATTCCCCACGTTTGTTTTGCATTCTCTAGGTCAAACAAAGAAGCGAGAAATTGGGTCTCGTAGTGAACGAAGGCAAGACGAAATATTTTCTGTTGCGACTTGCTCCAATGTCACTGTTGACAGTCCTAACTTCGAAGTCGTAAATAATTCCGTCTACCTGGGAAACAGCACTAGTATCAGCACCAAACGTCAGCCCCGAAATCCAATGTAGAAAAACTCTTATAAACAGGTGCTACTTTGGACTGAGTAGGCAATTTAGATATAAACTTCACTCTCGAAAAACAAAGGCCAAATTCTACAAGTCACTCATCATCCCTGTCCTGCTTTATGGTGCAGGGGTGTGGACGATTACAACATCTGATGAGTTGGCGTAACGAGTTTTCGGGAGAAAAGTCCTGTTGCAGATTTATGGTCCTTTACGCGTTATCCACGGGGAATACCGCAGTCGATGGAACGATGAGCTGTGTGAGATATATGACGACATTGACATAGTTCAGCGAATTAAAAGACAGCGGCTACGCTGGCTAGGTCATGTCGTCCGGATGGACGAAAACACTCCAGGTCTGAAAGAATTCGTCATAGTACCAGCCGGGGAAAGCAAGACCTCAATTCCGTTGGAAAGACTAGGTGCAGAAGGATCTGGCTACACTTGGAATCTCCAATTACTGCCAAACAGTGAAAATGAAGAGAAACTGGCGCGCTGTCGCAAACTCGGCGGTATTTACATAAGAAGAAGTCAAAATAAGTATCCAGCCATTTTAAACTCTTTACAATTGTATTATAATATTTAAGAAAATTTTTAGATATAAAAACTCAAAGCATTTATACGGTCTCTTTAATAACTAAACTCCTTACCTCAATCTTTGGGGCATTTTTATTAAAACAATATTTTTTAATTGCGCATTTAAAATGTAATTGGGGCAAGCTAATTAAAATTTTTAATGGAACAATACTGATTGAGTTTAAGCCACATATTTACACGAAATATTTCGAAAGAATCCCGAGCAAACACCACTTTGACATGTCGGTACTAATTAAGTGTGCACTTCTCAAATATTGACAATATTTACAGTTGTTCATAAGATCGGCTGAGGAGTAATTAAAAACATGCTAAACAAACTCATTCGAAGCGTGCGCTATTTGAGCAATAAAAACGCGGCACTTTGATTAAGATTTCGGCAATGAAATGGATCACAAGTCCACAAGCACACCTAATCTACTTTGGGGCCATATAAACTGGGATAACACGGCAAATATGGACGAAGAGACACCTGCAAATATGCATACATATTTACTTGTATTTATATGGCGATAAATGTGAGTGTGTGTGTGTGTGAGATGCTCATAAGTTATGCCCACACATATTTCGAAATGATCAAGCAGCAATCGAAACGCTTGTGAAGTTGCCGCACAATTCGGTTCTTATCGCGTTCAAAACACAGAAGCGATAATTAATTTACTCAATTATTGTTTGAGAGGAGCAAACAAGAAAATCCATATTTAAATGTTTGTTATACATCCGGTGCTGAAAAAGGCTAACAGATGATCGTGCACAACGGTGAACGCGAACGGCCAACGATGGCAATAACAGCATCAAATCTCATGTGATCATATGTATATACTATATATATAATATTAATATATATGAACATGTATATATATGGAGACACATTTCGTGACTCGCGTGTGTCTGCAATAAAGGCGCTGCTGCTTATTGAGATCATTCCAAAGTATTTTGAGGTTATGTAGTCATAAACATGTGTACTTAATATTATTCTATGTACTGGCACATAAACAATATTTATTAGGTACAAACATGCTTAAGACCTTACAATATGTAATAATAATTAGAATGATTTTAATTTTTTAACACAATAGCAAGCTATGTGAGGATCTTTTGTGAAATAAAAAACTTTTCCTTACATGTACTAAATTTTGATCGGTCAGTTTGATCCGATCTCAACAATATGTTTGAAGGTTATGAAATTGGCTTAATAATCCGCCCAAATTTCATGAGAATCCCTTGTCAAATAAAAAAGTTTTCCTCACAAGGACTTTATTTTGATCGATCAGTTTGTATGGCAGCTATACCTTATAGTAGTCCAACATCGGTGATTCCGACAAATGAATAGCGCCTTGTCTAGAAAAGGTTATGTGCAATATTTCAGATTGATATCTCAAAAACTGCGGAAGTAGTTCGCACGCATATGGACAGATGGACGAATAGACTGAAAGAAGAACATGGTTAAATGGACTCAGCTCATATTGTTATTATTGTAACGGTTATCTAGTCCCCGTTAGGGTGGTAAGATTCATATAAGTTGTCATCGGGGACATCTAAAGGTAGACCCAAGAAACGTGTTGTTTCGACGGGGTCGGACTCTAGTGAGAACGTTGTCAGATGTGTAGAGTTACCTGTGCATACAAAGAGATCGTTTGTGTCATGCGGAGTTCGCTGGACATCTATTTCGAGGACAGTCGTTTCTACGTTACCTCAATTGACCCTAATTTTATCCGTCCAAGGGCTTTTTTTCGGAGATCTAACCCAATTTGAATCGACTCAGCTTATCAAATTGCTCTTTTTTATATTTATGTATACTACTGTGATCAAAAAGGAAGGTGAGCTCTTTATCATGCTATGTTGAACTTCGACTTCCTTCCGTCGAGTTTCAACAAAAAATATTATTTCAGCGGTATGCAACGTTTGCCGTCAAGCCACGGTAACCATGAACACTTACGACCAGGTAATGTCTGTGGCAACAAATCAGCCAACAAAACAGTGCACATTAGACCTTATTCCGATACTACTGCATTGCCAACTAAACCAACAATTCAAATGGATTTATTTTTACTAGATCTCATATCTTTATGATCTTGTAAAGTCTTAAGCGCTGTTAGTGCAATCGGAGCTAAGCTCACCTTTTGCAGCTGGCGACATATGACCCTTTATTGTAATTTATTGTTTTTATGTGCAATTCTACAATTATTTTGTCACTCCTATAAAAATTGGCATATGTCATGCAAATTAAATGCACTTGTCATTTAGATCACATGTTTCTGTGCACCTTCAAGGAGGCAGGTTAAAAAGTGCGTGAGGGTAAATACTTACACATTCATTTTAAGACAGAATACAAGGATTTACAGATGCATAACTATGGGCACGAGTATGAAGGTAGTTCGTAAATGCAGGTATAAAATATTTGTCAAGATTTTTTTTAATGTCAGCGTCTTCGTTTGGAACTTTTGATGTCGGGGAAAAAAACAATCTCATATGCGGTTTAAAGACTAGGGTACATTAATCGTGTTTAAAAATTAATAAATTATATATAACATATCATCGATTATAGTAGTAAGAATAATGACATGAACATGTACTTTGACAGTAAATATACCCTGAACAGGGTATACTAAGTTTGTCACGAATTTTTGGAATATATAAATGATCAGTATGTCGAGCTGAGTCGATTTAGCCATGTCCGTCTGTCTGTATATATACGAACTAATCCCTCAGTTTTTAAGATATCGCTTTGAAATTTTGCAAACGTCTTTTTCTCTTCAAGAAGCTGCTTAGTTGTCGGAACTGCTGATATCGGACCACTATATCATATAGCTGCCATACAAACTGAACGATCGGAATCAAGTTCTTGTATGGAAAACTTTCACATTTCACAATGTATTTTCTTAAAAGTTTACACAAGTTATTTTCTAAATCTACAATGTAATCTCCGAAGAAATTGTTTAGATCGGTTAACTATAGCATATAGCTGCCATACAAACKGAAYRAKC
Organism: Bactrocera latifrons; assembly: GCF_001853355.1. NCBI lineage: Eukaryota > Metazoa > Arthropoda > Insecta > Diptera > Tephritidae > Bactrocera > Bactrocera latifrons. The sequence continues at coordinate 362,812 of NW_017537600.1, forward strand.
GGAATCAARTKCTTGYATGAGAAACTTTCTCATTTCACGATATATCTTCACGAAATTGGGTATGAGTTATTGTTTATAGAAATAATGTAATATCAGAAGAAATTGTTCAGATCGGCTCACTATCGCATATAGCCTGTCTCTTATACACATCTAGATGTGTATAAGAGACAGCAACAACAAAGTGTGTTTGGGTGCAAACTTTTATTTGTAAAGATTTTTTTTAATGTCAGCGTCTTTGTTTGAAACTTTTAATGTCAGAAAACAATCAATCTCATATGCGGTTTAAAGACTAGGGTACATTAATCGTGTCTAAAAATTAATAAATTATATATAACATATCAATGATTATAGTAGTAAAAATACTGTTGCTAAGAGATGAAAAAATTAAATTTTTCGAATTCCTAAAGTACAATAACCTCTAAATATTAAGAAAAACATCTTCACTAAGGTATAAGTCTGGTAAAATTATTATTTTGTTAGTTAATACCACCCTTATGTGTATACAATAATATATAATAGCAATTCAGACATCTTTATTATACAGTTTTTTCCGTAAGTAAAAACCTTACATGCATGCTAGTATAATTAGAAGGCCACTACCTTTCCTCTCTAAACCACTATTTTATTTGTACTTCATTGTTTTTTATTTAAATAGTAATTTGTGACATAACTTCGACAACTAAATTCAAAGCAATTCAAATGTCAAATCCGTTGGTATGTGTCACTTTCAGCGGTGCGTACGTTAAGCATACTGTAAAAAAATGCCGCCGTGACAAAAAGTGCGTGTCAATTGGCACATGTCTGTGACAATTTGACAGGTGATTGTGTTAAACTAATGCCGCTGTTACAAAAACAATTGCTGCTATTGATTGCTGTGATAATAATTCATTGAATAACTGTTTACTAACTAGAAATTTACTTGGCAGGTTTTTTGTGGCAATTTTTACGATTTTGAAGTGATAGAGAGAATTTTTTTGTTCTTGCTCCGATGGTTTGCGGCGGAAGTATCAGAGATATTTTAAAACAAATAGTAAGCTGGTTTTAAGTGAAATTTATATAAAATAATTTCTTTGGAATTAATAATTTATTTAACTTATTTAAAATTCATCATTCGAACTTAATCTCACTATAAAATACATACATATGTATATACGTTATATACAATTGAATCTCAATGGAAAATACAAGGAGTGTTCCAAGATAAACAGTACAGCCTAGCGCCCCCTGGTGACACCAACTATATGTCTATATTGTCTAGTGAGAACTGCATGACATTTCACTGATTGGAAGTGAAGTTATTGCGTTTTAAGTGTCAGTATGTTTGTGCTATCAGTGCGAAAATGAGCTTCGAACAAAGAGCCAACATTAAATTTTGTTTTAAAAGTGGTAAAACTTTTACCGAAACTTTTCAATTGATAAAACAAGTTCATGGGTCGTAAGGACATAAACGACGATCAACATGTGCGCCAATCAAAATTCGTGATCACCGGAAATTCCATCGAAACTGTGCGTCAATTCATCAAAAATCAGCCGAAATCAGCATGTAAATTCATGGAAATGGAATTGACCATTTCCAAAACATCGATTTATCGCATTTTGACCGAACATTTGGGCTTACGAAAGGTGTGTGCACGGTTTGTTCCGCACAAATTGACTGACGACCAAAAATTGCTCAGATCGATCGACGTTTGTGACCGATTATTTGACCAAACATCAGCGTTATGCAGACGTAGAAGTCATTCAAAAGGCTTGCAACGAAATATTTACGGCTATATAGGCCAACGAGGTAAAACAATGGTTCGACATGCTTTTGAACCGAATTTAGCCTCTGAGGCAAATATATTCGTATTATAGAGAAAGACCGTTTTCAAAATATATCTAAGGCGTTAGGAAAGTAAGTTAAAATTTTCTAGTAATAAGTTCAATAGTAGAGTAAGGCAAACCGAGCAAATTTGTCATGCGGAAACCCAACCTGTTATCAAGTATGCGTATTGATTATTGTTACTAGGGTTTTGCGCACACAATTTTAGTATTCTGGCTTGAGGTTGAGTAGTATCTTACTTCATTCGTTAAATATCAGAAAAATAGAATCGAACGGAAAACTGGTATAAATCAGTTGGCCTGGTACAATCGAATGTAAGTTGAAAAACAGCGTATCCGCACTTGCTATAAATTGCTTGTTGTGAAAATTATTGATAATATTATAACACTGGTATTATGGAAGATATGCGATATACTATTACCATTATGGTACCAGAAATTATTATTTTTTATTTTTTCAAATGATCGCATATTGCCGAACTTTAATAACAACTGTTGATTGGATATAAGTGCAGGAGTGTGTACAGATTTTCAGTCTTGGTGCATATTACTCTTATAGCTCCAAAAAAAAAAAAATGATATAAATCACATGGACTGGCGTGATTAAATGAAAAATGATAACCAAGCGGGTTTACTCGTTTAGTAAAGTCTTTAGATGAACTATCGTAATTTCTATGTATTGCTGCGACAATTGTTGACAATAGTATGGAAGAGTTTGGAGATATACTGCGTACCATTTCTGGCAATATCGAATAGGCGACTGGTATAAAACAACTTAGCTACCTACGCTTACTATCTATCATCGAACGGTAATTGAAAAGCAAGCGGTTCACTGCTTTCGAGATGTCGCTACATGCTATTCAGTAAATAAATGAGAGTGACGAAACGAACAAAGAACTGGTATAAATCACATATATGCGCAATGCGAATGCAAACTGAAGAGCTGGGGAGCTCACTGATTCTACATGATAACTCTTGATGGATCAGCCCTATAAGTTAGTGACTGTTCTCAAATATAGCGAGCAGAGAAATAGAGATATCTTAAAAACGGATTTTCAAACATTATGCGTATAGTTCATGTGCTTTAACACGACTTTCCTACAGTTGGTGAAAGCTACTACTTCTTATACTTCTAGGGCACAAATAGCTAAACAGTTCTTCATATAACAAGACTCTTTCACCGAATTCCAGGTATAAATGGTAATGGTGTCAAGCTGCTGCTTGGAAGTATCCAAACATAATCGGCCAGATGGCTGATAACACTACTATTTATAAGATATGGCCAGAGCTTTGTGTCATGACTGATAACATTGAAGATCTTACAAGTTTGTGATTCCAAGTTTCTATCAAAATTAGTATTTTATACTCTAGAAAACAATTGAAGTCTTGCTCTGCGACCTATAATCTATTTTCTACTCTATATAGTGAATAATTCTCTAGGACTACGGAATTTAAAAACAAAAATGTCGAAATTGTCCCAAGTTGACAAAAGCTGTGGATACGTTTTGATCTTCTGAAAGTTTTCATTCCCAAGCTGTGTATTATTGACACAAATGGATCGTTGAAAAGATAGGCGCAGAAGCGTCAGACCGCAGGCGGCCGGCCATTAGGTCGATTATGCTTCCAAGAGGTAACTAGTGAAGTCTTAACTGGCAACACAAAAAACTTTATTTCTGGCATAGTATTCGATAGGGTAATTCGCGTTATGTAGAGTATTCAACATTTGTTAAGGATACATTTGAAATAAAAAACTACTGAGTAAAACACCTCCTCTTCTTTAATGGCGTAGACACTGCTCATACGGTTATAACCGAGTTTGCAACAGCGGGCCAGACTTTATTCCTTTTCGCTGTTTGGCGGCAATTGGAGATTCCATGTTTTAAAAAGTTATCAAAAATGGGGGGTCTCTCATCTGAGGCTATTATGTCCTCTTCATTGGAGGTGTTTTTTTAGATGGCGCGTCTCAAACTCAGCACAAAACCATTGGCAGGGATTATAACGCCTTCTTACTTTAAGTCACCTTCAAACGGATGTTCTTAGGCTACCCAGTGGATACTTGGTCTAAGACCGGAAGTCGTGAGCTGCTTGTGTCTGATATAAAAAAGTCGTTTCTGGTCACTCCCAGTTGAGTGGCGCTCAAAGAACTTTCCTTATTTAAGCGAACTTCTACACGTGGCTCCATCCCCTAGTTTTTTCAAAGTTATACCATTAAAATAATTAAAATTGTTGATATGTTAACTTTTTAAAGTATTTTAAAATGTTTTCACGATTTTTACTACTATTCATATTAAACCGTTGAAGAAGTTTCAGTTCATTGATCTAACCTCATTCAGTTTCTAAACTTGCCACAAAAGCCACATTACAACACTTTCCGCTAAACTTTCTCAATATGCTCATACGAGCTATGTACGAAAGAAGCTAATATAGAAAATTCTCCCTTTAGCATGCAAATATAAACTGTACAAATACCGACTCGAGGCGGCTACAAAACACAACTATCCATCATTTCTAAACAGCCTTCGCCAAAGCAGCGTAATATTCATTGGAAAATAAAGACTTCCGTAGACGATTACATACAAATATACACACATATATGTAGATGCATATGTGCATTTGCTAACATTTGTACAAATTATTTGATTTTTATTGCCAACCCAACCCTTGCCCACCACCACACCCTAACCGCTTGCCGGTCGCACAGGCACCTTTGTATCGAAACATTGCGCCGTCCGTACGACTGGCCGCGTTTGTCGGAACGATTTGTAGTTGCAACTAGGAAAATGCATGTTTGCTACAAATGACACCTCCACAGCAACACCAGCACCGGCACCAGAACTACCATACAACGCACTACTGTACTGCTGTCTGCTTCTACACCAACCGTTCCGCCCGCACGCGCCAAGAAAAGCAAAAAAAAATGTGTCGAATCTGTAGTGGCATTGTCTTTATGTGGGCTGCCGAGGGATTTTGCTACTTGCCACAACCACGCTGCAACTCAGGTGTTGCCAGTTGGTGCCAATTCCGTTGTTACCGCTGCAAATTGAAAGCGTTTGCCGTATTGTTGGCTTTGTTGTTGCTGTCTTGCCGGGTTTTTGGTGGCTGTTGGCTGGCGTTGTGGTTGTTCAGTCTTTTGCCGCTATTGCAGAGGCCGTTGGCGCATTTTATTGTTTCAACATTGCGTGTCGGTTGCGGCTGACGTCGCCACTGTTGCGCTTCCCGCTGCTGTATGTGCTGTTGTCGCTGTTGCTGTTGCTACCAGCCAACTAACAGACATTTCAATGCAAGTGTAAATGCGGGGAGACCCGTTGCATGTGGCAAAACGGCAGCGCTGCTTATTTCCTACACATGAATTTTTTCATTTTTAAAAGTTTCTGGGTGCAAATGTTTAGGAAAGTATGTATTTGTACATACATATGTCCATATGTATATATATCTGTAGGAATATATGTATGTATGTGTTGGTGGGTGTTGAGTTGTTTGGGTTTTGAATATAATATGTGGCAAGTACAAGCAGAAATTAACCTGTTGCCTCTTGAAGTGTTGCCAACGAAGCTGAACCACCGACTATATATATATATGTATATATGTATGTATATACACATGAACTTGTATATTGACAGTAATTATACCCTGAACAGGGTATATTAAGTTTGTCACGAAGTTTGGAACACCTACAAAGAAGTGTAGGAGACCCTATAAAGTATATATATAAATGATCAGTATGCCGAGCTGAGTCGATTTAGCCATGTACGTCTGTCTGTATATATACGAACTAGTCCCTCAGTTTTTAAGATATCGTTTTGAAATTTTGCAAACGTCATTTTCTCTTCAAGAAGCTGCTCATTTGTCGGAACTGCCGATATCGGACCACTATATCTTATAGCTGCCATACAAACTGAATGATCGGAATCAAGTTCTTGTATGGAAAACTTTCACATTTCACAATGTATTTTCTTAAAAGTTGACACAAGTTATTTTCTAAATCAACAATGTAATCTSMGAAGAAATTGTTTAGATCGGTTAACTATACCATATAGCTGCCATACAAACTGAATTAGCGGAATCAAGTTCTTGTATGGAAACTTTCACATTTGACAAGATATATTCACAAAATTTGGTATAGATTATTTTCTAAAGCAACAWTGTAATATCCGAAGAAATTGTTTAGATCGGATTACTATAGTATATAGCTGCCATACAAACGGAATAATCGGAATCAAATGCTTGCATGAGAAACTTTCACATTTGACAAGATATATTCACGAAATTGGGTATGAGTTATTGTTTATAGAAATAATGTAATATCAGAAGAAATTGTTCAGATCGGCTCACTATGGCATATAGCTGTCATACAAGCCGAWTGATCGGAATMMAGGGCTTGTATGGAAAAGTTTCGCATTTGACGTCGTATTGTCACGAAATTTGGAGTATAGTACTGCTTAAGGTAGCAATATAATCTCCATAAAAATTGTTCAGAACGGATGAAGCATATAGCTTCCATACAAACTGAACACATAATTACTAATATAAATGCACCTGTTAAGGGTATTTGGCTTCGGTGCAACCGAAGTTAACGTTTTTTCTTGGTTTTTCTTGGCAGCGACTAATGTGGATGCATACATCAAAGAAAAAAATATTTCAATAGTAACAACAAAGTGTGTTTGGGTGCAAGCTTTTGATACCATCACCCATACCGAACAAATTTAAGAACCTTCAGGAATTGTAAGAGACCTCTGAGATTGAAACCTTCAGCCAAAATTTAACAGAATTTTACAATAAAGTTAGGAAATGAAGTCTACAAAATTTTGTTTTCTTTAATTTAAATAAAAAATTTTAGAAGTAATGCGATAAAGAATGAAAAAAGAGATAACGGAAGCAACATAGTATTATTCTACTTATAACACTACTTTACAGTCATTTTCCGAATGTGATGTGAGAGGCTGTTTCTTATCAATTTTGTTTCGCTGAAATCGAAAATGGTAGCAAAAATTTTCTAACACGTAGGTGTTTTTGTGTTGCAGTCAAGGAGTGCCAAATACCAAAACCACCATCATTTACTACAATGATGAAAATAGTTGCACGTGAAGGTAAATTTTTGAACTCGCAAAGTATTTCCTCGAATTCGGTAAGTAGTGTAACTTGCAAGTCGTTCATCCATCTCTGTTGCGTTATCAATATCGGAAAAGTTGAAAAATCTATGCATAAAAATCGACGTGTTGGCATCAGAAAACAGAAGAGGATCCTAGCTATTATTTTAAATCCACTCAACAAATTTTAGTTAATATTTTGGGTGCTAAGCGGATCAGTGCTAGACTTGTACCAAAATACCTGAATGGTTCACAAAATAGTTGAGGATCCTACTTTCAATAAAGTCGCCATAATCGGTGAAGAGGTATAGGTTTATGAATATGAATGAATCTAGCGAATGGCGCTCCAAAAATAAGCTGCAACCGAAAAAGAAAAATTATCAGAAAGCACTAAGGCCATCACTGCCAAAGCTTATAACAAGTGTATAGAAAAGTAGAATGGGCTGTGGCATGCATAACTACTTTGAAGGCGCCAATAAATATTTGTATTAAAATATGTGACAAAGTAGCTTTTTGTCAGTCCGGTCAAATTTGTTCAAATGGCTTAAATAAAACATACCTTCCCACGTAGTAGGTGCAACCACCATTTCGTAGTCGAAGTTATTGAGGAACCAACAACCTCTTGTAACCATGTAACCTTGCTTCTAGAGTAAAACAGAGCCCGACAATACCACGGCTCCACACAGTGATTCATTCTGGCTGAAGTTTTGTCTCGCGGAATATTTCCGGATTTGATTCACTCCATATACGACAATTTTACTTATTTACAATTCCGTTTAAATCAAAATTGGCCCCGTCAGAAATAAAAAGGCAATTTATCAAGTTATTGCCTTTTCAGCCTTATTAATAATTTTTTAGCAAATTTCCAGCCGAATAAGCAAATCGAGAGGGTTTAACCATCTTGTTATTTGAACTTTGTATGGAAATGCTTTAAGTCATAATGAATTATCCGTTGGAATGACCGTCTGCTAACTTCAAGTTGGACCGATAAATTGCGAATCGAAACTCTTGGATTTGCTTGAACTGACGATGCAACAGCTACGATTGTTTCTTGAGCACGAACATACGGATCTCGTGCAAGGCCTTTTTGTGTTTAATCCAGATTCAGTACACATGTCTACCAATCATATAATGATCCACCTATTTGGGGGACTGCCGCCAAAATCACGTCTGATTTCCCTTTGGACGGAAATTAATGATTGCAAACCCTCTTTTCGCCACCCTGTAAATGTATTACGCTATATACATGATATTTTTTGAGTTAAGTCGGAACCACTTAAAGCCAAAGACCATCAAATTCAAAGCCTAAAATTCTCAGAAAACTAAATAAGAAAGGTGAGACTTTGTAGTAATTGAGGTTTGAATAGAAGTACCAGGAGCATAACATTTAAATAGTGTAATCGTATTGGTATTCCAGTAAATTTTCAGTGGTCTAAGGATAGCTTTATATCAAATACATCCAGCTTCGTCGAGGTTCGTGTTTCGTCCGATAATTTGTTGTCATTGTTGTCTTTCTTAATACCACTCTCATAAAAACCGCCGATCTTTTTGGAAAAAAATATTGAACAGAGGGGTTTCACAAGCTTCTTTTCAGTTTTTTTTTCACTAAGAAAATCATATGCCTTGGAAAGAAACCACCACCATTACTATACTATAAGTTGAATGCATAAGAATCTCGAAACAAATTCCCCGAACTTCTGGTGAGTCACGATTGATATGTGTGGCCCGACAATGCCCTGACGAAATACAATTACTCTCTGATTAGCAAAAGCTGGCGGCTACTGGGCGAGTTCTTCCTTCAAGCGATCCAAGTGTTGACCGAAAAGAGCCGAATTGAAAGGTTGGACTTAGGAGAGCAGCTCATAGTAGATTACCTGTCTATATTATCAGACATATAGCTAAACCTGACGTAGTCGTAAGTGTCCCACTTTCCATTATCCGTAACCAAATGCTTCTTAAACCGATTCACAGCTAGAAATTCGATCCATACGCTTATTTCTCGGTTTGTATTTTTGACCTCGGTTTTTTGGCAAATGTTTAGCGACAGCGCAATCGCAACAATGCCTCCATGATGTTGGACTTGACGAGTTACCATGTTTATGACGCTATAACTCACGAACGACTTAAAAGAAACGACAATCAATCAAAGAAGTATTAGCTTTCCAAAAAGGTATAGCATGACCCGATGCGCCGAATAAATATCATGAAATGTGTTATTATGGGCGAATATCGTAGCAAAGATAAGCTAAAACCGAAAAAATCACGTCAAAGTAGGTCTAAAATCAAGAATATGTTAGCTTTCTTTTATTACCGAGGTGTAATGCACTCCGAATTCATTCCCACCCGGCGAAACATCATCATTTGAATGTTATTAGTCGTTTTCGCGAAGCTATGCGTAAAAAGATGTCAGAATTTGGGGCTGATAGCTCTTGGTTTTTGTATCACAATAATGGTCCGTCGCACGCTGCATTGATTTTTTGTGAGCTTTTCGCCAACTTTTCAACCACTATCGTACCGCTAATACCGTAGCCGGGGGAAGCAGAGGAAGAGGAAGACCTCCACTCCATTGGAAGGACCAAGTGGAGAAGGACCTGGCTTCACTTGGAATATCCAATTAGCGAAAAGAAGAAACGACTGGCATGCTGTTATTAACTCGGCTATAATCGCGTAAGCGGTGTCTACGCCAATTAAGAAGAAGAAGTGACTTCTGGCTATTCAGCAGAATTCCCCCCTGGGAAAATCGCTTTGAAGACATTAAAAGTGAATCACCCCGCGCATTGAACGCTATTTCGGGAATTGACTTTAAAAACTGTTTCGACGATTGAAAGAAGCGTTTATATACCTGTGTAGTGAAGGTGGATTACTTTGAGTGAGACGACATAAGTTTTGAAGAATAAATTATGAGCAAAGTCTTACTATGTTTTGCCCACTGTAGTAGTATAGTGCTCTTGCCTAATTATTCGAAATGAATTTCCTAAAACTTACTACATTAGATACCGATAAATATTTATGTACGAATAAACCAATGTAAGTGCATAGATAAATCTAAAAACTGCTCAAAATTATATCTAATACCTAAGTCCACTCAAAACTAGACGTATCTAAGCATTAATCTGATCTTTCCAATATTCATGCCTGCTCCCACACGCTTCCTTTCGAAGTCATTGCATTTTGAGTTTCACTGAGAAAAATTACTGACATACATGAAACTATATGAATTTACATACATACATACTATAAGTACATATGTATGTGTTTACCTGTTTATGTGCGATTAGACGGGAAGCAATTGCGTGATAACACAATTTTTACACAGCAATTAAATGCACAAGCTTTAAACTCATGCGCAACGGCGACGGCAACGACGGCGATGGCGACGATTTACACACAATTAGATTAATTTGTTCGCATTTGCAGTTAACAGCATTTTTGCCATACTGGAAAATCTAGTCGAACGTTTAGCGGTTTCTAGCGGCAATTGCACATATGTGCACTCATGTGTGTGTGTCTGTTGGTAGTAAATATTTTATTGACTCGTAAATGGCACATGTGACACACGCACGCACATACCACACGGGTGTTGCATGCGAAATTTTCGGCCAACTACAAAAACCAGCGGTGACAAGCAATGGACATGCGTGGCATAAACACAACTATTTTCATATACATATACTTTTATAAATATATAAACATATATAAACACATATATTAGTATATGTATGCACATGTATGTATGTATATAATAAATAAATGAAGCATTTAATCTTAGCGCTTAGCCCGCGGCCTACAACAGACAACGAACAGCAAATAGCAAATAGCCGGCGGTCAGACGGCAACTAGCAGCCAGCAGCTGGCAACCGATAGCAGACAATCGTCTTGCTGATTCGCCAAATACGCAAATCGGCAAATCGCAAAATGCAATTATTTTTCATTCACCGTAATTAAATGCAGCGCGGAACTGGTTTGGCTTGGCACCACTTAGATCGAGCTTTGTTGCAGTCGCGCACAAATTGCGCGTATATTTAGGAGCGCCACAGCGCGTTTAGCCGCATCGTCTGGCAAATATAATCAATCTCGAAATTGGCCAATCTTGCCAATGTCAGCCATGACGCTGATGGTGACCAAAGAGCCAAGTTATTGGGTCGTATGTCAGTTAGAAACTGGTCTGTCACTAGTTGCTTGATGAACCGTGATCTTTTCGCAGACACGTAACGGTGTGGAGAAGAGGTTTAACTGGCTATACTAGTGTGTGACTAAAAATAATGCTGAGAAGTACGAACAGTATGCCATAGTACACTGTGGAAACAATCATAGTGGGCGGTCATAGGGTGGGCCTAATGAAAATGTATTTTATAAATTTTATAAACTAAATTGAAGTGCAAAAATGTATTCATGGTACATAGGTGATGAGCCAGTGGCATGTCAAGGTTTTTTAAAGGGGGTAGATGCCTGCTAAGCGCTAAAAAAAATAAAAAATAAAGGTTTATTTTGTCCGGACGGATATGTATGACCCGACATTGTCGTGTTGGAACACATTTCCTCTCCAATTGGCTAAACCTGACGGCTACTGGGCGAGTTCTTTATACTGACTGTCTAATTGTTGATAGAATATGGCCGAGTAAATAGGCTAGCTTTGGGAAACCAGCTCCCATTCGATCATATAGCAAAACTTTCCAGACCTTGGCAAGACCACCGATTACGAAGTCTCATCATGATTCGATCACGACCGTTTTCAACTGACGTTGTCGTAAGTGACCCGATTTCCATCATCAGTAACGATCGCTTCCTAAATGGATCTATTTTATAGAGATTCAACAGAGACAGGTAGAAATTCGGTTCACAAGGTTATTTTGTGATTCACTCTTATCGAGTACATACATTGAGCTTTCGCTTTCAGTTTCAGTAAAATTTTTAGGATCTGAATAATTTCTTTAGGCATCGCACCATTATTTTAAATAATAATCCATGCCAAATTTCGTGTATATATCTCGCCAAATGGAGAAATTTTCCATAAAAACACTACATTCCGATCAAACAATTTGTATAAAACCTCTCTATATCTATGATGTAGTGGTGTGATATCGAAATTGATATCTCAAAAACTGAGCGACTAGTTCGTATATGTACAGGACGGATGGACAGATGGACAGATGGACGAACGTATAGAAGGACGGATATTTCTAAATCCACCCAGCTCGCCAAGCTGATAATTTAAGTAAGAAATTTGTAGGGTCTCCGACGCTTCCTTTGGATGTTAGTAACTTCATGTTAAGTATAACATTGTTCAGGTTATAAAGCTGAGAACTCGCTTAAGTTAAAACACCTGTATTTTAAGTACTGAAATCATTATTATCCAGTGTTCATATCAACGTTGTATGAATTATGGTGAGGTGGCAACATCAAGACGCTTTCTCCTAAATTACCCAAATTTTGAAACAGCTCAGTATCATCTTACCTTCCGCGAACTAGGAGAAGTAGTCAAAACTAACATTAGGCCTCTTTACAAATTTGCAATTTGCTCAAAGCGTTTGTTCAATTTCTTATTACCAATTATGTAGACTTTTCGGGTAACACATTGGACCGGCGTTCTAGATATCAAAGTGAGATCCCTGTTAGGATCGATAGACTAAAAAATCTCCCATCTTAAAACCCAGCAATCATCATTAAATTATATTCGACCGAACAGACCAAATCCAGCAATTAGTGAAGAAAATATAGCAGCCGCAGCTGAGAGAAGTGAGAGTATACACGAAGATCGTGGAGAGTTGCAGTAATTCGGAATTAGCACGAATTAGAACGACTTTGAAACGGCGTAAAATACAGCTCGTACAAGAACTGAAAGTGCTCGAACTTCCCAAGCGGCATAGCTTCCCTCTATGGTCTCAATAGGTACATATGTAAACAAGCAAAATTCCCACAATTGGGACAAAGACAATTCTGTAGAGATACAAGAGCTGCCATTTTCTTCCAGAAAAAACAACGCTTTGGTGTGGTTTGTGGACCAGAGGAATCCTCAGTCAATATTACTTCAATCATCAATCAATGGATTTATTGAGAGAACTCTGCGGTGATCAGATAATTTCATGTTTCAGGCCGCCTCACTGACCACCAAGATCGTGTGATGTCGCACCATGCGAATTTTTTATATGGGGATACGTAAAGTCTGAAATCTATATGCTTCAGGCATTAGAGCTAAATATTCCGGATGTCATTCGAGTCATTCGAGTCAACGAAAATTGAACTCAAGGGATGGACCATATGAGACTTAGCCGCTACCAATGTTTGAAAGAAATAATCTTCAACAAATAAATGTCAAAGAAGGTTGTATGGAATGATAACAAACAGTCCGCAATAAATTTGAAGTTTCTAAGTTTTTTCTTTAAATATTAGGGAACCGCGAAATGGATCACTTTTTAATATCCAAAATTATTTTATTTGCAACCGCTTGCAATTAGTAACCTGATATGCTGCATCACCGTTGAAGGGAGAGGGGCAACAAAAAAATTTCAATCGAATTTTAGTACCACCCTAATAGCCGAACAATGCAATTTTCCACAATTCCACAAACATTTTGCGCATATTTTTGAACTGTGATAATTTGCATGCCCACACATTCACACATCCGCACACTTGCAATACGACATTTTGTGTGATCGGCAGCGATTGCTGCACCTGCCATCCGTTTAGCGAGACAAGCTCACTTTTCTATTGACAGCACACAAATCTTGACAAGCGCTCATTCCAATTTGGCTTTGTTCAATTTGTGACAATTATTATTGCAACAGTGTGGCAATAAAGTTCAAAAACAACACATACACGCGCACAGCAACGCTATTGCGAAACTGCAGGAACACACACACACATACATATTTTTTTGTTTTGCAAAATATTGTTATTGTTATGGAGGCACTTTGCATTTGTTGCCACTAGCTGCTAGGCAATTGTTGTCCTGCTGATAAGATCTTGTATAAATTTGGTTATTTCTATATTTATTTTTGTTGTTTTCTCTGTTTTTTGTTTTTGCTTTTTGCACTGCCACTCGTTGTGTCTAACTGTGTTTTTGCTTTTTCGCTTTGTCATTTTTTCGATATATTTGACGGCATTACAACAATGCCGTTTGGTACTTAACAATGAAAAAACGAAATCGAATAAAATGGAGCCAATCAACTCGGCATTGTAATTGCTTTATTTTCCATCAAAACTGCACAACAGTTGCAATTTAACGGCAACATAAATGGCGACTTATGCAAATACACACAGCGGACACGCCCACTCACGTCCGTATCAATGCAAGACAAGTGCGATTAAAAATGGAATTTTAATTGGATTAAATCTCATATTATTTGTTATGTTGTCGAGTGCAGTTATTCGGTCAGCATATCCAGTTCGATATTTGTATGAAAAGGGGACACAAATCATTATAAAGAATAATTAAGGGAAAAGTATTATATGACTCTATAAAATACTTTTAGTTGTACAAAATTCGACTTGAAGCACGTACATATGATTATTTCTGACGTCGATCAATTGAATAGGCTGTAAGAAGAAGTTTCGGAATCGCTAGAGACTATAGAACAAATGATCTCTCCTTCAACTGATCTCACAAATCTTCAGCAAAACTTTGCGCTCGAACACTTCTAAGGCCAACTCATCAGAAGATGCAATAATCCTTATAACAGAACGGGAATATTGAGAGACTTGTAGAGTTTGGTCTTTGTTCGTTGGGACAGCGTTTTACTTTTCAAGTGTCTACTCAGTCCAAAGTAACTACTGTTAGAAAGAGTGTTTCTGCTTTGAGTTTCAAGCGAGTTATCGTTGTTGTTGTTAATGCTGGTTCCAAGATAGACGACATTATTTACTATAATATGTATATCGAAGTCGCTATGAAGCTTACGACTGATAAAAAGTAAATGATCACTTCAAAGACACAACTATGATAAGACTTTTAGACTTTTGGCATAAGTGATATTTATACCTGTCTCTTATACACATCTAGATGTGTATAAGAGACAGACTATAGCTATGTCAACCAAACTGTATAGAGTCGTTTCTTTTAGGCATTTCCATACACCTGTCTCTTATACACATCTAGATGTGTATAAGAGACAGACTCTATAGAGTCGTTTCTTTTAGGCATTTCCATACACTGTTCAAAAATGGAAGAAATCGGATAATAGCCACGCCCACCTCCCGTACAAAGGTTATGTTGAAAATCACTAAAAGTGCGTTAACCGACTAACAAAAAACGTCAAAAACACTCAATTTTACGGAAGAAATGTCAGAAGGAAGCTGCAACCAGCCTTTTTTTTAAATTTAAAATGGGCGTGGCGACCGCCCACTTATGGAACAAAAACCATATCTCAGGAAGTACTCGACGGATTTCAATGAAATTCGGTATACATATAATATTTTCTTAACACCCTGATGACATGTACCAAATATGGGTGAAATCGGTTCACAACCACGCCTGAAATCTCGATTATCACTTTATCATGCGAGAGTATAAAATGTTCGGTGACACCCGAACTTAGCCCTTCCTTACTTGTTTTAGCTACGAATTATCAGATGGTTTCTGTTTAGTAGTTAATGAAAGTAAATATGAGATTTTAACAAATATTTGCATTAGTAAATCTAAAATGGGCTTTAAAATGACTGGCGGCTGTTTATAAGACGGTTTTTGGTGACACGACTGGGCCAGGCATTTTGAGAATCAAGCACTAAGTATTATATAAATAAATATTTAATGCTCAAGGGAACCGGGCTCTGTGGAATACATAGTGCTTGCATTTTTAACCAATATATCTTTGAGATATCAGTAGCACAGTTAACTTAATCGGATTTTATAACGAGCTTCTATAATATAATGTGACAAAAAAGTTTCCGGAAATGGTAATTAAATTTCCCAGGTAAATGATAAAATGTGTTTTGCTAAGTTGGTAGTACTGTTCTTATTAACTATGTCAAATATGAGCAACCAGTTTCTTTACATCACCTGCTTAAGTCGATTTATGCATTGGATAAAAATATCAAACAAAGAATTTGTCTCAAGTTTTCTATTTCTAACCAAATTTCGTTTCGTAATGATTGCGAACGTTGGAAAAGGTTTAAAATGATTAAATTCTATCAAAAACTTAAGCCTAGATGTGATACAAAGCCTTCAAATACTGTTGAGAGATCATTGATACATGCCTCCGATCTCTTCAACTGCTGAAAATATTAAAGAACTGAAAAATATGGCTATAATCAATATTAAAATAAATTGACATATATACAGAAAAAATCGCTTAAATATCTTACTAATGATATTCTTGATATACAAAACTCAACGACTTACTAGTTAATTTATCGCTCGCTCTTTATGCGCTCAGAGTTAGTCAAGGAGCGTCTGTCCTCATTATTAATAACGTCAAGCTCTTTCATTAACATATTGTTTGAGAGTCTAGTAAATGGCGGAATTGCTGAAAAATACAAAGACGATGGGCTCGCATGAGAAAGGACTCTCATTCGGATCACATCAGATTGTGAACGAATTGGATTTCCATTCCCTTCTTGCATTCTAAGTCCCGAGCTCGCGTGAGTTAACCAGGCATTGATCGACGTTCAACTTCTATGCGAGATCTTTGTGGCCTAGCATAGAACGCAGGAAAACCACAACTTACTCTTTCCAAGTGCTGGAAAAATAGTTACTTACGCGGTAAGGTTGAAAATCTTATCGGACGCTAACTCTCAAAGTTGCCTGCAGGGAGTGGGGTAGAAAAATCCAAGCACATTTCTTCCGTTGTCTAGTTATTGCTAATGTTGGAACATCTCAGCTGAATAATGAGGGTTGGCTGAGAATGATATCGGCGTTTCAAAGAAACTTGTGGTAGGTTTCATGTGCTTTGTCGATTTTTGAGAGATTTTCATCAGTACGACATTGTAAAGAAAATACTAGTATCAATAAATATTCAACTAGGTTTACGGACACGCAAATGTTGCCTAAAATCAGGTGCTTTTTAGAGAGATTTCGCTAATTTAATATTACAGCTTCAGTTTATTTACAGCAGCTGCTTAAGCCGGTATGAAACGCGTTCTTGCTCTACTCATTCCAACGAAGCTGATTGTGTTTTTTTTTTTTTTCAAAGGAGTGCCGTAAACAGGTATTTTTTGATTGTGATTGATAGTGCGAATTCCGATCCGTTGACATGCAAATAAGTCAACAATTATCGGAAGCAAGGTTATGCTTATTTTTTTTTTTTATATTCGTGGTTTGGTGCGTCATGAATTTATTTCGGAGGGACAAACGGGCAATAAGGCCGGTGAAAGAAGATTTTTATTTTCAGAGAGATTTTCAAGTCCAACTAATTCTTTATAGGTCAGTTACACTTGTTCTTCAAGTCACAAGAATGTTCGGAGGGTCAACAGTATTACAGGGTACTTGGCTTCAGATACGATTTTGAATTATTAATTATTTGATTAGCAAATTTGTAAATATTGGAAACAGTAGTCCATTACCTTCTTGAGAAATAGCGTCTTTGTAACCAAATAAGTGAGCTTTTCGAAGTGTGCGTTTGAAAGAAAGCTTTCAGTCAGCTTCTCAAGCTTACGACTATCTATTCATTACTGCCAATAGAACTTCAATTCAAAATCACATGTTTCTTGGCATAAATTTTATGAAATTTTGCTTCTAAAAGAATTTTTTTGTCTATATTTAACTCCTTACTTTCTTATCCATCCAATATATATATTCACGCAACCACTACACCCTAAAGCCTACATATAATATATCTATATTTGGTATGTTATTGTCATCACTTTCAACCCCTCAACAATCACCCTTTATGTACCCATAAAACATAAAAGAACAACTACTGATGAAGGACAATCATAGTCGCAATTGCCAAAAACATCAAAATAACATATTAAAATAAACATAAAATAATATTTTCGTGACTTTCTTTAGTTCACACACACATACTATACACATGCATGTATACACACACAGCCTTAAGAAGGCAAGGAAAGCAGAGTTCTCAGTCAAAAATAACAACTAAATGTAAAGAGTAGTCCGTCATAAATTTTATTTATTAATGTACGAAGATTTTATGTGCGCTAAGAGTATAGAATAATATAATAATTTATACATAAATGTATATTTTTTTTGGTGCTTTTCAACGTCTGTCCAAATAGCGGAATATTTAGAGATATACATTTTGATTCGTTACCGAGGAGGATTCAAGGGTGGGAAACCATTGAAATGAACTTTAGATGACAGAGAAAGAAAATTTGGCGCTAGACGAATATAAATATGTAAGTATGTATATGTCTTTTTGTATATGCTTACGTTGTTGTTGTGTGAGTAGATTAAAGCAAAACCACTCCAAGTGCTACGGCATAAAAGTTTTACATAGATTTATCTACCTAGATTTGTTTGTTTGTATGTATGTATGCGCAGCGGCCTAACAGCACTCATAGATCATTTTTGTTTTTTGGTAATAAATGTATATATTAGGGTGGTACTTAAAAGGTTCAAATGTATGTATGTATATATTAAGGTGGTACTTAAATGCTGAAAAATAATGTTTAAAACATTTTTCTTACATATTTTCGTAGGTATTAAAAATAGCAACTTTCAAAAATATAATTTAAACTGTGTTTTACTGAGAGAAGACCCCTTGTTCAGTGACTTTAATAGGAAACACAATTTTTAGAATGTGTGATATAATAATAGCTTTTTCTTTAGTTTATAAGAATGACCTGAATGTGAAAAAAAATAATAATTTTGAATTTTGGAAAAACAAAATTTTTTTGACCACCATTTAGGCGACTTCATTATATGATACATTTTATATGTGATTTATTAAACTTAATTAGTTTTCCAAAAATGAGAGTAGGCGCAAAGTACTAAAAGTTATTTTATTTTTTAAGGATCTCCCTAGTTTAACCGTTTCATACAGAAAATAATAATTTTGTGGTTAATTTTAATATAATTCAATCGCAACAACTTAAACTGCTGTAACAGAAAAAATTTTCCGTTTGATACTTAATCTTAATATTTAAGGACCACCTTAATTAAGCGATTTCGATTAGTAGCACAGTGTGTAGGCGATTCATTCCACTTGATTAGTTTTCCAAATATAGGAAGAAGATCAACGAGATAAAAATAATTGGTATGACTTTCTAAGGAGCACCCTACTTTAGCCATTACAATCAGAAAATAATAATTACATATGTGTTTTATTCTAGTATAAAAATATCAAGCTAAGGTAACAGGCTGAAACTGAAAAAATTCACATTTGATACTTTATTTTATTTTTAAGGACCACCCTACTTAAGCGATTTCAATCAGTGGAGAATTTATAGACGATTAATTCTATTATTTCATTAGTTTTCTAAAAATGAGAAGAGGCTCAAAGTGACTAATATGATTTTTTGCGGATCACCCCATTTAGTCATTACAATCCTAAAACCATAATAATAATGTGATTAGTTTTAATATATTACAACTCCACCAAAGGAAAAAGCTGAAACTGGAATAACCTCGTCTCTGATACTTAATCTCACTATTTAAGGACTATAAGCGACTCATTCTATTATATTAAGTTTCAATTGATGAAAAGTAGCTAAAGCCGAGAAAAAATCTTTCAACTGAATTTTGAAGGATCACCCTATTAAAACAGTTTCAATAAGTGACGTAATTTATATGCGATTCATGCTACTATATTAGTTTCCAATTGATGAGAAGAAGCTAAAACCAAAAACAATCTTTCATCTGTATTTTAAGGACCACCCTTCTTTAGCGGATTTTCGAAGTCACGATCTATAAGCGATTTTTCAACTTTTATATATCAATATTTGAATAATAAGAAAAATTCGTAAAAGCTATTTTTAATAACTACCCTAATATGCATAAATTCGTATTTTCCCGATAAACATCTACATTGGTATATGTATTAATCAGGAAACCCAACATCAGCGCCTCATCTCCAACGTGAAGGCAGACAACTGCCAGCATTTTGACTAACATCATTCACAGAAGCCACCTAGTATCAGCACAAATGGTGGAATATTTCTATAACTGCCTAAGTTGTCCTTCAAGCATATGAAATTAAGCACACACAGGCGTACATACAGGTTTATACACATAAGTATATACGTATATTCAGCTTGTCTGCGCAGCGAAACGGTAAATAAAAATGATTTATGTTAATATACGCTGTAGGCAGTGGCAATAACAGCTCATCAGCGCAATATGAGAACAACAATAACAACCACTACTCAAAACACGCTTGAAAATACGATAGCAGTGTCGGTCGAAGAAAGGTGAACGGCGGGTGGTACTAAGCATTATMAGTTGCCACAGCAGTTTATAGCAATTCTATGCACTTCCATTGCGAAAAAAGAAAAAAACCTTGAAGACGCGTACGCGCAACGCAATGTGTCAGAAATGTGGTGAAAAGCAGCACTTATAGGCAGTTTGCAACGCTCATGGAAATATACACTTATAATTGTTGTTGTAAAACTTATACATACATATATGCATACGAGTACCTAACTAGATATAATATTGATATGAAAAATGATCCCGCTTCGCTTGGTAAATAGACAAATGACCAAAGCAAACAGGTCGCTTCGGGCTGCGCCGGTGTCCAGTGGACGTGCTGACACCAAATCTCTTTTGCATGTTAAATCGTTTGTTAAGGATTGTGCAAGTTAACGGTGTTATCGTGGGTCTAACTGAAATACATTCGAATCAAATATTTCTGAAGGCTAAAGGATTATCAAAATCTTCAACGACCTCAAAAGTTAAAGTGGAGACAAATTGAGCCATAGGTTCGTTGCTACAATATCGGAAGTTTTATCAAACCTTGCACCAAAATATAGAAGTATTTGACATATTGACAAGACCGAATTATATGTATGGCTCAAGCACCTCACGATTTCCGGTCTTAGACCAAGTATCTTATGGGTATCCGAAAAACATCCGTTTGAAGGCGATCTAAAGTGTGAAGGCGAATCATCCCTTCCCAGTGCTGTGTGCTGCGTTTGGGATCCCCAATGAAGGGATCTACAAGTTATTCATCATCCCCGCCCTGCTTTATGATGCTGAGGCATGGAAGATGCCAATATCTGATGAGTTGGCTTTACAGTCCTTAGCGCAACGGCGAATACCGCAGTCGATGAAATGATGAGCTGTTTGAGATTTTCAACGACATTATATAATAATCTTCTTTCGAGATTGATCTGGCCAAACTATCTATGTAAACTGAGTACAATGGACTTTGGTCGCTACGCTATGTCCATTTTGAGTTGCGGGATATTTGTATTTGACATAAAAGAATTTATTTCATAAATTTCCAGCTCACAATATATGAACATATTTATACAAGATTATTGATCTTCTTAGAAGCTGTTAACCGACAGTTCGAGATCGCAGTCTGTAGTCCGCAGTCCCCAAAATATTATGCTTTTTTCATCTAAAATAACTTCTACCTAATTCAGAGACCTTAAATTATTTTATCCTTCTCTTGAAAGCAGTATCACAGTCCACAGATCTTTCCATAGATATGGCCGAAACGTGTGTGGTCGGAAAAGTTAGTATCAGACTCAGAGAATTTCTATTTCTAAATGAAAACTTGTCTGAACATTTGGAAATCCTCCCATGATTTGACTTTACGCGTATACCGGATTTTTCGGATCATGGAGTCGCCAAACCAAACTCTGGCGATTTCCATTGAAGAAGAGTGTGCAGTGACCTCCTTTATGGATGGGACAAAGTTTAGAGGAGAAGGAACACTCTATCAATTTCAGCTTCAGACGTCTTCGACGACTTCAGACGGCTTCACACGACTTCTGACTATTGCAGTGTTTTTCAAGTCGATGCTGCTACCATTAAGGCAACGGTAGATTTATTGTTCAGGAATGAGCCTCCTTCATAGAAGTAACTATCCATTGGCTACCATTTTTTCACGGGCTGTCGCAAGATCCCTTTGGCCAACCAGCTCTTTTCTTTTAGTAAAGCTGGTATCCATCTAATTCTGGGAATTCTAACCTTCTTCTTTGACCTATCGGCGTCCCCGCTGTAAGGTTAAGAACGTTACCAGACGGCAGCTGTAGAAACTGTATGAGGAAGACGAGGTGGAAACAACTCAACACTTTCTCCTTGGCTGGTCCACGTTTGTGAGATGAAGGCTTGTAAGTTGCAAAAGAAACGCACCCAACCAACGAAATGACTAAATTGGGGGCATGGTAAGTGCTGTCTTCTCATCGTGCGTTCTACTACTGGGTAGCTGAGCTACCGCGTTTGCGAGGAACGTTTGAGAGCTAAGACTTTCTGATATCCAGTCAAGCAGGCGGAATGGAAATCAAACGCCCTTGCAAATTTGTATTGACTTGTGGAATTTAGTACAGAAGCACGATTTTTATGGTTTCACAAAGTTCTGTATATAGCAATACAAGAGTGATCTCTGGATCAGTCATCGAACCTAACCTTACAAATTTTCTAAATTTTTTATTAAACCATATAATTTTAAACCGTTAGCACCACTGTCAGGCGGTGTCTAGTGTCAATATGGCAACGCCATGCCTCTACTGTATTTTCCGCATTTTGATGAAAGACAAACGCGGCGACGCTGCTGGCTGCTTGCATACATTGTCGTCACTTGGCACCATTCAACCGTACACCGTTTGCAGTTATGCTTGTTGTTGTTATAATACAATGTCCGCCGCTGCAATTGCCACTGCACACGGGTGTTAATAAATATTTTCGTATTTATATTATATTATTTATTTTCACCCAACGCTTGGCAGGTTCGCGCGAACTCTACACTGACTAGCCGAATGCAGCGCACTGGCTGCTTCGGTGTCTGGCTGGTATTTCACTTTCGGGCCAATCGGGTTGAATGTTTTTCACCTTTTGCTGCACGGCGAGCGCTGCAGGCGCGCACATTTCAGCCAACAACAAAAACAAAAGCGAATATATTGGCAACAACAACAGTAACAAATATATTTGGCAACAACAACAACAAGAAAAATATAGTAGCAAAAACAACAATAGCGAATGTATTGGCAACAACAAAAACAATAACAAATATATTTGGCAACAACAACAACAAGAAAAATATAGTAGCAAAAACAACAATAGCGAATGTATTGGCAACAACAAAAACAATAACAAATATATTTGGCAACAACAACAATAACAAATACTTGAAATTTGCGCTGTTCGCGTCTTCCCCGTCTACATCGTCGTAAAGTGCAAATGCAGGAGTCAGCCGCAAACACAGCGGAAGCAACGGCAGCGGCCACGACAGCCAGCCAGCCGAGTAAAGAGGCAAGTCGCGGTTCAGGTGTTGCATGGCGCGGCTGCAATTTGTGCCCGCAAGCGTTGCAATGCAGCTACTTTTCGCTGCTTATATGTATATATAAGGTTATATGGCATATATTATATATACATATATGTATGTATGTGTATATATGTGTGTGTGCGCGCATATTTGCTTGCTTGTCAGCCATCACAGCCGGCTGTGCAGCAACAATAACACACTGCCAGTAACAAAAATAACAAAAACAAAAACAACAATAACAACGTGTGGCAACAGCCAACAGCGTCCGCAGCAGCAGGGTGCATTTTCATTAAGAATGAAAAATGACGAGCAATCAATCATTGCCCGGGAGGGTGTTTCAATGTGCCTTAGCAACGCGGCAGCGCATACCGGGCTATTGTTACTATTACTTACTTACTGGTTGTCGGTGTTGTTGTAGTTGCTGCTGTTAGCTCGCAACTCTATTGGCTGGGAGATCTTTCACTTGAACACGCGCAAACATCATTTCGCCGTTGCTGTTTATTGTTAATATTATTGCCTGCTGTTGCTGTTGCTGATGCTGCTGTTGTTGTTTTTGTTTTTTGTTGCTGCCGTTTTTGTGGTCGTTGTTGTAAATTGTATAGCGTTCATAATATATCGAGATACAGTATGTAGATTGATATTACCTGCCGCTGGTATTCCGAATCGGCCAAAATGGGCGCTGCTTGATTGGACGCTGGAAGATGTTGGCGCTGAGCGCAGCACTTCACTGTATTGCATATATATACAGCTATATATAAACACACACATACACATATATATACAATATTTTCAAATGTGTGCGCACATATCATTCGCCGAAATGGCGCACCAACAGCAATGTGTTGCCAGCGGCTCCAGGTGTTGGCGGTGCGGTGGTTTGTGCTGTGCCACTAGTATTTATAAGTTTGTTGTTTTTGTGTAGTTTTTTGTTTATGGCAGCAGCTGCTTTTGTTTTTGCTTTTGCGTTAAGTGTGTGTTTTCATGAGAAATGCCTCCATTTCGTTGATTTACAACTTTATTCTAAAGCAATGCGGTTGTCTTCTAGTTGTTATTGCTGCTTTTTGTTGGCATATTATTTTCTGTAGGCAACGCGGTTCACCTTTCAGCTCAATTTAAGTGTTAGTGACTGATGATTTGTGTGTCGAATTAGGCAAGTTATGGCAAGTTTTTGGGCTATTAGTCACAGCAGTTGGGGCGGATATTTAAAAAGTATGGCTAATTATTGGAAGTCACTGAAAGGTTGGGCTTAAAATTTCACGAGATTGTGAGAATATTCAAAAAGAGACGGATTTCCATTAAGAATAAATTATATAACAAATATACCAACATTCACTGTTATGAAAACATGCATATTTTTATTACTCGCCACAAGAGCGGAAAATAATCTATAAAGCTTTAAATGAGTCTGGAAATTGGAAATTTAAACAATAGCTCAGCGACGAAGTGACGAGGCGGTAAGTACCGCAGCTATCTTAATGAAATATATATATATATATACATACATATATATATATGTATATATGTATTAGGGTGATTCAAAAAATATTTTTTTTTTTCGCTTGGTACTCGGAAAAATGGGTTCCTATACACCTCTAAGGAAGCCTCTCCAAGAATGAGTTCTTAATTTAAACGGGAAGTTCCTCCTACTAACCATTTCTTTTTTTCTTTTTATAATATAGAAAACTTTATATCTCGCTTCCAACTAATTGCAAAAATATCTTGTTCCTTTGGTTCTGTGGGAAATTGAATGCTCTACAAAAAAGGTCCGTACGATTTTTTCGTAAACCCAACCGTTTAAAAGATTTTAACAGTTAAAATTTGATTATTTTTGGGAAAATATTTTATTTCTTATGAATTTTATAACTCAATGAACTAAATTATTATGAATGATGGAACTCATAAGTTTTTGGAGACGCTTTCTGAGAGGTGCCTAGGAACATATTTTTCAGAGTATCAAACGAAAAAACATTTTTTTTTTTTATCACCCTAATACATATGTATGTATACTACTATGAGCAAAAAATAGTAAGACTTTGTGTATAATTTTAAAATTCATAATTTCTCTTCAAAATCTATATCGTCCCCTCAAAGTAACACACCAATACACTTGTGCCAACGTTTTTTCCAACCCTGGAAACAGTTGTTAAAGTCAATTTCCAGACAATCGCATAGATTTTCAAGTTTAATATCTACAATTGACTCAAAACGGTTTCCAATGAGCGGTCGTTTGAGTTAGCTAAATATCCACCTACCAACTGGCGAATACGGTGGTTCCGGCATTATATATGTTGAAAATTTGGCGCAAAACACACGAAGAAGCAATCGGTATGCGACGTTGCATTATCGTGGTGCACAAATCAAGAGTCGTCTGTACATAATTCCAGCCTCCTTTTACGAACAGCTTCGCGCAAATGACGTATAACACTCAAATAGTATTTCTTGTTGATAGTTTGGCCACGCGGAATTCAGAATACATCACATCTCGTTAACCGAAGAAAGCTGTCAACATAAACTTGATTTTTGATCCGCTTTGACGTGTTTTTTTTTTTTTTTTGGCTTCGGCACATTTTTGCCACGTTATTCGTCTGGTTCTGGATCGTAAGCATAGATGCATGACTCATCGCCGGTATTAATATATTTCATGACATCCTGGTAGTCGAAAAGCATTGCTTTAAAAACTTTAAGGCAGTTTTTCGAAAAAATTTGACTGATTTTTAACCTAAGCCTTCACTTTTCTTAGGCTCAAATAATCTTTAAAAATGGTTTTCACTGATCCCTCCGATTTTCCAAAGATACTTAGTGATATCTCAGACTGTTAATCATCGTTACCCAAGCAACAATTTCTTTATTTTACTGACGTGTTGATCATCAGTTGATCAGTTAATTGGTCTACGCGTTCTCGACCCTCTTTGAATCAAAAGTACTTGCTTACGACAAAAAATTATAGATCTTTCTCAGCATTCTGATCGTTTCGGCACCATAAATTTAAATTTGCTTTCGCACACAAAATTTAATGAGACTTCTTTGTTGAATAATTTCACTCATCGTAAACATCACCGAATACACTTTATGTCCATATCTGAAAACCTCAAATATGCAAGCATTGTGCCTGAGAAATAATTTTTAGTGAAGAGTTCTTATTTATTACTTTAATAGAAACAAGACCTCAACTAAAAGTCATCACATTTTGCTGGACGCTAAGCGAATGTGTCAAAAATGGTTATCACGATTTAAAGTTATGGTTTTGGTCTGGAAGACGGCCAAAAAAGATTGTAGGTGAGGAACTGATTACTCGATAGTGATTATTGCTAAATACAAGAAGAAATGTCGTTTTTGCTACCCGATTGTAACTGGTGATGAGATATGGGACTATTACAGTAACACTAAATGCAAAAGATCATATGTGTAACCAGACCAAGGAGCTGAAGCAACAGCAAAGCCGTATAACTGTGAATGCATTATAAGTATTTGGTAAGGTCAGAAAAGCGTGCTTTATTATGGGCTTTTGAAATCGAGTGAAACCATGAATTGAAAACGCTATCTTACATAAAATCAAAGACGTCGTCGAAAGACGTCAGAATTTTCTGACTATACTCCTTTTCCATCACAACAACGCTCGACGTCATGATGCGATTAAAACATTCTTGGAAATCAGGAGCTAGGAAATATAGGGAGGCTATATAAAGATCAGACATTGTTCCTTCCAACTACCACTTGTCCGGTCGATGCGGACGAGGGTATCACAAACACAACCCCTAGTAGCCAGAAAACATCTGTTGGGACGCGAGCTAAAGTGAGAAGGCTCAACATCCTTCCCCACTGGGTTTGGGACCCGCTACGTAAAAACACACTCCCAATGAAAAGATCGCAACAGGTTCGGATGATGACGGCCACTAAAAACGTATTTGGGATTACGATTTAAGAGCGTGTACCCGGAATATCCCTTAATTGGAAAGGTGCCGCTATCCAGCTGATTGTGGGAGAAGTCGCCGAGTTCTGGCATTCACCTCGGCGGCTGAGTTCTGCTTATTAAATTTTTACATTAGTAAAACATGCTATCTTCACTGCTACTCTTCTCCTCTTAAAGGGGAATATTTTATTCTTTTATTGCACAGAAGTCTCATCATTTCAGTCATATTACCGATCTATCCGTGGCAATATTAGAAAACCTGCAAACTGAATCCACAATGGTCTTGTCCTTGTAGACGGTTGGGCTTTGATCTAATCTAATGAATGATTTTCAGAACAATAAAAAAAAATATAAGATAATGATAACGAATCTGATGCTCGTGACCATCGGAGTTTAATTTTGGGAATTTCAACATTGACTTGGTAGTGTGATCTATCTCGAACATAATTATTTCAGTAGCAAAAAGCAGTCACTGCAGTGTGTTAAGTCCTCGAAAACTCTCCTCGTGCGAGTTCTCTGTGAATGAAGATAACATCGAAAAAGTTTAATAAATAGTGCTTTAAAATCATCGTGTTGACATCAAAGAGATATGAGAGACTGTCAACATCTCTTATGGATCGATTCAACTAATTTTGGTTAATGTTTCAGATATGAAGTGTGTTAAAACTAGAATTTGAACAAAATACTTGGAGCCCTGCAAAAAAGACGTGGAGCGAAGGTCGCAAGAGAGATGCTTGAAAACCTTGATGAGGATCGATCCTATCTTCACGTGGGCTAAATAATATAAAGTCGAAAATGTTCAAAACGTAGCGAATGTCTAAGAAAACTGATACGAAACCGAAAACTCAGTCACTAAGAGCCCTGAAGGACATGCCCGCCTAAGTTTCAACCAATTGCTGCTATGAAGTAGCTTCTAACAAATATACGAAAAATTGGATTAAACGTCGCGATGCTGGTTTGGAGCAGCAGTCTAATTTGAAGACGGTAATGCAGATTTGTATTAAAATATGTGAAAATATCCTTATTTTTGTCAAATTTTATCAGATTATAATGGGGAATAATTTTACTAGCCAAAGTCCTCTCCGAGAATTATTCTTATACATATATGAATAAAATTAATACAAAAAATATTAATATTTACAAAATAAGTAAATAAGTTGGCAAGCATAAAATATGTGTATATCTTTCCACTCTGCCATAAAACTCTTGGCAATTAAAATCGCGCGCGTTATCGAGCTTACCGTTGCCGAGGCACTGCATTAAGCCCTACCACTTCATCATTTACTTTTTCCAAGACATTAAACAGAAACAGTGCTACTATTTGACTGAGTATAAATAAAAGCCAGGTGCACCCCGCAACCCACCCAACCTGCCATCCGATGGAAAACACTTCAATTTCAATGCGCGCCCATCAAAGGAGCGTCGCCAAGAACGCCACTCACACTCGGAGCGCACCAAACCAGTTGAAATACCTTTGTCCTATAACTCAAGAGATTTACGTCGGAGCAGAAGCGCAACCAATAGGATGCTTGCCACAGTAGCACACATTAATTTTGCTGGCAGAGCGCCTCCCCTCACCCCCCTCGCTCTTCACATTTGATTTGCAAGCGCTGCATTGCCAGCACTTAATTGGTATGGTGTGGGTTCGGGGGGGTTTGGTGTATTAACATTAGCCTAAAATATTGTCCCATAATTTGCCTCGAGCAAGCAACAACAATAACAAAAGCAAACGAAACGACTTGCAAGCAGTGGCAGACGAAAAATTTAAATGCCAAAAAAGTGCCGTTCATCACCAGTTACAGCCGCCAGGACACACACACACATTCAACTAAAATTCATCCCTGAAATGGCGCAGCTTGCAGCTTTTCGTAAGCTTCCGAGAGTGTGTCGGGTAATTTTCGAACATTTCCCATCACTCAAGCGGCGAAATTAGGCAATTAAAAATATGCCGAAGGCGCAAAGCCACCAAACGGCAAGGCGTGTGTGTGTGGTGGGTGGGCGCTTCTTGGGTTAGGAAATAAGCTGAGTGCCAGCGCTAACGAAACTAAGTACAATAAACAACTATAATAAACAACAGCCAAATGCCAGTGGCAAGAAATGGCAGGGCAATCAGCGAATGTGTCGAAGCACGGACGCCGTTGAGTTTTGGCGGCGGGCGGTGTGGTGAGACCAGGCTGACACTGTCGTTTGCTGATTACAACTTGAGTGACGCATGTGAGTTTGAGCACAATAAAGCAGCAGCTCAAGGGTTTGAGTGGCACAGCTGTTGGCTGAGCAACGGTTCGCTTGCCAGGTGTTACCCAGCCGAAAAAAGGAGACTGGAAGTGTTTAAGTTGTCGAACAAGCAAGATAATGTTGGGATTTTTTTGGTGCTAACGCCAACTACTGCTTATGATCTTAAAAAAGTTTGAGGCGCTTTTTTAAGAATTTTGCAACCCTTGCTAAATTAAAAGCTCTACCAGAACTACCAGAACTTTACTATGTTCGATTGTCACGCTAGCAGCCATTTGCCGATAAATTTGTAACAGCTCCGGGTAAGAATCCGGAGATCCAATGATGCTAGCTGCAATTTAAAGAAAGATTATTGGCGAGGTTTCTTCTCAGGCTGCACATACAGAAAAATATATCAGCCCCACAAGTTTTCCGAAACAAATCTCACATAGAAAAAACATATTTATACTGACGGCTCGAAAATAAAAGAGTGCATCAGCAGAAAACTCCAGAGTTAACATCTTTGTAGACAACTAAGCAGCAATCAAGTCAAAAACCTCGTTTCGTGGCCAGAAACTTCTTGAACAACAGGGAGAGCAGCAGTGGAGAGTGTCGCCAGAAACCAACGCCTTTAGTTCTACTGGGTTCCGGCCGCAAGAACATCGAAGGCATTGATATTGTGGACATCCGCGACGTGCCGCTTCTTAAGGGGAAGGAACACCATCTTCCTTAACCTCGCAGTCAGAAAATCCTCGTCTGCCTTATTAATCTGGATGAAGTAGATTTGGCCTTCATCTTAGTTGATAGATTTCGCGACGCTTAACACCCTCCAGTCGCTAGCTGGCATGTCCGGATTAATAGGAAATCGTTCAAAAACCTCTTTGTATTTGACTACAATTCAGGCTACTAAAGGTTAGGGTAACTTGTTCTTGCATTGTATAATATTCTAGTAAAAGTTCTGTCGAAGCAGTTCTTTGCCGATTTATTTCCAGTTAAACAGACCTTAAGTCCTTTCTCCCTTATATTGGATGTCAAAGTCGGAACGAAGGCACCTTTTAATTTTTGGGAAAATTCGGCTAATAGTTCGCACTAAAAAAAAGTTGAAACCTTTTCTTAAATATGTTAAGACGTCTCCGAAATTATGGTTCGTTTTCGTTACGTTGGCTCAACTGTCGGATTTTTTGGGTTTCCAAAAACTTTTCTGAAGAAAATTCAAAGGTATTGAAAATTAGGTAAGGAAATGAGCAAACTTTGTATTTTAACCTTTCAATTTAATAATTTTTTAAATGTGAAATCGGCAAGATCTTGACATTTGTCGGTGGTACCTTCTTAAACATTCCATAACAGTGCAATTTTTGGTCTGTAGTACTCAAAGCAGGTCTTGAATTCTTTTCTAATCGAAGTAAGGATATTTTGTAAGTAATGTCTAGCCATAATTCATTGACTAAACTTTAAACTATTTTAAATCCGAAATCGGCAAGAACTTGATATTTGTATGTGGTGTCGATAGCACTGTCTCTACGTTGGTTTTTGCTAACTTGGTTTTACATTTTAAATATAATTTTTGTTATGTATGTATCCTAGACGCAGAGCATGCCTTGATGCTCTGACTATTCTGACATATTCGGCAGACGTTTCCATGCTTTATCACTTCTTCTTTAGATAAGAATTTTAGACATTTCAAATTCTTGTTTAACTTTTCTTTAACAAGATCTTCTTTCCTTAGATCTTGTTTCCTTAGTAAAGATATCAGCACCTAGTATAATAATTTAAAAGAGTTTTTTTTTTTATTTCGAAACCTAGTCCAGTTCATTTAGAAATATAGCATTGCATTTATAGCCGGCTAAAAGTCTGATTTTGTCCAACGTTGCCGCTGTTTCAACTCGAAACCTCATTTTTGAGTGCTACCTTATGTTGATGCTGCTAAAAACACAAGTTGCCTTTGCTGCTGCGTAATTTGTAGCATGGATTGAAAGCTCTGCAGCTTCTACCAACAACTTTCTCCACTTCATTGACCAACACTGTAACTAACAACCCTCCTGCAAGAAGCTCGTCTCTTTTACACTTCTGAGACACTAATTTAGAACAGTCACTTCAGTGTTGTTGAGTGTGGCATGGATTGACGCTTTTTAATCAGTCTGAAGTGTGAACCAGCCGACGACGTTTTCTTGAGTGATTAGCAAAAAATAAGCAAAGCTTTTGTTCAAACCAACGGATATAGACCAATGGGTAATTTGTAATGCACAAGTGTTTTGTAAAATACCCAAAACACCCCAAGGGAAGGCAGGCAAGCCAGCCAACAAACAAAAGCGCAAAACGAGTAAAGAATTGCTGGTTCCAGCACTAAATGAGGTCGCCTCGATGGCCATGAATTCTAAAGCAAAATCAAAACTAAAGCAAAGGAGCACTGGAAAAATAAAGCAAACAACTAGACGAAGTGCGAAGAAGATGATGGTGCAGAAAAGAAACTGCTGGCAATTGTAAAGTTTAAGCAAAAATTGAGAAAAAAAAATGCAAAAGTGGAGTACAACAGGGAATGCGGGCGGTGGAAAAATTCACACAAAAAAAGAGGCAACTAACCGTGGTACACTGCTGGTAATGTTTGTTGTCAATAAATCGTTTGCCAGTCATTCGCTACAAACACCCTCACACGCTCGGCAGTTATTCATGGCCCTCGCAGCTCCTCGAGCTACTACATATCTATATGGTAGTATAGTAAATAGTATATATGGTATGTAGTTATTAGACAAGTACTGCTGCTGCTGCTGCTTCTTCGTGCGATAGCAGTTAGTGTCAGACGGACGAAAATATATGACCCAGCAAGGCAAGTAAACGCTTCAAGCGTTCAGCGCTCATGCGAACTGGCGGCGGCCGGGGCATTGTAGAGAGCAGTCGCATTTCGCCGCAAATCACTATTTCTTAGTTCTTTGCAATTCTTACCAAAACATCAACCCCAAACCACACCAAATATATACATATATAATACATAACTACTTGATGGTGATGATGATGACGATGACGACGAAGATGGTGACGCTTAAGACGTTGGCATTGCCTCGACGACGACGACGGCTTGAAGGACCACTGCTTGTGCTTGCAGGGTAGTCTACAATAGACGCACCTCAATTACTATATTTGAAGTCCAACCTAAATGTGGTTGTTCTTCAATGCTGCAGCTCAAACCGTTGACTACGCTTTTATAGGTTTTTAGAGGGTTTGTTGTCCTGCGCGCGGATTCTTTATGTCTTCGGGCGGTAAAATATTGTTTTTGTTTGTATGCCTGTATGAGCGACTCTGTAGCACATATGCGGGCGGTGCGGTCTGTGCATGAGTGAATTATGGTTTTTTGTCTTTTATTCCTTTTGCTGGTCTACGCTTTTTTCTTGTTCTTCTCCTGCGGCTTGTCTACTTTGGCTCTGAACGGGAAACAGTGGCGTTTCTAGTAGCAAATTTATTGACAGCCATAATAGCGCTGGAGTGTAATTAGAAATTTGGTAATCATTGTTTTTATGGTTTGACGATAACACACCGTTTCAAGCATGGCAATTCATCAATATGAAGGCTGTGTGTTGGCTGCGGGCGTTTTCGGCGCAAACACTGTATTATTTTCGCAAAGATAACTTTTTTTTTCTGTTTTGGTCGTGTGATTTATTTTCAGTGATTTCGCGGAATTTTTGAGTCATTCGCTAAAGCGTGACGGTAGTCCATTAAATGTCAAATCAGTTTGGTAAAGACACGAAGTTTTTTGGTTCAACTAAGTTGGAGCCCGGAATTAAATTGGGATATGTAGACTGTTTGAACTCTAAAATCTAGAAGTAATCTAAAAGCACTTGCATTTTTTTTGTTGAACTTTAAAGAATTGAAAAAGTAGACAACAGCTTCGAAGCCTCTATCCGACGGAGACTATGAGATGGATGACAGATTGGAGTCAGAACTAGTTTCGGGTCCCAATTTTGTAGGAACTTTCAAGAGTTTGTATATACATTATATGAATATTGATCGTTGCTGCACCGCTTTGCCCTATGTGCTGTGTTCTCTTTAAAGTTAAGTATACTAAAAGACACTAACCAAAATTTAAGTGCTACCTAATGAAAGGAAACTTCGGGATTTGTCAATGCATTCGAGAAACTTTTTAACAAGTGAAAACATGAGATACATTTCCTTTAGTTCTCCTGTCTCCCGTCATTTCAAGTCCAAAATAATCTCACTACAGTCATGTCTACGCAACCGGAACCGAATCGGATTTTTCTTCAGAGATATTTGTGTCTTTTACAACATCAACTATAACCAGAGTAGTTCTGAAAGACCAAATGTTAGATCCCATCAGGAAGTTCGACACTGGCATTCATCCTATGTTTCCGTTCAGCCTTATAGAAACCGGAATAGACCCGGATTTTTATTCGACAAGGGACTGTCAAATCGATACCACTGCTCGAAATTGTAATATTTCAGGAATAATTTGTTCCGCTAAAGCAACAACAACAACCATGGCGTCTATGTATGGCATGATAGCCGGCCAGTATAACCTACCCTAACTTAATTCTCAAAGGTCCAATGTCTTCTTTCAGCTGAATCTTAAGTATGTTTTGTCTTTATGAACCAATTTTAAAAATGTTAATTTAAAGGAACTTGGAACATTTCTAGATCTTTTCTGACTCACATCTACTTGTAAAAGTCCAAGACTTCCAGATTAAGTTGTATGACTAATCCCTCAACATACTGGAAGATCTCACATACACTTTTATTCCGAATCTGCTTTATTTCTATTTCCACTTTTTCACCAAATGTCTAAAAGTTTAATATCCGAGGTGTTTTCACCTTGATCCGGCAAAGGCGGGATGTAAGAGGAGATAGTGTTGACATGATTATATGTCAGCTTCTTTTAAACATCCGATTCAACTGGCTTTTGTTAACATATTTAATATTAGCGCAAGAACCTACCTGAGCGGTCGACAATCATTCGTACCGTTTGGAGTTAAAAACTGTAAATTAAGAAGAATTAAACAGGGGACTACGCAGGATGGTGTCCTCCCCCTTTGCTGTTTAACTACTGCATCTCGCATCTTGAAACTCCCCAAGAAGGCTATCTCCGACCTTTCTCGCTTTTTCGCTGCACGGAACCTAACACTCTCCTCCACTAAATCCAATGCGATATTATTCACTAACTGGACGAAGGAGTACAGACTTGACTTTAATATTTTAATCGATTCCAATAATCAATAATCCCAGGGTTTTAGCTGTAACACTCGATAGCCTGTGCTCCATACACGACCGCGATTACTGCCAAAATACTGAGCCGCAACAAAATTCTCAAGTCAACAAGATAAAGAAACGTTGTGGGCAATATACAATGCAATTGGCCTGTCGGTCATAACTACGCCGCACCAATATGGTACCCTGGATGCAGTGAAACGCAGACGATGGCTGAAGACATGTCAGAACACTACACTCCGGACTAAAACAGGATGTCTCCTATTGAACAGCCGCACAATGAGGCCTATATGCCCCTTATTAAGGACTCCTCTCCTATCAGGTGGTGGTCTGGGGTGCTTTCGCAGAAATCCTCTCTGTAGGAACCGCATCCAAGGAGCATCAAGAATTCCTTCACCAACTACGCCGACGACATAAAACAATATGCCGACCAGATCACGAACGCAACAAACTTCAGACATGCACTGACCGTCATTCACAGTGGAGCCGTTAACAGCTTCTCTCTCGCTGAGAATGGCGTACCACCACCCATTGCAGAGCTCGAGTTATCACGTGAATCGAGAGTGACCATTGTGCAGCTCCGTTCTGGTTACTGTAGCAGTTTGAACTCCTACTTATCCAAATTCGATCCTTACATATGAAACATATGTACAGTGTGCATGACACCAGCCACCTCTTTGCATGCCCTGCCAATCTTACATATCTGACCTCCCTTACCCTATGGTCCAAACCAGTCGAAAAAGCACGTTTCCTGGGCCTATCTTTGGATGACCTCGTTGACAACTTATCTAATCCTTATCATCCAAACGGCGATTAGCTATCCGTTAAAATAACTACTACTAAATAATTTAAATGTGGAAAGTCCACTGAGACCAAATCTTTACTACACCTCTTACATTTTGCCTTGGGCTAGAAGGACTGTGCGACCGCCAGCTACTAGCAGTTGACCAATGCTTGTTGAACAGATTTGAGATCCAACAGTTAAGACCGGACCTTAAGCAAAATAAGTAATTTGAGGATTTACGCAGGTATGACCTCATCTCTCAAAACAGAAAGAGAACAAATAATAGTCGAGAAATAAGACTTTATTGATATAAATGAGCCCACAAAGGCTCTAAGGGGATTTCATTTTAATGCCATAAAGTTGACGGGTCTAAAAAAACTTGATCAGTTTACCCTCCTTTTTACTTATAACTTGAAAGTATCTCGAGCACTCATAAATAATAAATCATCAGTTCAATCTCATATCCTCTCAGGTCTTCGCCGATCGAACGGCGGTTTTGAGCGGTCTTCGACAATTCCTCCTAAGCAACTCTTCAACTACTCCCCTGCAAATTTTAATCCATACGACGACAAAAACAAAATAAAAGTACCGACATTTTCACCATATATTATAGTTGTTGTTGTTATACTACTACGTTCATTTGCTTGATGCATTTGCACTTCTTGGCGGCGCACAAAAATTCCCCACTTGCAGTTGCACTTAAATAATAATGCCAGAAGGAATTCAGTCATTCGTCTTGTGCCATCATTTTAACGGTTCTTACGCTGCTGTTACTGTCGCTGGTAAATCTTAGCAGCCTGTTTGCAACAACCCCCCTGTTGCCACATAGGCCGCAACAGCCAACCGATTGGTTACCACAAAAATTGTAAGCAATCATTGCCACACATATATACACACAGAGCACCGTTTGCCAAATGTTGCAAGGTGTGAAGTGAAAAAAAAAGATGAGAATTGCAACATGCAAGTGGTAAACCGGTAACAACACCCCCGTTACAAACAGACGAGTCGTCGAAGGATGACTACACTCGTACGTATAGTGAAAATACGAGTGAAATTTTCGCCTCCAACCACCGGCCTTCGCAGTTCCTCAACGACATGCAAGGCTATTATTTCTTGCGCTTGTCTCGAGCTCCATAAAACACTTTAATAGTTTTCTCTTTCTCGACGCTTTCATTTTTTCTTAGGAATTTTTGAGCTGCTCCGCGCTCCGTGTTTTAGTGGCAGAGAAAGGGTGTGGAAATAAATGTTAGAAAAAAGAATTCATTGCCCGCCTATGACAGTTGCATGCGGGTGGTAAATTTTGGTAATGTTCTACAAACGCTTTGTTTGGCCAGGAGTGTGGCGCCGAAGGCAGGGACAACACGGACTCGCATTTTGTTGATTTGAGAATCGAAGACTGACATAAATTATAGCGTCTCTCGATGGTTTATGCGCAACGTAAGAGCATAACTGTGGATCTCTATCAAATAGATAACACTCATAGGTTTGAGGGTTGAATTCCAGCATTGAAACTTCGGTACTTTAGTGGTGATAATATCCTTTATTGGTGTTGCGAAAACTTAAAACGAACACTGATTTAAAAGAAAAGTAAATTTAAACACTTAAGGGAACCCACATCAGAAACGTCTCTCTGGCATGAAATATAGGTACGTCAGGAAGTGGTTTTATTTCCTGAGATCAAAACTCAGAGAGTACGAAAAAGTTGAGAAAGCCTTGCTTGAGCTTGCGGAATGTGTGAGTTGTGTTGGAAAATACGATATACTCGTATATAGAGAGATATGTAGACGAATAAATAGAGCAAGAGATAAATATTGAGAGCTGGAGAGAAAAATAGAAAAATTTGATGCTCGTAAACATAGGAACGAAGTAGATATATGTGGGCAAGACTGGTAAACGAAAATACAATTGAAATAGAAACCACTTAGAAAGGAGTTTTTTATAACCAGTAATTAATCTCTATTGGCCCGTCCGCATAACTTTGGCATTATAGGCATTAAAGACAGAACCAAAAACGTAAACTTTTCCAATTTAAGAAAATAGGCGAAAACATTGACTTACGGTGAACGAAAACTAGTCAAATTACTCTGAATCCATACTCAAATATTCCTCGCACCTTGAGAAATATATTCTCAGTCTACAGTTATAAATTTGATACACTGAAGGATTTTGTCTTTTTGATTGGCATTGGTAGGCAATTGAGACGCAGATATCTCTATCACTCGACGAACAAAAATTGAGATGCTATAAGTCTTTTATCATTTCTGTCCTAATACACGACGCAGAAGCATGGACGATGACGAATCGAACGGAGCAAGTACTTGGAGCATTCGAAAGAACTTGTCTACACAAGGTCTTTGTGATGGTCCGCATTAGCGATGA
Organism: Bactrocera latifrons; assembly: GCF_001853355.1. Taxonomy (NCBI): domain Eukaryota; kingdom Metazoa; phylum Arthropoda; class Insecta; order Diptera; family Tephritidae; genus Bactrocera; species Bactrocera latifrons. Next base: position 400,540 of record NW_017537600.1, read on the forward strand.
AAACCGAAGAAGATGGATACACGAACATTATTAGCTCTACTGCGAAATGTATATAGTTAAGCGCATAAGAACTCAACGAATGCTTAGATCACATTGCATGCATAATGCTCCTGCGAAAAGCTACTTCATTTCGAGAGTAATGGGTATACAATGGAAGCGAGGACGGTCCTTTGAAAGGATCAAGAACATAGAGACCTGGCTTTAGTTGGGATTTGTAATTGACGGGATCTTGTAGTTCAGAGCGGCACACAAAAAAGAAGAAGTAACAATTTTCTTAACTAAAAGGAAATAAATATTAAATTTTAGTCAAAAATACATTTCAACTTTGCCTTGAAAGAAACTTTAAGATGCTGGGAAAAGGTCAGTGAATGCTTGGTTAATGCATATTTCCTCTACATAACACAAATGAAGATGCGTTGCGGGCTTGGCGCATGATATTAGATTAGCTAAACCCACTGATTCTTCGTTATATCATGAAAAATACCACTTGAATCCCTTGAAATCAAAGGCACCGTCCCAATTGGCCTAAACTCCTAGAAACTGTCACAAATTTATTGAAGCTACGCAATTAGTATGGCGAAAGCTGGACAGTAGAGGTGAAAATGTCGAGATTTTTCCACATCATATTACTGATTGTAACTTCTACAAGTGCCTACCTTCAACATTTTTAATCTCACGACGTGAGTACCAATAGCACAGAGTCCTGTCAGAAAACCTATCATTACGGCGACGTGAGCCTTGCTAAGAGCTTGGAGTTCAATGGACCTTTTACGTTCTACTCTACCCCAGAAGGCTTTCGTAACCGCAAAAAGCATGCTGAGCTCGCGCGAGGGCCATAGATCGAGCATCAGAATGCATGAATACAAGTGAACACCTGATTCTTCTCATTCTGAATGTCCAGTTTCTGATTCCGCATAGCATTATTTTGATGGGAATTCTTATGTACCGTTTCGGTTCACTGATTTTGAAATTCAAATTCTGTACACGTTCTTGTATCCTCAAGAAGTCACAGAGTATCAGAATCCGTAATATCGAACCACTATAGGATATAGTTCCATACACTACATATGGGCGATCCGAGTTGTTGTTTGAAAAAGTGTCTGATTTGACCAGATATCTTAACGAAATTTGATATTGATTCTTGACCAAGTCGATCCTACAAAATTAGAGGAAATTTTTCAGATCATAAAACTATATAATATATCTGCCGCACAAACTGAACGATCCAAATTCTTGTATAGAAACTTCCTCATTTCTCAAGCGTATTCCAGCTTCCGGTTACTTTTATTCCGAATTTGTTTGTGTGCACTCAAATATAATATGATACTTATTCTCACTTCTCTCTATCACTTTGTGATTTCACATTCATTAACTTGATCCAATTTAATTAAATTAAAAAACTTCGCGCTGGGTCTCCTACACACCAATTCACAACGGAAACTTTGACGTATTCTCCCACAAACCACACACAAGAACACACATCAGCATAAGAACTCGGCTCTCTAAGGTCCATGTCACGGCCGGGTTAATCAATTTCCGTATTTCGCGGAAAACTTCGCAGTCCCTGTTGACGGCTCAAAGCGGCGCTACACCCACTACCCAGCGCTTATGAATGCCCTTTGGACGCGCTTAGAGCGCAACGCGGCATACGCGACTTCGATATCATAATACACTACTCGCTTGCTCGGCTTTACTACAGCACTTTCGTGGTGCTACTGTAGCCTCCATATCTCCATGTCAAGCCAACGCGGCTAACTTTTGGCGGCACGACGCTTCGTCGCTTGCTTGCGTTGCTGCAGTCACTTGACAACACGCGTCTCACGCGCTCGCTCACGACACCTGCAATTTCTGATGCTGCCGGCTGCGCACTCATTCATTTCCGTTTCCGTTTCAATGCTTTCATGCCACCTGCATACACACATGCACCTGTACAGATAGGCGGTTGGCCACCAATCTGTTGAGTGTCAGCGTTTTGTTGCTTTTCAAACGAAAACTTCGCCATTGCTTTGTGGCGTTAAGCGCGTGGGTGTGTGTGTGTGTGAGTGAGCGTTTTCCATTTTTGTTGTGCGCCGTTTGCTGCTGCCATTGCCAACGCGCGCCTGTTGTTGTTGCTGCTGTTACTTTTTTGAAACTTTTGATGTCTTTTGATCTTTTGTAATTGCAGCTTTCTCGTCGTGGACTTGGCGGTTTTTAAATTAATTTGCTAAAGCGCGATGAATTCATCTCCGCGACCCTCACTCTATCCCTCTATCCGCTTTCTTCTCTTTCTAACGCGCTCCGTTGGCGCCCTCGCCCTTTCCGGCGCGGTTTACGCTCCATCTCACTTGTTATTGTTTTATTCATCCACTTACACATATATGCACACACATACATGCCCAACGCGTGGCATTGGTTGGTGCGCGCTTTTATTCCATGAAAGGATTTTTGGCACAATCCAATTAAAATTTACCGCAGGCGTTGTCAAAATTTCTTTACCAAAACAGCTGACAGAAAAATGAATGAAGTGCGCTGAAACAAATGCTCGCGATTTCTTCGCAGCGCTGATGGAAAATAACTGCCGGTAAAAAATCACACAAATTCTTGTGGGTGGCAAGCAATAGCGCCCTTTAAAGCGTGGTGGCAGGTAGCGAAATCTAATTTGTGAGCAGCGCTTTAAGCTTACAAGATTTATTTTAGGTTTTTCAGTGAAGAATTATTTAACTAAATTTTTTTTTGTTTTGACTTTCAGAATTCATAAAATCTTAAAGAGTTAAAACTGTATAATCCCCTTTATCAATGGATTTATTGAGAGAACACTGGGTGTGCAGATAATTTTACATATTGGGCCGTTCGATGGGCCTCCAAGATCGCGTGATATCACAATGTTAGACCTCTTCCTATGTAAAATCTAACGTCTATGCGAACAATCCCGCTTCGATTCAGGGCTTGGAGCAAAACATCCCGCGTGCCATGCGCCAGTTATCAGTAGAATTGCTGGAATGAGTCATCAAAAATTGGACTGAACAGATGAACCATCTGAGATATAACTGCAGGCAACATTTGAAATATAATATTCCTTTTTCAAATGATAAAAATTACTCACCATTAAATTTGAACTTTATGTGGTTTTTCTTTAAAAAAAAAGGCAAGCAACATAGAAATGGATCACCCTATATTTAAACTTTTCCCTTGAACATCGCTTATTGAAAATATAATTAATTATATTGTGACAAAAAGTACCTGGAGTAAATGATATTTCAAAAAAATATATTGTGCTAAGTTGCTTGGACTGTACCTAATTACTATGCCTAATATATATATGTATATAAGCGCGATCTGTCAACCAGTTTGTTCACAGCAATTGCTTAAGTCGGTAGACCTCAGTAGTGGATAAAAATATCTAAGAAAGAAATTATCTAAAATTTTATATTTCTTACCACATTTTGTGTGCGGCTGCATCGCGAATATTGGAAAAGGCTTATGGTAATTCAGTTTAATCAAAAACACAAGCCTACGAAGGGCACAAAGCCTTCAAGGACATGCCTCGTTCTGGACGACCTTCGAAATCTTCAACTAACATCCGTCGAAAACGGCCGGATTCGCGGATTTTACACGATAACAATGCACCATCGGACCGAATAACGACTGTGACCGATTTTAAAATCAAAACGTAATTTTTTCTTGTTCCTCGATTGAAGAGATAAAACAAAATTCACTGAAAAGCCGAAGGCCATCCCAAAAAGTGATTACGAAAAGTGTTTCGAGGGCTGAAAAAATCGTTGGCATAAGTATATTACATCTGGTGGCGGTTACTTTGAAGACGACAAATTAAATATTGATTAATATTTAAATATTTTTCGTTTTATTTACAATTTTCGCGTACATCATGCCCCGATGTTTCTTTCTAACAAACCCTGTTGAAACTTTAATAATTTTTGGGCACATTTCTCTATTACTGAACAAGCTCTTGTTGAGAATACATAACCTGTTTTTATTAAATTATATTATTTTTACTATTACTATTTTTTTATATCTTGGGTTCACTGAGCGTGATTATAATATGAAATGATATTAAAATATTTCAGCTATGATACCATACTATTATGACGATCAGTATAAATATGTAACGAGACTTTGATCTTATAATCTTTCGAGTCCAAAATCTGATACTTCATTTTTAATTATTTTCAAATATAAGAGAGCAAGTAGCAGAGCAATAAAGGTAGTTTTGCTGTTGCTATGAAGAAGTAAGTTCTCTGTTGTTCACACCAGCATCTTAAATGTTACATTACTAGTCTCAGTTCATCATTATTCCTGAGTTTCCAACAAATGAGATTGTTAGTTTAAAGTTGGAAGAAATACTACAGAGAAATATAGGCTTCATTCATTATTATTTCAGAGCATGCCTGGTTTTTACAACAGAAAGCCAGTAAGGTATTTCCAATCCGTCAGTAACCGCCAATTGCATATCGCCCAGAAGTGTCTTGGGAAGCAAAGCAGCAGCGGTAAGTGTTGTCAGAAGCAACCAATTTGCCAAGAATGGTGTACGGCATTATTGGGAAACCCATTCATTGTCTATATGACGATCTGGACAGAAGAAGAGTAAAGAAAATCAAAACCCGATTGAAAGAACTACCTTAGTAGATTGAAAGTACACAAAATTCCTATTGGCACTCGATAGAAAAGACTGTACGAACATGATCGGAATACTAACTGGTCAATTTCGCCACCAGACACACGCCCGCAGAATGTGGGTAACAGATCGAGAAGACTGCAGAAAATGTCTACAGCAAGGCATCAGGGAAACGATATAGCATCTTTAGTGCACTTTTCCCACATTGGCAAGAATACGCTGTAAGCATATGGGTTGTCCCGAAATTGTTATATTTCAAGGAACAGCTAACCTGAACACTATGTCAAGTTGAGATCAGGCAGAATAGCAGTCTACCCAAAATCTGTAATCAACTTATCCATGCTCTTAATTTTGTCATTAACCTTGATTCTATTAAACTACATCAAATTTCTGTGATTTTCTTTAGGCTTTCAAACAGATAAGCTAGTAATGGATGCTAGTTGCAAAATCTGCTTTGAAGAAGAGGAGGTGGAAATATCTCAACACTTGATTGCGCAGTATTGGAGAAGCCAAGGTTAAAAGTCTTGGATCTCACACCTGTAAGCATGCCGCTGTGCTGCCGGAAATAAAAATTAAGAGCATGAGCAGATTTATAAAGGGTGCAAGAAGCTTTTCGATGCTTATTGACTGAACTCATTACTGGAGTTATTTTGTGGTTGCACAAAGGGCTGAACATAATTAGTCCAAGTGCGATCTTCTCTTGGAATCAGCAAAGTTCGTCTCCTAATTAAACTAATTCTATCAAAAGCTGTACAAACTGCAAGTGAACGCTCTCATTTCTTTATTGTCCTTATGCGACAACAAAAAAAAAAAAAAAACAACGCGCGTGTACCAAATTCCAACATGTCAACAAGGAATCACGTTGTGCGCCATTATTCTCGATATCGGCAGGATGGCGGGCGGATCAGCCGAGCTACACAAAGCCAGGCAACAAACACTGAATTCCACATGCCAAACAAACGTGTCCGGCAATGTCCACATGTATTTGCGTCCGTCCACAGCAATGAACATAAATAAAGGCACCTACCAACAGTTGGGGCACCGGCCGTAGCTCAAGTCATAGCAGTGACGCAGTAGCTTAAACTAGCCAAGAAGCGCTGTGGCAAGCAAAGTAAGCGAAAGAGAGGATGAAATGAAACGAGGGGTACCAAAAAAACAAAAAATAAAAAAATAAGCGTAAGCGCTGGAAATCCACGAAAAAATACCAAAGTCCATCAATACAATGCAGCTACAAGCACATATACCCGTGTGCTACTCCGCGCCGACATACCAACAACAGCAAAATGTCAACAATCGAATATCAGCCGCGCTCGCTGAGTCGCTGTTGGCCGTGTTGGTGGTGCGGCTGATTGAAACAATGGCATGTCGAAGCGCGTTGGGTGCTCATACGTTTACGTAACGCGGCGCGCCCGCACCATCCCTACACCAACCGGGGACCCTTCAGCCAACACCGGTGTCCAACTACTTGGGTACGCTTGGCAAAGTTAAGAGTGACTATATCAATGCCAACATCTGAAAGTATATCTGCGCCTGCGTTACGATGCCCTGCATAAACAAGCGCAACAACAACAACACCACCAACAACAACGATGATAACAACTATGGTGGCAACAACAGCGGCAGCAGTTGCACATCCAAATGAATTGCGGCTGGCTTAAATTGAAAAGCAGTTAAGCAGCAGTAACAACAATAACAACAACAACAGCAGTCAACAAAAGTGTCGTCGTTTATTTACGAAATTCACAAAAACGAAGACGGGCGAGGATGCAAGTGTGCTGAGGTAGATACATATAGTACATATGTATGTATGTGCTTGCGTTGCATGGTGAGCTGGAAACTGTGAAATCGCATGCGCCAACTGCCACCATCAATGCCAAGGCAGCAACAACAATGAGATTAACGGCAACAAAAACAAAAAGTAACAACAACATCAACTACAACAAAAACAAAAACAACTTTAAAAATTTCATTCGTTTGTGAATACAATAAAAATAAGAACAACAACAAGAAAGTAATAAAAAGTACCAACAAAAATAACAACAAGAAAATATAAGAAAAAATATGTGATATTCGCTCGCAAATGCAATAAAAATAATGAAAACAACAACAAAAACAAAATTACAACAACAACAGCAAACACAATAGCAATAAGAACAACAACAAATTTTATAAATTTTATATTCGTTCGAAATTGCAATAAAAGTAAGAAAACCAACACAACAACAATAATAAAAGCTATAGCAAAAACAACAACTACAAAAGAAAATAACAACAACAACAACTGCAAAAGCAACAATAGATTTGAAATCCGTTCGAAATGTCAATAAAAATAACAAAACCAACACAACAACAATAATAAAAGCTATAGCAAAAACAACAACTACAAAAGAAAATAACAACAACAACAACTGCAAAAGCAACAATAGATTTGAAATCCGTTCGAAATGTCAATAAAAATAACAAAACCAACACAACAACAATTGTAATAAAACACAACAACAGCAATAACAACTATAACAACAACAGAAAAAACCGCAACAAACTGGAGATTCGTTCGAAAATATAACAAAAACAACTATAACAAAAGCTACAAAAAGAACAACAACTACCGGCTCTGTTCCAATATGCGGCGAAGGTGGCTACATACACAACTCAGCAGTTCGCTATTGTTGCTGCAGTTATTGCACCAATTGCTGCTGCTGCTTCTGACATTGCGTTGTTGTTGTTTTTCTTCTTCTTCTTCTTCTTTTTCTTCTTCTTGCCCTTGCAGCTGTTTCTCTACTCAAATTGTTGGTGGCGTGTTCTTTTGTCTTGTGTTATGTTATGTATGTTGCTGTCGTCGCATTGATGTTGATGCGCACTCAATACGCGTACCGACCCGTTGTCCATAGTGCGCGCATACACATCGCTTGGCAACGTAACCCCTCCACTCACTCCTCAACCACGTTCTCAATCTCGCAACGCAGCTACGCTACATGCCACATGCAACTGAAAGGCGGCACAAGCCAGCAGTCAAGCGTAGAAGTTGTGAGCTGCCAACGTAAGCAACTGACAGAATGCGACCAACGAGATGATCTTTTGCGCTTCTTGCTTCTTACTGTGCGCATCTTGCAACGCGCGCGGTGGTCAACATGTTGTAAGCTCTAAACATGGTGATGGTGGTTCGCATGAAGGGCTTAGTGATCTTGTTGCTGTTGCTGTTATTGCGCTTGCAATTGCCGCTGCTCAGGCTGCTGTTTTGCCTACTGTACACAGGGAAGCACAAACACACATACGCAAGCGAGCGCAGAGTTACACAGTTGCTAAAGGTTAAAGATAAAATTGCATTTTCATTTCATGTGCTGGCGATGAGGGACAGCAGCAAAAACAAGCATATGCAGCAATAGGCTTGAGCAGCAAGAAACAAATAAATAAAGCGCAACAACAACAAATAACTGTGTTCATACAACTTTTGAGGATTGGCACAAACATTCTCCCAGCGAGTGTCCGATGGCGATCGATTGCCTATGATGTACGGCGCATCGAATTTATGGGCAACACAGACTCACATATACACAGATCAACAAACACATACACACATACGGCCGACTTATGTAATGCTCACCGCTGCTACTGATGTTGTTGTTGCACCTTTAGGCTGTTGTTTCCGCCATCGTCGGCGATCGCCTCTCACCAAGTGCAACAGCGGATCAGTAACCCTCGTGTAAATAACACTGAAATTGTTAAAACTGTACAGAAATGCCAGCGAAATTGCAAAAAAAAAACTTGTGGTATTTGAATTTCAAACATCGCTGTGAAATTTCTGCGCTGAAAAAGATACGTAAATTATCAGTAGCTCCTTAGGGATACTGGCCTTGAGAGACAGCTGTGACACTTACAAAAGACCACAGCATGTTGCTGTTGCCAAGCGTGGCGGAAAAAGTGTCGCGGCTGCTGGTAAACTGAAGAAGCCTAACATTTTCTCAATTTCAAGCGACATTTTTCTTCTCTCCTTTTTGTTGCTGAAGTTTATTTGCTCTACGAATGGCCTAATACATTTCTTAATTAATAATATCTGCATAAATATATAATATAATATAAATTGCTCGAAGAAAGCTTTTTAAAATTTTTCCAGTTTTGCATTTAGCAGGTATCCCCTCAGCCTTTTGCACACTAATCTCTTCAACTATAATTAAAACCACGCTGTGACCACATTTGTCTTAGAGCATGGCGATTCACTTTTACATCTGCGCACTCGCGTCCAGATCCTGCTCTTTACTGCGTAGGCATATTGCTGCGAACTTCTATATAATCCCCGCGTTTGCTTCACTCTACAGCATGACACTGATTATTGGGATAAGCAGGTCTTCAACGGCGGAGCATTCTCGTTGCATTCAAAGAATCTGTATTCAGCATCGCCTTCTGTCACTTCCTTGTATAGGCATGACGGCTCTTCGACTTTTTCCATTCTGTGGAAGTATTTTTGGAAGTATCCGTGACCGGATCACCGCTGGGTTGCGTAAAAATCGACTTATACAAATTTATGGCTTGTCAATAAGCCTATATTTTTTATTAGTCTGGCCGTCCATCTGCCACCACTCTCACTCTCCCATCTTTGTTGCCATTAGTTATTGTATCTTTTGTTCTAATGTCTTCTTGTTACTATCGGATATTTTCTTTAGCTCCCACAGCTTTTTCCTTTCATAGAAATTGCACTCGCCTGACACTGACCTGGCTGCGATGCGGTGCTCTCTGGCCACTACATTACGCCTGCCTTCCTTTTTAAGCACATCTGCCCAGATCACAGCTCCGTATAATAGGACGCTGATTATCGTCGATACTAGGAGCTTTCTCATTTCATGGCTGGGACCTCCTATGTTAGCCATTAGTCTGCTCTGTAGGGAAGTGATCTTCGCTGCATTTCCTGCAGCTTGCTAGATTTGCACCCAGAATGTTGATCTTCTAAAAAAACATGAAAATTTCTAAAAAAAAAATCGATCTCGCCGTTTCGAAGAAATTTTCTTCGTTGACTCCGAACACATCGTTTCAAGAAAAGTATTGACAAGCGATTACACAAATGTGGAAAACTCTTATATATACGCTCAAATTTTCGGAAATTTGTCTCATATACATATAACCTCTTAAATTCAAAAACAATGATAACAGGCAATAAACCATGTGTGGAGATTGACCTGTAAAAGGTCTAGTGTCAGCCATTCTTCCCTACTAATCGTAATTTCTGACTGTGATGAGCTTCGAATAGTAACTACTCGCCGGACTGATAAGGAGAATATGGTCGGACGAAAGCATGCCGGATGATTGGAGTTTAAGTGTACTCTGCCCAATCCGCAATCTGCGTCAATTACCGTAGGATAGGTCTCCTCAACATCTCATACCATATAAGGTTCTATTTAGCGTACTGTGTGCAAGCTTAAAGTCCACCGTTAAAAAACTGATTGGACCTTATCAGTATGGCCTTAGGACTGGAAAATCAACAACTGACCCGTGAACAGAGGATCGACATACACTACCTCCTCGTTTATTTTAAAGCTGATTTTGATAGCACAAAAAGGAGCTGCCTTTATGCCGCTATGTCTAAATTTGGTATCACCCATTCTTCTATAAGAGTGTGCAGCTGCTGGCGTACGCCGATGATATCGATATCATTGGCCATAACAATCGCGCCAATAGTTCGGCTTTCTCCAGGTTGGACAAAGAAGCGAATCAAATGGGTCGGTGAGTGAACGAGGGCAAGACGAAATATTTCCTGTCATCAAAAAGACAGTCGTCGCACCAGCAATTTGCAGTCTCTGTTGACAGTCATTACATCGAAGTCGTAGATATTTTCTTCTATCTTGGAACCAGCATAGACACCAGTGACAATGTAAGAATCGAAATCCAACGCAGAACAACTGATGGCAATTAGTCGCTCAGTTGCTGAGATATTTTCTCGAAATTTAGCTGACATTATTATTGAAGACAACGCTACAACCTCCGAACGAACTGTTCAAATCAGATCATTTAGCTGCCATACGAATTGACCGATTACCACCAACTCCTTCTATGAAAAACTTGCTTGTTTGGCCAGATATCTTCATAAAATACCTCATATACAATCACCAATCATAAAGGTATGGAGTATAGTCAGTCAGATGTTCGATATGCTAATCTGATATAAGCTAATATATGAGGACTATGCCAAGCATTCCCAATTATATCCAGTTCTTTAATTTTCATTGATGCTTCTCAAATATTGGCTGATATATACGGCATAAAGTCACCCGGAAATTTGAAAATCGTTGTCTTAGGTATATAGGGGCTAAAGAAAGTATTGGTCCTATTCAACCCATTTTCGACATATAGACATATAATTGTTAAAGAAGTGTTGTCCCTGAATTTCAATTATATATCTCACAAAGTGATCGATATTTTCGATAAAAAGTCGACTATAAGTTACCAAGCTTCATGAAGATCTCAGTTTTTACTCAAGTTACAGCTTGCCACGAACGAACGGAGGGGCGAACAGACACACTGTTCCTCGGATTTCAACTATTCTCGTCATCCTCTATATCTATCTCGCTTAATTGATTACAACCGTCCATATACTCTGTAGCAACATGTTGCAAGAGTATGAAAATGCCTTGTATGGTCCCAAAGTCCTCAAAACAGATCATTATATCCAAGTTTAACAACAGCGATGCACTATTAACTAATTTTTATACCCTGAACAGGGTATATTAAGTTTATCACGAAGTTTGTAACACCCAGAAGGAAGGGTCGGAGACCCTATAAGTATATATATAAATGACCAGTATGTGGAGCTGAGTCGATTTAGCCATGTCCGTCTGTCTGTATATATACGAACTAGTCCCTCAGTTTTTAAGATATCGTTTTGAAATTTTGCAAACGTAATTTTCTCTTCAAGAAGCTGATCATTTGTCGGAACTGCTGATATCGGACCATTATAACATATAGCTGCCATACAAACTGTACGATCGGAATCAAGTTTTTGTATGGAAAATTTGCACATTGCACAATGTATTTCCATAAAAGTTGGCACAGGTTATTTTCTAAAGCAAAAATATAATCTCCGAAGAAATCGTTCAAATCGGTTAACTATAGCATATAGCTGCCATACAAACTGAACACATAATTACTAACAGAAATGAACCTGTGAAAGGTATTTAGCTTCTGTGACACTGAAGTTAACGTTTTTTCTTATTTAAATGAATTGCACGAAACAATAACTCAAGCTGTTAACTACTAAGCAGATGCAACTAAGTGCAACAAATTTTACTATATATGTATATAAATTTTTTTTTTGTGCATATGGGTGCACGCCAACATTGTAACAAGTAAATATCGAGTTCTGTTAGTGAAAAATTTCACTTCTTCTTCTGCTGCTTCCTCCGCTGCTCGAAAATTCACGAATCACCCACTTGGCAGCCATGTGCACTCCATTAATATAATATACATATGTATATGATTAAGTGGCGTTATTGTGAAATAGAAATTATAAGCAGATTTGAAAAATATTTCTAGATCGAACCCAGATTCGCTACAATAAATCACAATTAAACAAAACAGCCTCCCACCCAAAGCGGCAAATGGTGGCAAGTGACGGTCGGGGCGTTTTCTTCAAAATTGTCAGTTGTGTCATTCATAAATTAGGCGACGAGATGATTGTGATACAAAGCATGTAAGTATATATACATTTTTGGGTACATACATATGTATATATAGTATGTAAATATATACAGCTTCACATTAGAGAATATTTATGCGTTCTCATATTGTGGCAGCGAAATTTCGAATGCTTTATGATATTCGCCAATATGACTGGATTTCATATAATTAGAAAATAGCACAGCAACAACAACAACAAAAATTACCAGTACAACAATCGGCAATAATAATAAAATGCTACACAAGCGTTTGTCTATCAAAACGATGCACACACACACACACACACACACATATATATATATATATATATATGCATTTTCATATGGCGACTAAGTTGTATGTCGCCTGTTGAAGATGAAGACACGAGATATACAAATATTAAAATTTATTGACAATAACTCGCGACAAGCAGGCAACATACAGTTATACAGATCTCTAAGCGAGTGGACAATAGATTTACGTTGTTGTTGTTATTGTTCTTATTGCAAGAATTTATTGGTAGTGACGTGAATACGGGCAGCTTTGACAGGCGCTCTGACGCAGTGTCATTTCGACCACACAGACGCACATACACCAGCACAGTGACACTTGTATACATATACACATACTCACATACGCATGCCCACACACAAAGTTGGCCGTCGCCGAAATGAGTGATTGCACTACGCCAATGGTGACGTTGAAATGTCTGGCAGCGCGCTGAGGCGTTGAGCCAAGCCAAGCCAAAAGGCGGCGAAAGTTGCGCGCCACAATCAAAATAACTACAAGCACTCAAATACACATACAAACGCGCGTTAGGGTGTGTATGTATGTGTGTGCAACTACAACTAACAGCGCTACAGCGGAATAAGCATTTAATGGTCTTGATTGCTGATGGGCCATAAATAATCGCCAAAAATAAATTCGGACAAAATATTTCACTCTTGATCGTCATCTTCGGCAATGTCGGCAATGTTGTTGCTGTTATTTTGGTATTAAAAACAAGTCATAAATCGCTTGAAAAGCAGAGCAAGCAAGCATCACAATGCCTAAGTTTGCGTGTTGTCATTGCGCGGTTATTTATATGCATATGCGGATGTTCGCGTGTGTGTTTCGACTACATTTGTGTTGGTAGGTTTTGAGATCAGCAGCGAGTTCAAAACTATTGAGAGTGTAAAGTCAACTTTTTGAGTTTCATAATGCGGAAATATTAACTAAAACAAGATGAAACGTAAACTTTGGAGTCGATTCGGCGGCGTTCGCAACAACTCGGACTGATGTATGAAACGACTCGGCTCATTTTTCGTCCAGATCTTTAATTGAAAGCGTACAAAATACAGCAAGAACTGAAGCCGCTCGACCTTCCCAGGCTTCGCTCTATGTGCTCTTAAAAAGTTCTAAGAAGATTCGATGTTTGCGAGCTAACTGTTGTTCTGCGATAAGATCCAATCTGGCTCAATGACTATGTTAACAAGCAAAATTTCTGCATTTGGGACGAAGAGCAATCTAAATAGATTCAAGAGCTGCCATTTTATCCATAAAAAAATAATGGTTCTTTGTGCTTTGCATGGGCCGCTGGAATCATCGGTCCATATTTCTTCAAAAATGATGCTGATGAGGACGTAACTGTCAATGACGACCGCCTTCGCTCCAACCATACTTCGGTGAGCAGATAATTTCACATTGAGAGCCGGTCGATTTGTCATCTGCTTTGTTTTTGCTGTGAGGATATGTTAAATTTGAAGTCTATGCGGACATTCCCACTTATTTTCAGCGTTGCAGCAAAACATCACGCATGTCATTCGCCAGTTACCAATCGAAATGCTGCGGATAGACCATCTGAGACGTAACCCCGTCTAACATTTGATAGCGATAATCTTCATCTGTCAAGGTCAAATGCCAGTTCAATTTCGAGGCCTCGTCAAGATGAACTCCACATGAAAGTCTATCGTCGATGAACCAAATTACGCTCAACGGATGAAAGCGGCTTCTTCAGTGGCACGCGGTTAATAGCAAGGGAAGTATTCTTTTTACAAATGAAAGGATTGTAACAGTCTAGAAGTCTTTACTATACAAATCAACAAAATCTACTCCATTACTTTCAAATACGCACATTCCAGGAATTGAACGTGGTCAACATCAAGTAGCTGTAATGGTTTGGTGAATGCCCATCTACAGTTCTGTGAAAAATGAATTGAAACTGTAGTAAAAATGTTCCAGCAAGATTCTGCTCCAGCTCGCATGGACCACCCAGCGGCGGCATAAAATCAATATTCTTGGTTTCATAGCTAAATATAATTGGTTGTCTAGGAGTCCAGATTTTAATCCATTAAAACGTCGTTTTTGGGCATAGTTATAGAGCACGTTCTGTAGAGTATCTAACTGAATTTTGGAGAATCTCAAAAAATCTTTGGTACAAGCAGCATTCGATACCAATAGAAACAGATCTATGGCCGAATTGGTTGAGGGCATTTGCGAAAGGAAGAGGTGATCGCATTCTTAAATAAAATCAATTTGATTAAAAAGTAACGGGTTTCAATAAAAGCGCCCTGAATCCAATTTCGATGGTTTTCAAGCAGAAATCGGCATAGATGTCAAATTGCACGACCGAAGCAGCCAATTGGCTGGGTCATTTCATAAAATGTTCAGTTGGTTTTCAATAAATCGATTGTGACACACGCTATGTGTCTTGTGGAACCACATATCGTTCGAGTTCGTATTATCCAACTCGGGCCAAATATATTTGGTAATTATTGAGGGGTAGCGATTAATATTAACAGTAACATGCAACTCTTGATTATCACGGAAGAAGTAAGCCAAAGCAATTTTTTCGGAATGAAATGGTGACCCATGGAGTACATGGGGGTGGTGCCTGGCCAGTAACCCATATTTTGCTATTGACGAAGCCATTCAGCCACAATTATCCTCATCGTTGATGGTGATTTTTCGATGAAAATCAGGATCATTTTCAAGTCGTGCTCACTTCAATTCGCGAACAAACGACGATTTTGGTTGTCGCGATTTCACTTATTGTGTCAGTTTGATCTTGTAAGGATGTAGGCCAAGATCTATTCGCGAAATTCGCAAAACCGACGTCACATAGATGCCCAGTGCTTGATGACAACGTGTGAGAGTTTGATTCGGATCTTCCTCAATTGAAGCGTTAGCGGCAGCAATATTCTCGACACTACGAGCACTTCTTTGTCTCACTGGTATAGGAGCATTGTGTATTGTGGCTTCAAATTTTTCCACTAGACGCTCAATTGTCAATCTGACACAACAATTATAACGACCATAAAATGAGCGTAGCGCTCTTAAAGTGTTGGGCATTGACTCCGAATTTCGGTAGTAGATTTTAAAAATTTCGCCTTGTTATTGCATCGTATATTTTTCTATGATGATATGGCAAATCTTACTGAAGAGAAATGTCAAGAAAGCGGGAATAAATGAAAAAATTTCTTTGAATTAAAATTTAAAATTGCCATATCTCAAATATGATAAAAGGAAATCATAAATACTAAATAATACTTCAACATAATTTCTTAACAATTATAAAAACTATGTTGATTAAAATTAGTTATATTTTAGCTAAAATTTCAGTTGTAGTTTAACTCAATAATTTCACCTCACACTCTTTGAGTCCAACAACTAATTCAACCACTAAATATTTTTCTAACAATTTCCAACATTTCTAAATACAGTGCTTCCCTCACAATTGGCCATGTGACAAACTGCCACAATGTGCCAGAGCAATCAAACCCAACAAACGTCGACGAGCGCTCATACCGAATGGCAGCCAAAAATACGTCGTATGTCTGTTTGTGGGCATGTAAACAAGCGAAATATTTCTAAATAGCAAATTGTCACATTTTTTAGCAACTTTTATTTAAAATAAAAATATGTGCAATTCTAATTTTCGCAGATTTACACTCAATGTTTGTCGCCGATGACAAGTGCCAGGA
Source organism: Bactrocera latifrons (assembly GCF_001853355.1). Classification (NCBI taxonomy): domain Eukaryota; kingdom Metazoa; phylum Arthropoda; class Insecta; order Diptera; family Tephritidae; genus Bactrocera; species Bactrocera latifrons. Next base: position 416,758 of record NW_017537600.1, read on the forward strand.
TGTCTTTGTTGATGTGGCCGATGTTGATGGCCACTGAGCACACCAACAACAACAAGCTGATAGCGCAATTGGGAATGCTGATATATGTATGTATGAGTGTGACGCCATGTGGCAACACCACAACGCCACACTAAATAATATGCATTTGTAGCGCTGTAACATGTGTAGCAAGCACATGAGTCGAGCCGCCACAACGACGAGCGACCGCAATGTCGACGTCGGTCGTTGGTCGTTAGTCGTTGAGGCGTCGACGGCATAAATTTATATGAACATGTGACACTTGCAAAATTTGACAGTTGATATTTTAAAATTTGAATGCGAACATTTTTCGATTTATTTGTAATTAGAAAGTTTCGAGTCTTCTGCGCCAACCGACTGACTGGTGTGGCGAGCCAGTGTGAAAGAGAGTGTGTGACGGCAAGTGTGTGTGTGTGTGCGGTGGGGGAGGTGAGTGGGTGGCCAATATTGTGGCAACGCTAGCACTTTAGCCGTTTATGTGGGTGTGTTGGCTGGTTGTTGCCTAAGACTGGCGGGTGGCTGGCGTGCAGGCACAACAAATAATGTGCCGTGACGATTTTCCCAAACCACAACTCATATGCGATAGCGCAGAACAATTTGTAAAATATTTTTGACAGTAGTCACAATGACAGTTGGAACATTTCCATCGAGCTGGCCAAAAGTGACTTTTATTATAATATTTTTTTTTTTGTTGTTTCTCATGTGCTGTTAAATTTTCTGTTACATTTTCTATATACATACATTAACAATGTAGTGAGGCTGCAAAAAATGTGGTATTTCGATATTTTGAGAACAATGCAATGGTTTGGTCTGGCGCGTATGAATTGCCATTCGGTTACTACTTCTAATGACATATGACAAATGTGCCATCAGCTATGATGGCCAACAACAATAATGTCAACAAAATTCTCTGCAAATATAAACAAAAACAATTTGGCAGCAATTTGGTTGAAAGAAAAGGCAACAACAACAACAATAATACACAATAATAACACGCATATGTGGTTAAAGTCCTCATAAATAGTCCTTTGGTGGAGACACTTGTGCACTGCAAATCGGACACGTTGTGCGAACGATTATTTATGCATGTATAGGGTGTCGCTTTTGGTGTGCTTTGGTGATATAAAACTTTTTTGACCGTTAGCTATCAAACTGGGTTAGCAAAGCCAACACATATGTATTTTTGACATTTATACTAAGTAAGCTTCGAAAAAATACCAAATAAAGGTTTATACCAGAAAAAGTTTAAAACTGGTCGAAATTATTTTCAAAACTTGTGTTTTGAGCTGAAAATTCATATTTATTTCTTTTGAAGTGGAAAAATATTCAATCGAAAGTCACACTTTTAGCTTAATGCTAGTGTAAATAAGTAAAATCGTCGTATTTTGAATGCGAAGAATCTCGAAGACACTCTCCGGGTAACTGATAGTTCAAAATTTCATTTCTTCAACGAAACATCTTCAATCCTGAGTCATATTTTTGGGTTATTGGTAAGGTAAATAAGTAAAATCGTCGTATTTTGAATGCGAAGAATCTCGAAGACACCCTCCGAGTGACTGATAGTTCAAAATTTCATTTCTTCAACGAAACATCTTCAATCCTGAGTCATATTTTTGGGTTATTGGTAAGGTAAATAAGTAAATTCGTCGTATTTTGAGTGCGAAGAATATCGAAGACACTCTCCGGGTGACTTATAGTTCAAAATTTCATTTCTTCAACGAAACATCTTCAATCCTGAGTCATATTTTTGGGTTGTTGGTAAGGTAAATAAGTAAAGTCATATTTTGAATGCGAAGAATCTCGAAGACTCACTCAGAGTCACTGAAAACACAAAATTACATTTCTTCAACCGACTATCTACTCTTATGCGTCACATTTTTAACTTACTGGTAAGGCAAATGAGCAAATTCGACATATTTACAGTGCTCGGAATCATCAAGAGATTCTCGAACTAACCAAAAATTCAAAATTATATCTTTTCGTACAAACTTCTTCAAGTCTGAGATCTATTATTGGCTTAATAACAATATAACAAAGCAAAATTACCGTCTTCGGGCGCGAAGAATCTCGAAGACACTCTCCGAGTCAATGAAAACTCAATGTTATCCTTTTTATATCGAAATATTTTCATGCTTAAGAGACATTTGTGGCTTAAAGACAATATAATTAAGTAGAAATACCATATTTAGAGTGCGAAGAATCTTCAACGTACCGAAAATTCAAAATTACATCTTTTACATGAAAACTTCTTCAAGTCTGTGATCTTTTATTGCCTTAATGACAACATAAAAAAGCAAAATTAGAATTTTTGTAGTACGAAGAGTCTTGAAGACGCTGCACTGAAAACTCAAAGTTACGGTTTTCAATGCAAAAATTTTAAATTGAGAGAAAAAAAATATTTAGAGTGGGAAGAATCTTCAAGAGATTCTCCAACTTACTGAAAATTCCAATAGGCATCTTTTACGTCGAAACTTCTTCAAGTCTATTCTTGACTTAATGACAGTATAAAAATGCGAAATTACCATATTTGGAGCTTAAAGAATCTTAAAGAGACTCTTCAAGCTATTGACAACTCAAAACTAAATTTTTTATTCAAACATTTTCAAGCTTGATTCATATTTTTGGCTCTATGATAGGGTAAATAAACAAAATCGTCGTGTTTTCTCCAATCTCCAAGTCACTGATAACTTTCTTCAACGAAATTACTTCACATAAGAGATCGAAATTGATACTTTATTAGGAAGAAATTTTAGCGGCAGATTGATTTGAAAAAATAGATCAATGAATTCGTCAACTAGATCCAGTGATATGGCTCCGTTAGACCTTACGGAAATGGTCTCGTTAATACCATTAAACCAAGTGCAACCGACCTATTGAAAATCGGTGCTCAATGGGTTACAAGTGAAATATGAGCGGCTATGCGAAAAAAAATTAATCGAACTTAGTCCGACATAAGAAAAGGTCTTCATAAGACGCAGACAGGGTGGTCATAGCCCAGAAATATTGTTCAAACAATAAATTTGCCTAATATTTGTTATTAATAAGCCCAGATTTTTTGCTATTTCTACAATTTTTTTGTGCGTTCTTTGAAAGAAAAACCCCAAAAAACGTCCCTCAATTGACACTGTGGTACTACTTTTTTAGGGGAACCGTTAATGTACCATTAAATCAGTTTCAACCAAATAGTAAGAAACCAATATTTGGCGCATTTGGTCGATCGGTTATGTTAGAGGAGGTCTCACAAGCTCAGTCAGGGTGACCACGGACCAATAATTTTATGTGAAAACTAAATTTTCGAAATATTCTATTCACAAAGCCAAAAGTTTGGCGATTTCGATATACTTCTATGTTAAATTAAAAAAAAAATCTACACCCCCGAAAAAGCCACCCTTTACATTTAAGTATGCATGCATGTAAACATCAGTATGCACTTTTGCTTAATTATGACATTGTCTCACTCAACAATCCACCAAATTTGCCCGCGATCCGCCTCACTACTACATTGTTGCATACGCCCAGCCATCTCTCCACCCTCCACGCGCTACACCTGACACACTCATCATTGGCACTTCCATTTCCATTAAGCATTCATTCTCCTGGCCGTTCTTCGGGCGTAGTAAATATCGAAACACGTTAATAAAATATCAAGAAAGATTTTTCGGCCATCATAATAAAAATGTCTTCACACCGAAAATGTGAAATAAAAGGTTTTAAATTATAAGCACAATATACATATGTATGTGCATGTGTGTGTATGCGTGTGTGCATAACAGCTAAATTGCTAACATTAAATCATATTAAAAAATGGTAATTGCATTTTTGCACTCGCGCACCGTAAAATTCTTTAAATGGCTTGTAAGATTTGATTTAATTGACAGCGGCAATTAACATAATTCCTGACCGATGTGTCGCCTGTCCATTTGACAAGTTAATGGATGTACGCGTTGACATAAAAAATCCATTTAGCTCTTGTTCGGTGTAAAAAACAAATAGTCCCCGATTAATTCGTAGAATTCATCAACATTTCGCTTGTACTTCTGCAATGGTGGATTCCTAAGTGATGATTCGGTTATCAATGTGAAGAGTTCGCGTATTGGAGCTATTGTTGACTGTTAAACATATTTGTAGTGAATCTATTGCGGAAGTGAAGCGTCTTTCAGAATTTGAGAATGCAGTTGCATAAATGAACACCTAATTAACAAAAGTATTTTGGAAATCAGCGCAGCAGTGGAAAATGTCGCCAGAACCAAACAAGTTCACTTTTACTGGGTGCCAACTAACAAAGTCATTGCCAAGAGTGGTGCACGGTTGTCACCCGAAAACGTGACCTACATTGGACAATTCATACATTGTCTACATGACGATCAGGACAAAAGCATGGTAACGAAAGTCAGAACCTGATGGAAAGAACTACCGGGGTGTAAAACCACAAAAGTCATGTGTAAAATCCTACTGGTACTCGGTAAAAGGGGTTATATGAACATGCTGGGAATACTCACTGGTCCCAGTCTGAAGTAGCGCACGCCTTCTGAATGAGGCTGACAAATCGAGAAGACTGCAGAAAATGCAAGACAACAGGGGAAGCAATGAAGCACCTTTTGTGCACTTGCCTTACATTGAAAAGGCTACGCTTTAAGCATTAGGTGGACGCACGATACAAACGCTTGAAAAGGTCAGTCAGTAACACCACATACTTTGTTGAAATTCGCGTCAAGCGCTAGCGTTCTAAAGTAAGACTACTACTAATAGACTGCGTGGCGATGCTCCTTCTGATATCGCAAAGTACCAAAATTGGTATAGGCGTGGCTGATTAGCCTACCAGACTGATATAATTTAATATTCGACGTATATCGATTATTTGAAATTCGCATGCGTATATAACTCCATAAAGTCCGAATTGAAGAATACCGCGCTGATAATTGCTTATTGCTGATTATCTGGTTAAGAATTCATGGAGTTACCCCAGGAGGTAGCAAATAAAATATTATACAACATTTTTTAAATTTGAACATACCGAGAAGACAAAAAAATATTGAGAACCTTCCGATGGAGTTGGAAAAACTCATATGCGTAACCTGGCCAACCAGACAAAACAACGGCAAAAACTTATATCTACGACATCAAGGTGAAGCTCTGTATTTTATGGGATCAGAGGGACCTTCTGTATTATGAGCTTCTCAAACTGGGTGAAACCATTAAAAAGTCACAGCGGGTCAGAACTGGAGAATGCGGAAGCAATTCGAAACCTAATTCGTGGTTGTTTGCCGTTGTTTCCACTGACTTGTAATACGATGCATTGTCTTCATGAAACAACACTTTGTTTTTCTTCAAATGCGGCTGTTTTTCGACAATTTCGGTGGCTCCTCCCAACACTTTCATAATGCTACATAATAGTCGCTTATTAGTCGACGCAAAAACTAGTATTTATTATGCTTGAATATCTCCAAACACTGCCTCGAATCCTAAATTTGTCGCTATTTTTTTTTTTCAATTATCCCTCTCAAAATTTTATAATTCACAAGCTAATGATTGATAATTTTAGTGTTCGACTGGTGACTTTTCAATTTATCCTGTTGCTTATGGCTTCATAATTTAAGACTTCACGTACCATCTCCTCGGTAAGAAAGCAAGCTTGGGTCTGAGTTAACTAACAATACACTCGATATCTTTCTTTGACCGGCTAACTAGGACAGCAAATAAACCGTAAAAACCAAGAGAATTTCTTATAAAACTCACTCTTTCGATGAATTTCAAGATGGAGTGAACATCTTTAGATGTAATATTCGACTTTAAAAGAAAACGAAGTTCACAAACTGCCGATGGCAAAAACAACCGAAACGGGAACAGGGTTGATGGATAAAGTAATTCAAAATATAAATGTACTGAGCGGAGATTTTTAGAAGAAGCCAGGTAACGATTTCCTACGGATTTATTTGAAAGGTATCAAGTAATCATATCACTGCGATTCAGTTCAGAAAGCCTCACTTTTAGTTAAGTAAGAAGCATATAGGCTCGAGTTTAAGGCGAAAATAATTACAGAGCCTTTCTAATCTCAGCCTAACAACAATTGGTCAGCAACGAAGTCGTTGTTCCTTTGTTTCTTTGTCATCGTTGTCCCAACAGCATATGCAACTGTGACTGTTTGCTATTAATTGGACAAAGAACTGCAGGTATTATTGTGCAAAAAAGGATTTCTTGATTTAACAATATATTTTTAGCGAATTTGAAAGCCGAAAACTTTTACAAATTTCCTTAGGAACACTGATATGCTAAATTGTGCAATAATACTTAACCAGAATCCTGCAAACTATCAGCCGATTTGAAAGTCAAACCTCATGTCACATCGAGTTCGTTGGTGTTCGCACGCACAGACACAATTAAGGGCAACAATCCCAAATTTATTACAGCGTAAAATAGAATTAGCGTCCAAGTGTCTACTTAGCCTTTGTCCAACACTTTCCTTTTCGTCTACGTTGCTTTGTCTTTCGCTTAGTCTTTGTCTTAGTCTCCGCTACACAATGATACAATGCTGTCACGCAAGATAGGTAAATGTCAAATACCTGGGAGCAAACACTGCGGATTTTAAAAATGAGCTATGCAAATCGCATTGTGCTTAGGGCTAGAAAGCGCACAAATTGCCAAATAAAAGGTGAAAGGCGAAATATTTTGACATGCTAACGCTTAGCAAAGTAAACAGGATGAAATTAACTAACATTGTGTCACTTAGTCAAGGCTAAAGGTTAGGACGGGTTGGCGGGAACTTAGCACGCAGCGGGTGTGTAAATAATAACGGTTGTGCGTGGACGAGGAAGCAACGAGTAGAGAGTGAGAGTGCGCAGGAGTGTGAAGTAGGATTATCCTTTAAATGTGGTTATAGAAAGGTTATGCATGTGCGTGTGTTGTTCTTGTTGCTGTATATGTGGACAGTTGGCAAATTGGTTGCTGCAAAGGCAGGTAAATATATTTTTGCTTTTTTTTTTTGCTTGAAAACGAAAAGTGAAAGTGTCGTTTAGTTAGAAAATGTCAATTTTTGATTTACGATATTGGTGTTGTTGTTTTTGTTGTCACACAAATTACGTTTTCGAACTCGATTTCATTGTCAGCAATAAAAAAGTCGGCATTACGAGCTAGCGCAAGGTTGTTGTTGTTATTGTTTTGTTTATTATAGCTAATTTTATTATTGTTATTGTTGTTGTTGTTTTTTCCTTATGGTAGCTTATTATATTATTGTTATTGTTGTTGTTGTTGTAAATACATAATTAGTATTTGTTGTTGTAAAACGTTTAGCATGAACAGCCGTATTGTTGTTGTTTCTGTTGCCATGTGTTGCTGTTGTTATATTTACACTTATTAGTATTTTACTATTAACACTAATATTGTTGTTGTAAATACATAATATTTTTTGGGGTTGTAACCCGTACCTCTAACACTAATATTGTTGTTATAAATACATATTACTTTTTGTTGTTGTAACCCGTTTAGCATGAAATGCAGTAATGTTGTTGGTCCTGTTGTAATATTTGTTGTAGTTATGTTGATTTTTATTGTTGTTGTTTTTGTGAATTTTGTTGTTGTTTTTTATTTAATTTTTTGTTGTTGTTATAGTTATTATTATTCATTATGGATCATGTTTTTGTTGTAATTATGGATTTCGTTGTTGTTGTTGTTGTAATTAGCTTAGTAAGATAATAAAACTGATCAACTGTCAATGCCAACAAATATCCGCCGACGACAGCAAATCAGGCGCGTTGTCGCTGTATTTAGTATAATAAAACAGCTTCGAAGCTCATTTAATTTTTCCACTCGATTTTGTTTTTATTAAAATTATAGACACAATAATTTATTGCTCGAGTTGGTTATAAATCTTGCTTGGAATTCATTTATGCGCATGCCTGCGTGTGCGTGTGTGTTTGCCGTTGCGTAAAGCGAGCAAGCGGTAGAGCGATCGAGGTGAGGCACAGAGCAAAACTGTCACAGCGCGGTTCATTAGTTGCTGCTAAACTAAAGCTTTGACTGGCTGCTGCCTAATTTGTGAATTTTGAAAGCATAAATTCAATAAATGAAACTTATTTCGTCTCTACCATATTATTAAAGTAAATGCTCATATGTATGTGTGTATGTGGTGGTTTGGTGTGTTGGTGACACAAACGTCAGCGCATCAATTTCGAAAAGGTCAATGGAGCTATAAAAAATCAACACTTTGGAGCAGCAAAAACAAACAGTGTACTGAAAACTTATTTGGAATTCCAATAAATTACTTAAGTGGGTAGCGGATAAGTAGCTAAGCAGCCAACAAACAAACAAATCAACGCAGAGACGATTGAAAACAAAAATAATAAAGCAGCTACATTTAAATTATGTCAAGCGGGAATTTTGTGTGTTTGGAACAGCGAGTGCTTACAAAGCCTAAAAGCACTGCATTGATTGGTTGTTGGAGTAAATTTTTAAAATTAATGAATTTTAAAAGAGTAACAAACATATAGGGTACTCACAACCCGTCGCAAAGCATTGCAAAATCGTTAAATTATAAATTTTTACACTTGTTTAAAAAAATTGTTGCTATGTTTCGAATCGTTATAATTTATAACTTTATGAGACTTGTGAAAACCCTAATAATGTTATTTATTACACATCCGCGATCCCGATTCATTTAAAATATTAATATTCCATTCGCCAAGCGTTAAAGGATTGGGATTCGAACACGCTACAATGGACAAACTAGTAGCACCTAGCGCAATTGTATTGAACTTCGCTCTTCGGTTCTCTGAATCAAAGAAGAAAATTTCTCCGGAGCGGTTAGGCATTGTTCGATATTTTTGTCCGCCAAAAATCGAAGGAAATAATGGAGAGAACACTTCTCCAATCTGCTGAATGGCAGTGAAAGCATAACACCAGGAGATGTTAAAACCAATTCCATAACCGGTGACGATGGAGCTGACGTTCCATTGTACGACCATGAAGAAGTTCAAATAGCAATTAGCCGTCTGAACAATAACAAAGCGGTGGCGGCCGATGGATTGAAGGTCGAGCTATGCAAATACAACGGCGAAGAACTGATAAGGGGAATGCATCAGTTTTTTTTGTAGAATATGGTCGGACGAGAGGATGAGAATTGGAATTTAGGTTTGTTCTATCGACCCTATTGTATGAAAGATTAAAGCCCACCGTCAACAAATTGTTAGGACCTTACCAGTGTGGATTTAGGCGTGGAAAAGCAACAAGTGAACAGTTTTCACCAGGCGTCAAATATTGAAAAAGACCCGTGAATCGGGCATCGACACACACCACCTCTTCGTCGATTTCAAAGCTGTTTTTGTTACGACGAAAAGGGGATGCCTTTATGCCGCGAAGTCTGAATTTGACATCTTTGCAAAACTAACACTACTGTGTTAACTGACGTTGAACACTACCAAAAGCTTCGTTAGGATCGTGATCAGACAATGCCACTTCTTATCGTGGGACTACTTCAATCTAATGTTGGGGAAAACAATTCGAGCTGCAGAGCTGAATAGAGTAGATATAATCTTCTACAACAGTGTACAACTGCTGGCGTATGTCGACGGCAGCGATATCATCGACCCTAACAACTGTAAAAAAATAAAATGGGTCTGATAGTGAACGAGGGCAAGACAAAATATCAAAAACACAGTCATCGCATTCGTGGCCTGGCTCTCACGTCTCTATTACAACAACAATATCCCCCATGATCCCAAAGCAGCATAACTCTTGACAAGAGGTGCTACTTCGGACTGAGTAGGGATTTGAGAAGCAAAGTCCACTCTCGACAAACAAAGACCAAACTCTACAAGTCACTTATCATCCCCGTGTCCTGCTATATGGTGCATAGAAACAACAATGACAATATCTGATGGGTCGACGTTACGAATTTTCGAGAGAAAGATTCTGCAGAAGATTTAGCGTATAGGAAGCGGTGAATAACGTAGTCGATGGAACGATGAACTGTACGAGATTGACATAAGTAGTTCAGAGAAATAAGTGACAGCGCCTACGCTCGCTAGGTCATGTCGTCCAAATAAATAAAAACACTCCAACTCTGAACGTATTCGACGCAGTACCCGCCGGGAGAAGCATACTAAAAGGAAAACCTCCACTCCATTGGAAAGAGCAAGTGAAAAAAGATGTAGCTTCGCTTGGAGTCTCCAATTGGCTCCAAATTGGTCTTTATTTAAAAAAAACTTAAATTAAAAACGAATTACTTCAAAGCTGCTACGTTGGTAGAGCTGAGACACTATTTTTTTTAATTGTTGACCTATTTGTTTGCAATTACATTTGTAACTGCGGGCAGGGAGAAAGTTGTTTTGGGAGTCTCGCTAGCCCAACAAGTGCTAGTAAGCCCCAGAGTAGAACGTAACAGATTCATTGAACTGCAAGGCTGCAATGATAGGTGTTCTAACTAGACGGTTTTTCATTGACACTCACGCGGTAAGGTTAAGAAACTTGGAAGACGCAACTTGTCAATGTTGCAATGAAGAAAATGAAGTGGAAACATGAAGTAGAACTCGCCAGACTAAGTTAGAAGCATATCCATTGCCATACTTGTTGACATATTTTTTATTTGAATATTTTAAATTTTTCCAAGAAAATTTAACATAATAGTAGTCTTCAAATATCATACTATAATGTTTGGTTTTTAAAAATAGATTTCAAGTGTATTTGCAAAATCGTAGAAATGGACTTTGCTATAAATGAATTAACCCTACTCCCACTTTGAAATAACAATTTTCATATAAAAAAATACCGTTAAGAGGTTACATGGGTTTCACAGTTTAAAAAAAATCGAATTTTTTTGTCTTATTAAATTCTATAATATCTATAGAATATTGTCCTAAATTTTTAAGTTGATCCGACTAACAGTTTCGGAGATACAACCTTTAAAAGGTGGACGCTCGAGGTTAGGTATAGGAGAGGGCGCAGTAGGTAAAACTTTAAACGCGTTTTTCTCAAAACTATGTTTTCAAAGTCGGTTCTCAAGATTTCTCGAGAAATACTTAACCGATTTTGATGAAATTTTACACAGGTCTTCGAAATATGTTTACAAGGTCTTGAACGAAGGATTTTTTTTTTTGGTTTTTTAATTATAACTATTTAAAAAAAAAAATGTTGAGAAATTTTCATCGAAATTTGCATTTTTTTATAAAAACGTCTGCCAAAAATTCAATTTTCAATTTTCAGTATTTTTTTTTTTTTTTTTTTTTTTTTTTTTTTTTTTTTTTTTTTTTTTTTTTTTTTTTTTTTTTTTTTTTTTTTGTTTTTTGTTTCGTCATCCAATACCTAGCTTATTGTCTTTACTTTTTTCCGAGGGAGTGCCGCAAATGGCGTCGTAATGTCTACTTTTTTTTTGTTTTGAAAATTTTAGAAAATGTTTATTACACATGATTATTTTAAATAAAAAAAAAATTCATTAAAATATTTAATTTTTATATGTAAAAAAAATTATTGAAAAAAGCCGTTTTTTTCCCAAGGAAATCCATGTAACCCCTTAAGTGGTTATTTGCGTCCACATATACGTGTATCTTGCCCAACTCTTTCCGACAAAAAACCACTGAAAGTAGATATGAATTTGAACTACAAGTGGACTCGAGTAATTAAGTGATCATCTCAGTAAGACTCTCCGAAAAATTTCTGATTTTCGCATTTCTTTTTGTTTTTTTTTTATCAGTCTAATTTTTTTATAAACAAATACATTTATGAATACGAAATAAATATATGTGACCTGGTCTACGGAAAGGGGGCTTAGGTGTCAAAAAATCGTAATTGATTCGGATGGAAGATGAGATGATTTTTCAAGTGATAGAATCCAAAAAGTCATAAATTAGTTTTCGCACTTTAGCTCCCTTTTCGTAGACCAGGTCACATATATTTTTAAAACCACATTTTAGAGCGGAAACCGTTTTAAAAAACACCATTCTGAGAAAAACGCGTTTAGTTATTATCTCGCTGCATTCCCCACTACAAGAAACGCTGTAGCGACCGTAATAATTTAAAAAATTTTTAGAGAATGTTTATTGCAGTGTATATTATCCAAAAGTGCAAAAAAGAGAACAATTTTTGCGAAAATTGCACACTGAGACGATCCCTTCAAAAAGGAAACACATATAATGGAACTTTAGTTGGATATCTCTCACGTTTTCGGCTTAAAAAGAATCCAACACAAGATTTAATAGTTCAGCGGAAGAAGACGATTTTTTGCTGTTGTGATTTCAAGATTAAGAGCTCAACTGGAAACTTGGGATTTAAGTTTGCCAAACACTACTGATTAACTCTTTTACTTGTAAACTAAGAATAAGGGCTTACAAAACATCAGAACTCCAAGATGACCTGCCAGTCAGTACAAATCTCTAACCAAAATGTGTGAGCTTAATATAATATACTTATGAAAATAAACAAAGACGATACATTTCAACACTGCGCGGCGAGTTTTCGGACTAATCAAATAGATATTCGTTTATATTTACCCTAACCAAAGATAATTAATTATTATTAAAAACACAAAGTATTACAATATAAAAGCGTTAGTAATAAAAAAAAATATATATAAAAAAAAAATAAAATTTCGTAAACCAGTGATCGCTACTACAATATAAAATTATAGTGCTTCATTGTTATTAAGTTTTAATTTTGCAGTTATTCGTTGTCTTCCAGATGAACTGGCGTCGAAATTAAATTGGATTAGCAGGCTCCCTTGTCAATCTACTCTTCCCTTTTGCGCTGCAGACAACGCGGCTTTGTGCGGCGCGGCTACAAACACACAAACAACGGACCGCGCTTCATTTAGCTGTTGTATCACATCGAGCGCAAAAGCTGAAATTTGCAAAAAATGCGATCAGACAAATCTCATCACTAATGACACTGACAGTGACATATTTCTGACAGCTGATTGAATATTGTTTGCGGTCGCAAACATTCACTCAGCAACCGAATTGTTGGACCGTCTTAGTCGACCGCCGTTGTTACTGCTCTTGTTGTTGTTGCTGTTGCGCTTCCTTGGCGAATTTGCGCACTCATTTGCACTGATCCATCATAGTCCGCGTTGTCGTCGTCATCGTTGTCTTGCGAACGCAAAGCGGCCGTGTGAAGATGAAACTGCGCGCGCCGGAGATGAACGCGGTCGGCGGCGCAATCATTGTCGTGATCGCCACATTCAATGGCAATAGTAAACAGTGAACACAACAGCAGCAGTGCAAGCGCGTTGTCAACCCGTGAATATGAATTGCTACAGTTGGCTGAGCGGTCGAATCGGTTGGGGCCGGCGCGCTATTGCGCTTGTGCTTCGTGCAACACGCTTTGCATAGCGGCTCCATTTGATCGCCACTTGGCTAATCCTTTYTGCAACAACTTGACAGCTGTCTGGCATCCTTCTTAAATTTCGCGATGCCATCAATCAGCCGCGTTCTTGGCCACTATTGCAAGCGCACGATTGCTACACTGACGTCGTGATATTTTCTACTTTGGGCAACTCTGTGGTGATCTCTCGTCTCTTGTTGTTTCGTATGAGATGATTTCGTCTCAGCGCTGGCAAATGACATGACCGGATTGTAATTTTTTTTTTTTTTGTTTTTTGATTATTTTTAAATTTATTTATTCATTTATCGCTGGCTCGGTCATTACTTTGGTCGACAAATTACTCACTCTACTGTATGGTATGCTGTTGTTGGCAGCGGCAGTGCGGCGCGTCTACAGTTGATGGTGCCACATATTTGCCACTGCACATCTATATCGAATGCGACATTGAGTGCTGCCGCTTTTAGCCGGCTACTGCTTCCAGTGATTGCCTCCCAGTCCACATGACTGCACATGGCAGTGATTGGTGCTGTGCCGCTCCTCAGTGGCTCATCGCGATCAATCAACCGCGTCTAAGGTGAAGTGAAGGTCAAAGGCTTCTTTTTTTTTTTTTTTGTTTTTGATCCCAATAACTGATTGGTATTATCGTATGAGCCTTCTTCTTGACACCTGCCTGTTCAAAAACCGCCTTGCTGGTGTGGAGAGTGCGCTGAGAATAAGTAGTGCCTGGTAAGCGTGGTAAATTTACATTAATTTATATTAAATTAATCACGTTCTGCTTTACTGGTGTTAATTGCGTAGACAAGTAAAATAAACAGCGGACGCTTTATCACGCTCAAGTTCTTTAAACAAATAAATATCTTAAAGCAGAACTTATTTCTGTAGTAAAGTTATTAGTGTATTTGAGCTTAAAGTGTTAGTTACCAGATACCGTACTTCTGAGCTTATAAAAAAGTGGTGAAAAATATTTTGCAAAGAACTTTTACTTTCGGTCAACTTAGTTTCCCTCATTTGTACCAAATTTGCACACACAAAACAGTAAAATGTTGTCAATTAAAGTACAAGAAGCTTTCACTTTGAACAAAATACTCCACAGAGGCCTTGAAAATTGAATACAGATCTGTTAACAGTATTTCGATCTTAATTTCATGTAACAAAGAAAGATCAACAAGAACTGCATTATTCATTAGATAAAATTTATAAAAGAGCTTTATAATAATTGTCCGAGAAACAGACATTAAAAGAATGTTCGTTGAAGGAATATTGCTGAGACCAAAACCTATTTTGAAAAGAGCTTTTACTTAGCTTGAGTTTGATCATCTGAAGAGCTTTTACTCAACTCAGTTGTCGGCATGTGTAGCAAAATAGCAATTTAAACCGTAATTCAAAAACGAAGATCTTTCAAAAAGAGCTTTCATTTAGAATTTTAATGCAGTTTTGCATCGTCTGAAGAGCTTTCACTCAACTTAGTCCTCAAAATAATACTGGTCAGAAAGGAATCACTGAGACTGAGACTTTTTTTGAAAGGTAGCTTTCACTCAGCTTGGGATAGATCAACTGAAGAGCTTTCAATCAACTCAGTATACGGCATTTGCAGCAAAGTAGCACTTGAAAACCAGTATATAGTTCGCAATTCAAGAACAAGGAGCTTTCACAAATAGTTTTCACTCAGAATTTTAATGCAGTTAGGTTTGGGTCGCAGAAATAATAGCTTTTACCAGCAATTTAATATATTTTCGGTTTGCAATAAATTGGTATTCATTCAATTATGAGGAATTTCACTGCATTAACGTTCAGATATCTGATGAGCTTTCACTCGTATTAATTTCTTTATTTTGTACCAAAGTAACACAAATTTTCTAAGCAATTAATTGTTTTTAATTCAAAACTTTCATTCAGTTGGTTGTGGTAAAAGTAATAATAACTTGTATAATCTATATACAACAAATATTTATTGATTCAGTAATGAGTAATTTTCATAAAGAGCCTTGAATCAAAAGGCTTTCATTCAGCTTAATTTCTCGCATTAAATTTGTGACAAGGTGGCTTTTATCATACAATAAATTAATTCATTCGGAAATGATGAACTTCCCAAAAGAGCTTTTGCTCAATCTATTTTCAGCGATCTGAAAATTTTTTGCTCAGCTTCGTTGTCAATAAATACAATATAACGGTCCTTTCACAAATGCGAAGCTTGCAAAATTAGCTTTCACTAAATCCAGCTTCAGTGATATGAAAAGCTTAGCTTAGTTCCCAGCATTTGTAACATAGAAACCAGAAGAATATCTACGTTTTAATGAAGAACTTCCCAAAGAGCTATCACTCAATCTATTTTCAGTAGTCTGAAAAAAATGAAAAATCAACTTCCTTGACGATATTGGTGGCAATATAATTGCCCATATACAAATGAGGAGCTTTCCAAATGAACTTTTACCAAATCTAGCTTCAGTGTTTAGAAAAGCATTCACTTCAAAAAGAGCTTTCGCTCAATCTATTTTCAAAGATTTGAAAACATTTTGCTCAGATCAGTTGTCGGCACTTATGATAAAGTAGAATTTATTATGAAATATAATGGTCCATTCACAAAGGAGTAGCTTTCAAAATGAACTTTCACCAAATCCAAGTTCAGTGATCTGAAAAACTTAATTCCCAGCATTTGTATCATAGGAGCTAGAGGAATATCCACTTGTTTTTGAAGAACTTAAGACTTCAACAAAGCACATATAAAATAAAATTCCTCAAAAAATATATTATATTTATTTTCCAACGACTTAAATACTTCAGATATTCACAGATTTCTTGTAAATAAAGCAAACAATACTATGAGCTTTCCTTTAAGAGGTACAACTGCAACGATACCCAGCGGGTCGCTAATGACGAAACAAGTATAGTACTCAAAAGAGGATTTTCCAAGTCAGAAAATGGTAAGTATACTACATACTCATAGGCCAAAAAGATGGCATGCTTCCAAGAACATTTGGCAGAAATTATTGGAAAGACTTTCCAAAACGCTTTCATTCGCAATAATTTTCGGCAATTTCTGCCCAAATGTCTAGTATTTCTAACTGAAAACGAAAAAATCTTACTGCTATTGTAATAGAGCTCCTCAAAAGCTAGTTTAGGTGTTGTATGTTATTTAAAGACCGTTCCCCTTAATAACAATATCAACGGGCCAAAACAAAACGGAATGCTCAATAAAATTTGTCGTTAACACACTGTCTCTAACGTCTAGCGACAAATACATATATTCATATTATTATAAATACTCTTACTTATGGTAGTCATAACGGCTTGATCTTTCAAACAACTAGACTTTGAAAATAAATGTAGCAAACATTTCATAAAAAAAAGCAATCGTCATTGTGTTGCAACTATTTTCACTCAAATGTGGCGACAATTAATTACAAAATATGACGATCCACCCATTTTTATTATCGAAGCAGCGCAGCGCAATCAGCCAACCAGTCGAACGCCGAAATAAAAACCGACAAGCAAATACGCGCATAAGCGCAGCGCCGCGTCACCAAGCCGCACACGCTACAGTTGAGCATGCACTGCCGCGCGGGGCCAACAAACGCAACCATCCGTCAGTTTTTTAATATTTACCATTTATTTTGGTACTCGTTATTATTTATTTGCTGCGTTCATGCCGTGTTGCCGCGTCGCTTTCGCTGTCACCAGCCAGTGCGCGAAGACGCACAACAACAACGCGCGGTTGTGGTGGCGATGAACGCATTGCATCTTTCAGCAGCACATTGCGGCGCGCAAAATTGTCATTTCGGCTGATTGTTTGCGAACTGTGTGTGTGCCATTATGCGCGCCACCCCCTCTCATGCCGCGCGATGATGCGCGCACACATAGCGCCGCTCTAGCGCGCTACCCATAAAGGGTATTTAGTTCAGCCGCCTTGGCGTTTTGCAGATGTGCAAATATTATGCATATGCATGTGTATGTGTGTGTACATGCGGCAAGTTGACATCTTCTTGTCATTAAGTGTTGTTCTTCGTCTTGCTTCGTTGTTTTTGCACAGTGTTCTACTGTCTGCTTGTTTTTGCGCATTTCCTTTTTTCGCGTGTCGCCAGCGCTTGTCGAAGTTCGCGCAGCGAAATATCGAAAGCGGCAGCAAAAAGTCGAATGTGTTGCTTCGTTGCAATTAATAAACATCTTGGTATTTTTCTGTTTCTTCGCTTTGCTTTTGTTTTGTTGTAATATCACAAATTAATGTTCGATTCAGGAATGCGGCAGTGCGCTGTTGATGTTGCAACATGCTGGTGAAGAAAAGTCGCCGCATAGTTACATAGGTGCCAATATGGTGAACGTGTTGCATGTTACCGTCTGCTGCGCGTTTTTGCTCATTTTGCATAAACTTTTTCATTTCTTTATAATTTTTTCTTTCAGTTTTTCATTTTTTGCTTTTGTAATTTTTTAATGGCGTGGCAATATTACAACTTTGCAAATGCATTTCACTCCGCGTAGCGCTGTGTACTCCCTTTGCCGCATTGCATACGTAAGCATTAACAAATTGCTTTTGGCGTATTTTTAAGTGCTGCCAAGCAATTTGTCGCGCTTTTATTGATGTATAACATCGAATATGGCATCTTCACTTGAGTGGCGCAAATGTGGCGCGATTTTTGCTCAGTTGTGATTTTAAGAATTTCTCAAAATTAATGAAAGTGTCTCGTAAGAATTATTAGACGGCGATATTAGCGCTGGAAATTTTTTGCAAGCACAGTGACATCTCGATATGAAAAACTGGAAGATAAATTTCTTATTTAGATATTAATAAACTTGTTGCATGGTATAGGTTGCATGGCCGTGACGGCGAGTTCCGTACAAGAGGTTTTTTTTTTATAAGTTTACTACTTTTTAAGCTTTTTATTGGCACTTATGTACCTCGAAATTCAGTAAACTCATAGAAAAAGCGTTAACTCTCTTGCGGATCCTTTCGTCGCGCCTATTTCCTACGTTCAGTGACCTAACGTGTATACGATATTCTCCAAAAATAGCAAGTCAATGACGATTGTTTCTTAAATTTTCAAAAAGTATTAACTTTTTGTGGATACTTCCCAACTTTGAAAAAGAGTTCCATGAAAAAATAGCTTACCTTAAAAATTGGATTCAGAAGGAGAGACTTTGAGAGACTGACTCATTCATAATTTTATATCCGTTGTCAGTAACAAAAAGTCATTCCCATTCTACTATTCTGAGATATATGTACATCCCAAAAGAAACTGAAGGCAGCTTCACCAAGAACAAGGTTTAAGGTTCAACGTAGAGGTTAATTGGAGAAGATAATTTGCCCTAACTTTATCTCCTTAAGAAGAAATGTCACACCTATAGCTGCTTGTAAGGTTTGTCACATTTTCTCATCTGTAAAGGTTTAAAGATTTTAAACTCCCTGATGAATGAGATATTTCCAAATCTGAACTTAAAAAGGAAAGATTTGTCGCCTCGCGAATCAAAAAAACTGTGCTCTGATCCATCTAGCGAGCAGATCGTTCTTTATAAAGACTATCCGCGTTCCGAATTTATCAGTTCACGATGCAGTCCTTACGCTGGTAAATCGATTAAACAAGGATTGATACTTTGATGGAATAAATTCGCTACCGCTTTCCTTGTTTCTTGAGCATAACGTCATATAATTCGGTAGCCGATTGAGCAGAATAATGAAATATTTAGAGAAAAGTAACACAATAATTATCAAGTGGAGTTAAGAAAAGTAACACAATAGGGATTAAGTGGGATTAAGAAACAATAATAATTGAATAGAGTTAAGGCAACTTAAAGCACAGAAATTTGGAAAAGCGTAAAATAAATACGTTAATTAACTAGTTATATATAAGTGACATTAACAGAAAAACATGAGCTTAACAATTAGTGTTTAAGAGTTCTCATTGAGCATTTTTGTCAAAATCATACAATGTTTGACCAAATTTTTCCATTTTGCGGCCATATATATGAAAAGATTGAGGTAGTGTTTCATAAACACGAAAAATATGAAGTTTAGGGTGAGTTAGCGGATAGTCTGTCAACATTAATACGGGTTTGAAGAGCAATTTGCTAAAAATACAAAATGAATGATAAACTCGAGTTTGTGGTAGTGTATAGAAGTAAGGGCTATAAAATCGGTCAATTAAACATATTACCCAACCTCGAACAAAGAAGTTTAACACAAGTTTATGGAAATTTTTATTATGATTTATTTGGTGTTAGTGAATCGTTTGCTAAAATAGCAAAAGAAACAATAGACACGAGTTAGTTAATATTAAACTCGAGTCATTTGTATAGTATAGAAGTATAAAGTACAGGACAAGCCATTAAAAATTGGTTCGAAAATAAAAAACATGCCTTCGAACATTGAATTTATTAAAAATAATAATAAAATGAACACTGAACTCGAGTTAATTATATTGTAAAGAAGTAGTTATAAAGTAGAAGAGAAGTCGAGAAATTGGTTTGAAACTAAGAACATGCCTTAAAACAAAGAGTTTAAGGCGAGTGGAAATGTTTAAAATGATTTTTAAGGTGTTAGCAAGTAATGTTCTAAAATAACAAAATAAGTGATAAACTCGAATTGCGAAAGAATAAACTCGAGTTAGTTAAGGCGAGTTAGTGGAAATGCTAAAAGTGATTTATTAAACCTTAGCAAGTAATTTGCTAAAATAATAAAATTTGCCTTAAACTCGAGTTGGGGAAAATAAACTCGAGTTAGTTAAAGCTAGTTAGCGGAAGTTTTTAAAGTGATTTATTAAATCTTAGTAAGTAATTTGCTATCATAATAAGACTAGCGATAAACTCCAGTTAGGGAAAAATAAACTCGAGTTATTTGTATGGTATAAAAATATAAAATAGAAACCAAGTAGTAAAATAATAAAATGAACAATAAACTCGCGTTGATTATAAATTATTTTTTTATGATACATTAGCTATTAGTGCAAAAATATTATAATGAGGTTTAAACTCGAGTTAGTGAAAAATAAACTCGAGTTAGCGAAAAAGTATAAACATATAAAATTGAAAGCAAATCAGCAAAATTTGATTATAAAATAATTGAAACTGAGTCTGATTTCCATTTTAACTCTTATGAGGAACCTAATGAAGAGTGGCGTCCACACTTAAGGTTAAACAAAATTTTTGTAAAATGTGCGACATTTTGCTTAGTTTAAGTAGCGCATATATAATAAACCAAATTTTCAATACATGCCGCATTGCTAACCATTTCACAAATTTGCAATATTTTTATTATGAAAATTAATAACTTATTACCTCGAGCGACGGCAATTGGCAGCAAATATACTTAATGACTTATGAGCACATTTCAAACGAGACATTCGACGCGACTTATACGCCATTAGTGTGCTGATACTATTAAATTCACTTATATACTATATACAGGCACATATTCAATGATATGACTAATATATACAGACACATATACAATGACGTGCATTATATTTGGCAGAAAATATTTTGATTATAACTGAAGGATTCCTTAATGGCTAATGGCAAGTCTCGGAAATTGCTGCTTCAGCACGATTTCACCGAGTATTTCTATAAAATACGACAACTATAAAGATAATTCCTTGTGAGCGTGGCAGGGGCAGGCATGGCGGCCTTCAAAGCCAAGACAAGTCAAGTCAAGTCAAAAGCGAAGTCAACGGCACCCCTACCGCTGATTACACGCTGGATGGCGACGCATTACCCTTGTGAAATATTTGCCAACTATGACAGTACTGATGTCTCCATAAACAAAATTAATTTATGATAACTACAACTATTTGCAAACCAATCATTCGCCAAGCCAAGCCAAACCAACACTGTGTATGTTTATGTGTGTTTCTGGTTCTGTTTCTGTTTCTGTTTGCCGAACGGCCAATCGGTCACCCCACCTACACACGCCACTCATTGGTGGATCTCACACTATAGATTATATATATATATATATGTATGTGTGTCTGTGTGTGTTGTGGCATGGCCAGCGTTCCAACGAGTAATCTACGATTTTGATATGGAATAACTGAAGAAGAACAATGCGACATAAATTAACTATTTTATGTGCGCTTTTTGTTTTTATATCAACTTATTTTGTTGCTCCATTTGTTTTTGTTTATATTCCAACCAGTTATAAATATGTGCACGTGTTATATGTACACAACATTGTTGTTAGCTCTTATTGTTGTTATTCTTGTCGCTGGTAGTCTCCTGTGTTGGCACTTGTCATTAAGCGAAATAAAATATGCTGCGTCGTTGTGGACGTGGCCCATTCTGGTCATGTCCTGTGGAATGTCAAACAAACGAATGGAACATCAAGGTTAGACAACAATGTAGCAATAACAACAACAGCAGTAGCAACACCACAAATACCAACAACTTGAAAAACAATCAGTAAAAATGTAGCCATAAGCCTCAGTCAACGCAAACAAGTCCACGAGTGTACAAGTGAAGGCGAGAAGACACACCAAGCTAGCGACAGAGTATGACACAACAAAAAACAAAAACAACAATATCAATATATAGTAACAGCGCGCTAAAAACAAGGACACTTCGTCAAAGTGGTCAAAAAATAAATATACAAGTAAATGGGCAGCACGATGCTAAAACAAATACTCGTATATTAGGTTCGTTTGTATAACGGTTTTGTATGGAAGACGATTGCTGCCAATGTGCCGCTTAGCGCTGCACGCCCAAAACTATGCGATTATGAAAGGGCGCGGTTTTTATGCGCGCATATTTATTGGAATAAGTTTTAGGAATTAAGTTTGTAGTCAAATTCCTCAGCAGCCATTGAGCTAATTCCAAAATAAAGACCAAATTTCTCGAGATGATACTTACATAGATTTTTGCTGTTACAAGGTACGTTGCAAAGTAAATAGGATTAAAAAACAAAAAAAAACAGAACAAATGTTGAAACCGCTCCTGCTCTCTGCTACGGAATAGGCAATCATCGCCATAAACTTGTTTCATCGATTGAAACGTTTCGGTAAAAGTTTTACCAATTTTAAAACAAAATTTAATGTTGGCACTTCATTTGAAGCTCATTTTCGCACCGATAACACTAACATACTGACACTTTGAACGCAATAACTTCACTTACATATAGATGGCGCCACCATGTTGCGCTAGATTCAAAAAGTTCTGTTTACTTTGGAACGCACATTGTAAGCACGATGCTTCCGCCATACAAAAAACTACACCAAACTGCCAATAGGTGAATGCAAAGGCTGTTCATGAATAATTTGTGGATTTCTCCGCATCAGAAAAGTTTTTGGCCACTACTTAGATAAAAGGGAGTCTCATCAGAGAAGATTATTTTCTCAACAAAACCGTTATCTTTTTCAAGCTGTTCCAGGACAAAGCCAGCACATTCACGACCTCTACGATGGTTCAAACCCTTTCCTAAAATCTGGCAGGTTTTGGTTTTAAACAGTCGCAATAATTGAGAACGTCTTGGAGTCAACAAATTGCGGTCTTCAGCAATATTTGCCTAAACGATAGCAATATTTTCATTACATCGAGCAATTATTTGTCCTAGTGACATTTGTACATTGTAAAGAAAATTTTCGCTTGAAATTTTCAACAATTCGACGAATAGCGCGCACAAGTGGATGATTATTACGGCAATAAATAGACAAAGAACAGGAAAAGCACGATTATTTAATGATAAAATTGTATAACTTTGAATTTTTTTTCTTACAAATATCTTTCTATGATGAAATTGTGAAAATGACTGAATACAATGAAATAAAATGCAGATCATGATAAATTAAAAGTGGACGAAAGGACACTTAGAAATCATATCATCATTACCACGAGGTTTGTATCACCCAGATAAAACCGTCGGAGTCGGTATGTCCGTCTGCCAATATATACACCATCTCTTTCCTCAGTGATATCGAGCTGAAATTTGCACATGTCATTTTCGCCCTAACAAGCTGCTCATTTGTCGGACCCGTAGATATCGAATCATTGTAGGATAAAACTGCCATAAGCACTGAAGATCGAAATTAAGCGCTTGTAAAAGAAGCTTTATTCTTCACCAGGTATCTTCAAGAATAAACTTCATAAATTATTCCCTAAGTCAATGATACAATCTCCGTCCTGATCGAACCACTATTGCGTATTGCTGCCATACAAATGGACCGATTCAACTCTAGTCCTTGTATGGAAAAGTATTTAATTTGAAAATATATCTTTACAAAATTTGGTAAGGTGCATTACGTATTATCTCAGAAATCACTACAATCTGCGAAAGTATTGTTTAAATTGAAGCGACAGCATATAGCTGTCATACAAATAAGTTTTATATAAAAACTTTTTTTATTTGTGAAGGGTAGTGCAGTTTTTAATCTCTTACGGTGAATTGCATTTAATTAAAATTCCAATTAATCGCTCTTTGGAAGCATATTTATAATAGTATGTCAAAAAAGTCTTGCGGCATTTTTGGAGAATTTTTATTGAATTTTCAATAAATACAACTTTTTTTTTGATGACTCATGCCCAGCTCTTGACCGATGCTACGGCTGCTACTATGCCGGTCTCTTTCGAATAATTCAGCGGTTTTATCGCAATTTTCAGAGCTTGACGCATCTTCGACCACCTCTACACCAGCACGAAAACGTTGAAACCATCGTTGTGCGGTGGAAATGGAAACTGCATCGGGTCCATAAACTGCACAAATTTATTGGCGACTTGAAATGCATTTTTGCCTTTATCGTAGTAGTACTGTAAAATATGCCGTATTTTCTCTTTATTTTGCTCCATGTTTGCAAACCTATAACTGACGAACGACTTAAAAGAAACGACAATCAATCAAACACGTATTAGAGCATGAAATGAGCTTTTCAAAAAGGTATAGCATGACCCGATGCAACGAATAAAACTAGAACTAAGCGCTCTTAGCGCTAACTAGCGAAAATACCGCAAGACTTTTTTGACAAACTAATATATTTTATATTTTCTTTAACAAAATATTTATCATATTCGGTTTACATATCTACCTTTTCTCACAAAACAGTTTTTGAAACTTTTTTAATAATTATTTTGAAAAAATATTATTTTCAATACTGACATTTTCAAACAGGTAAATAAGAAGAGACACCAAATCATTGGGGAACAATTTATTTTTACAGCAATAGTCTGTGTTTAACATTTGTAGGTACATACATATGTATATTTATAAATAATTAATTGGAAGAATATTTATTGCCGAATCTGCTATTTGTTTTCTTTGTGGAATTTATTTATTGCACTTTCTTTCAATAAATTTTGTGAAATGTTTTTGCGTTTTCAAAAGAATTAAGAAGTGAATAAATAAATAAAATGAAGAGAAAGTCATAATTAATAAAAAGCTTTTTGCTGCCAGCAACGAAATATTTGGATTTTTTGAAAATTAAAAGATATCAATCTGCATTATATGTGCTTTTTTTTAATATTTGCAGTTAAATGGTCTATACTAGGGCTCTGAAAGTTATTCGAAGAAGCTGGAAACTGATTATTTGAATAACCGGTTTATAATTGGTTTTTAACTGGTTTGTAATCGTTACTATTACAGAGTTTATATAATCGTAAAAAAAAGTCCACTTTTTTCAATAAAAGTAAAAGAATTGATAGTGATTCCGAAAAATATTCGATTAAGGTGAAAACCGATTACTTTAATAACCGGATTGTAGCCGCTACTATTACAGAGTATATCTAATCGTCGAATTTTTTTGTTTCACTTTTTTCAATAAAATTAACAAAAAAATTGATATGGAAATTTTTCGAATAAGGTGATAACTGATTAGTTGAATAACCGGTTTATAACTGTTTTGTAACCGGTTTGTAACCGTTAGTATTAAAGAGTTTTTATAATCATCGGTTGTTTGTGTTACACTTTTTTCAAAATAAAACAAGTTTAAAGTGACTATTGGAATAGTCGACAACGAAAAGTTAACCGAATAGTAGAAAATGAGCGGTTAATCGAATATTCGACGAAGTACCAGTACATATAAGGATACTGCTAATCGAAAATTATTATTCGAATAATATATTATCCGGTTAACAAGAGCTCTGATCTACAAATATAAATATAACTAAAATTTTTTCACTTAGAAATCAAAAAAAAAAAAAAATTTCTTTGGAACTAAAAAAAATTTAAAAAAATTGGCGAATCAAATTTTTTCCCAATTAGCCAAAAAATCGAAAAAAATATCAAAGCAAGCAATTTTACTTGGAATGCACCCCTTCTACATACTCCTTTCCGCTCACACCTCGCCACACCACCCGCTTAATACAAACAAATCGACTCAATCCATTCGAATCTCGTCGATTCAATCCAATCCGCTGCGACCAGCAATTTGGCACACACCTAAACCATCACACATACGAAGGCATTAACATCAACACACATATACAAACACACGTATATCCAGCACTAAGTTGCAACGACGACATATCGAATAGAAAAGCCAAACCAAAGTCAACAAAAGATAGCGTAGCGTGAAAACAATTCCAGCAAGCGCAACAATAACACACCGAATTTATTATGCTCGTATTTTTTTCGTTTACGAAAGACAAAATGACAAAAATATAGTTTATGTCACACTCAACCTTTACTGCGATGGCAACGAATTTGCCCCAGCACTTGAAGGCAGACCACCCACACACATACAACTTAACTCACACACACAAACATACACATACTTACGAACTCACCAACCCCCTTCTGTTTTAGTGCATCAAAAAATTCGCCAAAATGCTGGCCAAAAATTGCGCTTCGCTGCACACACACATACACCCACACATACATATGGTGGAAGGCGCTGCTGAGTGACGTCCGCACAGGTCAGCCCAACTGACGCGCACCCAGCTGGATTTGATGGAAACGCAAGTCGCCGGTGCTTCATCCCCTTCAAGTGCAGCGCCAGTCCATCGCACGCTCGCTCACTGGATGGCTGCTGACTGGCTCTGGCTGGCTGGGGCGCTCGTTCGCTTGTTCCCTCGTTGTTTACTTGCGCATTGTTTGTTGTTTTATATTCTTGTGGCGCATGTTTGTCTTTCATCATTTTTTTATGGAATTTATTTGCTCCACATCAGGGTTTTGGCTGTACTGGCTGTTGTTGTTGGCGCGAACACTCGTTTGGCAAGGGGGTTGTGTGACTCCTTGAGCTGGCTGCTGTTGCTTGCGCTGTTGTTGCTACCAATGTGCTGTACAAATGTATGTGTGTGTTGCGTGTGTGTGTGTGTGCTAAGGAGCAACATTTCCACTGACCACCATTCGTGGCTGTCACACATTTATAACTGTATGCTTTTTTGTTTTTGCTTGTCCGCTATTTTATGTTTTGCTCTCCGTGTTGTTGTTGTTGCCTATTGTTCGTCCTTTACTATCTGTGGCGGTCGCTTTTTCACATTTCACATTTCGTTTTTCGCCTTTTTGATTTCATTTCGGGGTTTTTTTCCGATTCCTTTTTATTTTTGTTGCTGTTGCTGTTGCTGTTGTTGTTATTGTTTTTGTTTTCTTGATGTGCAACATTTTTCTTATTTGCAATAAATTTGCTTATGAATGTTTGTTATAGTGGCGTTGTTGCTGCTGCCTGTGTAGTGGCTTTACCCTAGTTACCGTTGCTTTCTGCTGATGGAATATGTAAGCATGTGTGTGTGTGTGTTTCTGTGTGGCGGTACATAATTTTTGGCATTTTGATGTTAACTGTAAAATTTACAACACTTTGGTGTGCCACCATGACGAGGCTCCTCTGTTGCCACATACGAATGGTTTTCGGTGTAATATGAAAGAATAAGGGATAGTTGCGATGTCGTACTAGATATGATAAAAGAAGCATTTTTTAGAACTTAGAACATTTCCATAACTTAGACTTTGTTTGACCTTTTAAAACTCTCGAGTCAATCAATAAATTAAGCTCGTATTTTGTACGTATACGGTTGTTGGATCCCTTAAGAAGCAACCACGATTTCATAAACTGGTTCAGAATTGAAGAACTACTGCTAATGTCAAAAAAAGTAAGGCTTTGTTGATAATTTTAAAATTATTATTTCAAAATCTGCGTCGTCCCCCTCAAAGTAATTACTCGTGGCCCCAATACACTTAAGCAAACGGTTTTTATAATCCTCGAAACAGTTGTTAAGGCTAATTGCCGAAGTAAAATATAATTCCGGCCCCTTTTTACGCATATCTTCGCGCAAACGGCGCTTAACACTCAAATAATATTCCTTGTTGATGGTGTGATTGGTCAAAGCAATTCGGAGTGCACAGCTTCCTTCTTGGCATGCTTTGGCGTGTTTTTTCGGCTTAGGCTCACCTTTGACACGATATTCGGCTGTTTCTGGGTCGTAAGCGATATAAAGACTACCGTAGAAGCTCTGAGGAGGTAAAAAAGGGTGAGACTAACAAACCACTTCTATGCGATTGCAAAGCTCTATAAAGGAAAACGAGCGGAACTGTCGTTTGAGAGCTTCTTAACGACATCTCGGAGGCTGCTGAGAAAAAAATTTTCGTACTGATGAACTTCATTTTTACAGCCAATTGAGTTAGGCCAATTTAATCCCGGTATTATGACAATGTGCCGCCTAAAGTCGTGTGACGGTCACTCTACCCATATACCTACCTACCCAGATTGATATGCTAAATTTGTTCTGAAAAATTTACTATAGAGATTAGATGAAATTTGAAGAGTTTTCTTAATTTAAATAATCATTTTGATATCGTTTAAATCTTTATTAAATTCTTGACACAGACTCTGTCCAGTTTTAAAAATTTCTTAACAATACTTACATCCCCGTTGTTCCTAAAATCTTAGGAAGATTGATTTTTGTCTTCAAATGCCGACTTTCCCTTATCTTAGGAAGATTTTGGGATGAGCTTGATTTTTGTCTTCAAATGCCGACTTTCCCCATTTGTCACAACTTCAACGGTATGCTTATTTTCGGATAATTGGCTGCATTTCCAAAACTCGTTTTTCTAAACAATCGTGGAAGTATGTGAAGTTCCAGAGCCCCTAATACTTTTATTTGATGCTTTGTTAGGTCTTTTAGAATAATTTTCCTATTTCAATATAAACGTGTTTTAGGATGTTCCTCATCAGATATTCAAAATTCCCGTTACAATATTATTATTATTTTTTTTTCAAATATTTTATTGGCGCTTCAACTGTTTCAATATCAGTTAAGATGTGAATCGGAAAATATGTTATAAATGGAGTTGGTTTAAAGTAGTCTCCAAAGGCTTTACCAGCGGAAGTTTGCATACGAGAATCAGTCTAGTGTTGACCAAAAACATTTTCTGTATATTTGTTTTATCTCCGTCGGAACTCTATCCACTCGTAACTTGAAGAACTTCCATTTTGAAGTAAAAAAACTTCGCCATCAGATGATCAGATAACTCCATTTTCGAGGTTTCTTATAAAACAGGTACAACTTGATAGAAAGTTCAGTGTGTGTCTGAGTATTTTGAGACTTTTATTTGTGCATGGGTTCATGATTGAATTTAAGAACGTGTGCTTTAATCAATAGATTCTGATTTTTTCCACTCTTTCACTTGATGCGCCTGTCAGATTACTCCACCTTCGGGGTTTTTTTGGTAAATCACATAATTTAAAAGCCGTCTAAACCAAAAATTTCTGGGTATCTCTTTTGAGACTAAGATTTGAGAATCGTTTCACATTTACTATATCTTTTTCAGATCATGATCAATACTACAAATAATTTAAGACCTTGTGCCTCACTCTTCTCTCTTTTACTTGTTGCATAAATAATTTATGACATGATTTTTAAATAATTTTTAAGGAATTTTTTCGTACCCTTTTTTGATGTTAACTGTATTCCTGAGATGGTGTTCTGCATCGGCTGGAACAAATATATTAGTAGTCAGAAGAGGCATAGACTAAGATATATGGCGGATGAAGCAAAACTCTTTTCCTAATTTTTTAGTTTTCAATCGGTCTTGCAACATAAGATCGAGTATTATTATAATGGAAAATTTTTAATGAATATCAAATTGTGTGGAATATCAAATTGACGTTTTAAATGCTCCAAAATGCGATGGTTTCACTCAATATGTGAGAGGGTTGAAGGGTGACCAGTCTTCGGCGGTTGGTCTTCCTAATTTCTTGAAATAAAATTGGCAAAGAAATGAAGTCAAATGTTCATGAAGTATTGAATGTATGTTGATGCCTTTCTAAAATTCGTCTAGGAGTGATCTACGACCTTGATTGAATTCATCATACCATCGATAAAGCATTCATGCGGTCGGGTTAGAGGTTAGGTATTCAGACCAGGGTTTGTTTTTTTTTTTATTAGAAGTTCGAAGAAATGGTATGCAAATAATCAGAATTTAATACTGAATACCAACCTAACTGCTGTATATCCTGTGATGCTAAGTCTTTTTAAGCGCTTCACCGGGAAACTTTGATCAGCAAACTCTAAAAATCCATTCGCAGCCATCACATTGTTACTACTTTGTAACACAATGATTAAAGTCGGAGAAAGACACACAAAGTCTAATCCGGCAAGCTTTCACAGTAAATCAAAAATGAATGACCCATCAGTATAATTGCCGCAGTTGATTAAATCTCCGCAGACTCTTACACATTTCACAGGCAAATCGTAAATCGAATGTTCAATAGCTTATGGCTTTCAAGCGTTGTTGCAACGGCTGCAACACGCACGCATACTTGCCACATGCGCAAAACAAAAAAAAACAAAAAAAAAAAACGACCCAACAGTCGGACGAAACCCACGACGCTGACGACATATGAAGTGCATACTCGTAAAAACTCTATGACTTTTTGTAATAAATCTCCAACTTTTAATGCGCATCGTTTGCAACACAACAACTTTGTCATAATTTTGTCATAGAGCCAGCGCGCCGAAGGCCTGCGACAGCAGACGACTGCTATGCATCATTAGCTAGATCGCCGCGTCCGGACGTGGCTTTACGACCACATTAAATCTAATGAATTCTTCTTAATTCAAATTAAACGCTGATCATAAAGCAGCAATAATCGAAAATGTCGCCGACAACTTGCCGTTTGGCGGTGCGCGCATGTTGCATGCAGCTACCAACACGGCAACTGGCGGKCCGACAGCAGTTGCAAGCGAATGCAACAATGTGCAACGCAGTCAGCGTCTACAATGCGGCATGAAAAAACAACAACTACCGACAACAGATACAACAACAACAAAAGCAGTCGACAACAACAACAATTACAAGCATGTCAACAACATAAGTGCGTATGTATGTGTGTGTGTTTGTGTAGTGCGTCTGGTCGGGTGCAAATCATGCAACAGCTGTGCTTGTCTTTTCTTGCCTACGCGACGACAGCTAGCCGCAACAGCGCGCCGAAATGCAAAAGAGAGCTAAATACGATTGCAACAATTACAACAAATCTGCAAAGCAGTTTAGTCCCTATAAAAGCCTATGCTGCCGTGTTGGAGGCAAGCAGATGGCTGCTGCAACGCGCTTGTCATAATCCATTCACATGTTGCACTTGCAGAGGTGCATACCACGCACATATACACACATATATATTGTCGCACATATTCACATATGTATATTCAGCCGACTCGGCTACTTGCCGCATGACACTGAGCCGATCACTCTGTGGCAAATGCAACAGGCCCATCTGTCTGTCTGTCTGTCTGTCTGTTGTTAGCGGCAAATTTTGTTGCGGCGTTAACAATGTTGCGACTTTCTGCGTTCCAATCCATCTGGCAGTAAATTTTGTGCTAATTGTTGATTTGCATTGCATAATTGTCTACTAAATACTTGCCGCGTCGGCTTATGTAGCGATAAGGCGTTCGTTGTTGCATGGTGGTGGAGAGCAATAATAATAGCTTAAGCGATCTCTTACACTGTTGTAGATGTTAATCCATGCATGTATTTCGTGAGATTTATTTCATTTAAACTATGTGTTTAAGATTCCTTTAGGACGATTACTCGAAAATGTATGCGAGAGTGACCATGATAACCTCAAAAAATCGTATTTAACCTTAAAAAAAAAAAGCGTATTTAACCTAAAAAATCGTATTTAACCTCAAAAATTCATATTTAACCTCAAAAAACTTAATTTTATCTCAAAACATTGGATTTAAACGCAAAAAATCGTACCTAACCTCAAAATCTTAAAAGCTTACAATTGAATTAAGAAGTATTTGGATAGATCCGACAAAAAATAACACCTTCGATTTGAGATGTAATATTTAATATTTAATCAAAATTAAACCGGACTGTTTTATTTAAAATGCGCCCACAAACCGAATCGATCTTTTTTTGTGTTCATAGATTGGAACAACCCTTATTTATGTCCATGTGACGTTCGAACTTCATATTTCAATTAGTGTGTGCTTCGTAGCTTTTTATTTATGAAGGAAAAAGTTTGTCTCAGGATTTTTCAACAGACAAATTTAACAAGTTCGCTTAAAAATTTGTATTTCGAATAGGAAACACGCCTACGAAATCATTGAAAATGTTGCTGAAGTATTTTGAGGAGTCTACCTATCACGAAAACAAGTTTTCACTGCCACAAGACATTCACTGAAAATTATGAAGTCTGTGAAAATCATGAAGTCATCGAAAACTTGCCTTATGTTAGTCGTCCATCCAAGAAATAGTACTTCAAAATCATCGTGTTAGCATCAGAGCGATAGCAGATGATCTCAACATCCACTATGATTCGAAAGTTTGGTTAATGTTTTGATTATAAAAAGACCTGAATATTTTGTAAAAACGATGACGAGTAGAGGTCGCAAAAGAATTGTTAAGCAGTGCGTAGCTGAGTATCCTAGATTCAGCAAACTAATTATTACTACTGACGAGACATGGGTTTGTGAAAACGTCGTCGAAACTGTCCTTCATTCTAACGAAGGCGCTCCAAAAATCAGACGGAAACGAATAAACCACAATTCACTGATAGCTTAGAAGTCCAATCGAAGATTTTAACAAGTATATGGAAAGCTAAATGAATGATGGAAATAGCCGAACTAAAGTAATAGCTCAAGTGGGGCCGGTTACGCCGCACTAAATCCATCCACTTAACACCACTCTCACTTTCGTCTGAAACCGAAGAAATAGCCCGTTTTCTGGTCTTACCGCTAAGTAATTTTATCTTCCATTTTCACTTTCCCCCAAATTGGGGGAACTAATTCAGAAGGCGGTTTATGAATGTTTACCTCTTTAAATAGACTTGGGAGTGAAGCAAGTGCAATAAATCTAATTAAATTTATAATTTAATCGATTTCATTTCAAGTACAGTAATTTCATATTCAATTTGAACTTTTTTCTTCTCGATGACATAGTTGAAAAGAAGAGAAGGGGAATGCAAGTCAAAAAGGAAAGTAAATATTGGCGTAAATATTCTCTCTTAACTAGCCCGTTCATTCGATGAAATTCACCAGCCTGAAACATCGTCAAGAAACCCTAGACCGATAGTTCCGATTGCTTTTCTACGTTTTTACGTTTCTAGCCTGTCTATTAAACAACAAGTTTATATATTAAACAGTGACCCGCTAGCACTCCTAATAGAGTTCATTTATCATTCCTTTTATATTTTAATAGTCGACAGGTGCAGCGCATATTCCATCCATGCCATATTTACTTGCTTGTTGACTAAGTTAGGGATTGATTCCATGGAACTCAGATTTAATCATAACATAAGGAAGTACCAAGCAATTAAATTCCCTCTTTTCCGGAGCCTAATTATAGTTTAGTGTCTGTTACGGCTAATATTATATATCTGCTTTACAATACAAGGTTTTTTACTATGTTCTGGAACCCATTGCAGTTTTATCGTGAAATAGGATTTAATTGTAAGTATAAAGGAAAATTAGAAAGAGTTCGAAAATTTTTAGAATCTCTTTTTATCCGCACTAAAAAAAATAGTAAAGAGACCTGTGCTTTTCAAATAAAACAAATTAGGCAATCAGGATCTATACAACGACTTCAACTACTTGTAACAATATTCAAAACCAAAAGAAAGAAGAAAACTTGTTTCACATTGAGGGTGAATGCGAGTAGTGAAAGTGAGAAACACCCAGAGACTCTCTTTATCATTACTCAAAGGAAACTATAAGATTGAAACCCGATATATCTCCACCCAGGGATATAACTGGAACCCATTCCAGGCTTATCTTCAAAAAGAATTGATTCGTATGTATAAGCAAAAATTAAAAAGGGTTCATAAAGTTTCACAACCTCATTTTAAACGATTTAAAAAAAGCAGTAAAGAGGCCTGTGATTTCGTTCAAATAAAAAAAAAAAAAAAAAACAGATAATCAGTATCTATGCAACGACTTCATCTCTCGATATTTAAAACCAGGGAAGACGCGAAGACTGTGAGAGAGGAAGAAAACTGGCTTTGCATAAAGAATGAGTTTTTGTTAACATTACTCAAAGGGAACTCTAAGATTGTAATATGAGATTTTCAAGTTTCTTTAACTCACTGTAAAATATCTCTCGGAAGCAAGATCCTGTTAAAGAACTGAAAATAACAGAAAGTTTTAAAATTTGCTCCAAATAATTTTTAGTTTTCTCATGTTGATACCGCCTATTGGTATTCAAGTCCACTATATATTACATTACAAAATTAATATTTTCTACTACATAAAACCCAAATTAATATACCAAACTTCTTAATTTCAATCGCCACAGTGTCAAAATCGACATATAAACGCCTCTCTGGAATATCTTGTAAAATTTATAGTGATCCTCTGTCACTCGCATTGCCAACAAATGGACTGAACTACACATGATATGATGACAATTTAAGTCACTTACGGCTATGCAAATAGTGAAGCTAACCAGTAGTACGCTACTACAGACATAACCTCGCTTTTGCTGTTTACACTGACAGACGCAACTGATGCGCAATTGCTATATAAATATGTTTATATGTAGTTTGTTGCAAGTACGAGGGGTAATTTTTTCATCAACAGCATCAATACTCATCATCAACAACAACTCTTTAACCATCTATCGAGCTTACCCACACCAATCACGGAGCTGATGCTGCGCCATGCAACGATAGATTTATGCCATAGATTGTGACAACAATACCTTACTTAATGCTTGCTCCGGTACAGAGTAGAGACATTGATGGCCTGCGGCTAGTCGGCTCGGCTGCTGGTTGCACAATCGAAACGGAAGTGGCAGCTATGCGACGCATTGTGCCCATCAAATGGTTGAATGATCCGCTAGCGGGCAAAATGGATGGATAACTTTTGCCGCCGCATGTATGTGTATGCAGATTATGTCTGTGTGTGTTGGCGTGGTGACGTATGCAAAATCGACTTCCGCGTGAACGGCCAACGAAGCTACGCAAATATTGTTATTTATTTATGTAATTTCTGCACTTTTTTGTTGTTTTTGTTTTCGCTCGCACACATGTTGCAAATGCCTTTTGTAGTTCGTACCGTTATGTCGGCATGTTGCTAACGGCACTGCAGTAGGTCCTGCAGCCAATTGAAAGTTTTTGGCGAGTGGCAGAAGCAGACGACTTTTTGGGATGGATGTGGATCAACGAGTATCTGTGAGTGTAGAAGTGTATGTATCCACGCGTGCGAACGGAAGAAGTCGGCGCATGTATGAAGTCATTCACTTAATTTATCGCTTGATGAATGTCCTTGCGGATGACTGTAGGCTGTCTATATATACATATGTAGGTAAGTACTGTATAGTTGGTGTTAGGGTGGACCAAAATATGTGGAAATGTTTAAATTCAAAACCGTGAAAATATGGGATATTAGGGTGTGTCAAAAAATTTTAATTAAAAAAGTCGCATTAGGGTGCCGTAAATGCCGTCAATATGTCTTAAAGTGGGTTAAAAAACGTTTAATTTGTTAACTTAACACCGAAAAAAAGTCGTTTATTACCAAAAAGACGTTTGTACCAAAAAGATTTTAATTTTTTCTTAAATACCGTGAATATATCTTAAGGGTGGGATAAAAAAACTTTATTTTTTTCACATATTTATTATGGTGGACCAAAAAAAAATTTCCCACTAAATGCTGCGAAATTATTTTACAGTAAACAAAAAAAGCTTTCAAATATTTCAGTAGGTACGTTATATTAGGGTGGAGCCCGATAAAAGCTTTTAATTTTTTTTCCTTAAATAACGTGAATGTACCTTAAGGGTGGGTCAAAAAACGTTTAATTTTTTTCCTTAAATACCGAGCAAATATCATTTATTATGGTGGACCAAATTAAAAATATTTTTCCCCTAGAAATCGTGAAAATATTTCGTATTAGGGAGGGCAAAAAGAAACTTTACATAATTTCCTTAGGTAAAGTGAAAATATCGTATTTTCGTCTGGAGCCATACAACATTTAGTTTTTCCCTTAGATGTTGTGAAAATATTGTATTAAGGTGGGCTAAAATAAGCATTTAATTTATTTCCTTTGATAACTCAAAAATACCATATACTAGCGAGGGTCAAAATATTTTTCATTTTTTTTCTCATATACTGAGTAGAAAACAAATCGAATATCAGGGTGTGACATAAACTTTAATTCTTGTCCTTGCATATCACGAATATATCGTATATTAGAGTGGGGTAAAATGAACATTTATTATTTTTCCGTGAATATCGTAAAAATATATTTTATTAGGATGGTCAAAAAAACGTCTAACTTCTTTTCTTATATAAAAAACGGTAAAAGACATTTTATAATAATATATTTAGAGGTATTAAAATTTTTATTAAGTCACCAATTATTTAACAAAATTTAACCTGACTTTTTTTTTCATAATTTCGGCCAATATATTTACGGCAACTAAAGAAAAATACAAACAAAAAAAAATTTTTTTTTTGCCCACCCTAATATCTGCAAGCGCATATCCACATCAATATGCTCACCATTTCTTGTTGTCGTTGTTGCATAACGTTGACATCGCCTATGATGGCGTCGTTGAACACATTTAATGGTCATTTGAGCGCTTGATAAACGTTCAACAGCCACACCCATTGTCGCTGCACCACCATTTGTTCTGCTCAAAGTGATGGAATGTCCATGTTGTGTTGTGTTATATTATGTCTTTGTTGTTATTGTTGCTCTGTGCTCTTTTGCCTTCTATGCATTCGTTCGTCATCTTTTTTTCTCCCATTTTGTTGTTGCGTTACGTTGCGACTGCCGTAGGCGTGCAGCTTGCCAGCTAACTGCTTGCAACAACGCGCTACCTATCTACCATACCATGTCAAACGGTCAAGGCTTGGTCCAACCGAAAAACCATCCATCTGCAGCACTTCATAAATAGTAGTTGTCAGTATGATTTTTGGCTCGTTGACTATTGTATCGTCCTTGTTTGCTGCGGCACTATCCGTCAGCGTGGTGTTGTTGTGTAGTGTGACACATAAAGTGTTGCAGGGAAATATGTGGAAAGTCCACTACCATATGTGGCTGTCATGTGTACTGTGTTGTCGTAGTTGCTTGCATGGCTTTTCGTTTTATTGTGCGGTTGTTGTTGTTGTTGTTGGAGATTTGTAGTTTGTTTAGCTGGCAGTCGTTGTCCTCATGATTTAGTTATCATGTTAATAGCATCACTTGTTTAGATAGAAGATGAATGGATGTGATATTCATCACTCGTGGTTACAAGCTCTCTTTTAATTGAGTTCGTTTACTTGGGACGTACGAAGTACGTTTAGAAGCAAAATGATGGAAGCGATTTAGACGGATTTTAGAACTTCATATAGACATTTAATTTTAGAAAAAAAAAATATATTTTTTTTTAATTTAGGCATTGGTTGTTGGCAGAATTCTGCCGATAAAAATCCGGATCCGATCCGATAAAATGTCATAACTAAGCCGAAAATTAAGATACACCTCTTGCGATAGTGTAAAAATGGATGAAACGGATGTTAACCCTGCCCACTCACCAATCTAAAAGCTTTGTTGAATAAATCAGCAGAAAAGCTTAATTTTACGTACGGGACTGTAAGGGAGGGCTTTAGTGGAGTCACTCGATTTCTACCACATTCGATAGATAACACTAATCTGACATTCTTATGCTAAAGCGAATGAGTAAAGTTGATGAAAAGTTGGTCTCTTATTAACACTTCAAGCGATTGTAGTAATAGTAAAACCGCGGTGAAATTTCGCAAACAGTGAGCAAACTAAACTTGATGATCACTAAGGTTAGCTATGCGCTTGGTGGGATTGAGAGGGAATTACCTACTATGAGCTGCTCCCCTACGACCGAACACTTGATTGAGATACGAGTATGTACTGTCAATAATTGAACCGTCTGAAGGCCTCCAGGTGCTCCTATAACTTTGTTGGGAGGTTTTTATGCATTCATCTTATAGTCAAAACCTGACCGAGTGACTACTACATATTTTTGTCTATGAGCAATGATTTCGCTTGTGAAAAATTTGTCTTAAGATTCTAAAAATTAATTCCGGATAGTTGAGCGGAACTAACAGATTTGGTATTTTTATCAAATAGTTTAATGACTTAATTGCAAGTTTTCATACCAAATTGTCACATTAGATTCGGATGAAAACTATAATCTCAAATTAATACAGGGACGGAAGTTAGAAGCTTCGCATTAATTTCAGTGAGCGACAAAAATTTAAAAAAATCAACAATTAAACATTCGATAATCAAGTACGAAACTATATAGTTCCCCCATAACATTATGCTCTGGATCCGCCCCTGAATTAATAAAGAATAAAGAATGCACCATAATAAACGAGTATGGGGAAAACTTTTGTTTGTATAAATAATCGTTTGGGAATGTTGATGGGACGATTATTTCTAATAATCTTTTTCAGAACCGTTCAAAAGTGTTTACAATTTCCTAACTTCAGTACTTCGAATTGGATATAGACGATGGTTACCCGGGTTTTCGGATTTCAAAAAATAGAACTTTTTTTGTCCTTTTAAATTCCACAACACCTTTAGAATAATAGAATAAAACAAGTAAGGAAGGGCTAAGTTCGGGTGTCACCGAAAATTTTATACTCTCGCATCAAATACCGTATTTGTGTAAAGTTTTATTCCGCTATCATCATTGGTTCCTAATGTATATATTATACAGAGAAGACATCAGATGGAATTCAAAATAGCGTTATATTGGAAGAGGGCGCGGTTGTTAACCGATTTCACCCATATTTCGTGCATATCATCAGGGTGTTAATAAACTATTATGTACCGAATTTCATTAAAATCGGTGGAGTAGTTCCTGAGATATGGTTTTTGGTCCATAAGTAGGCGATGCAACGCCCATTTTTAATTTTTAAAGAAAGCCTGGGTGCAGCTTCTTTGTGCTATTTCTTCCGTAAAATTTAGTTTTTCTGACGTTTTTTGTTAGTTGGTTAACGCATTTTTAGTGATTTTCAACATAACCTTTGTATGGGAGGTGGGCGGGGTTCTTATCCAATTTCTTCCATTTTTTAACTGTATTTGG
Organism: Bactrocera latifrons; assembly: GCF_001853355.1. Lineage (NCBI taxonomy): Eukaryota > Metazoa > Arthropoda > Insecta > Diptera > Tephritidae > Bactrocera > Bactrocera latifrons. The sequence continues at coordinate 455,469 of NW_017537600.1, forward strand.
AAATTCCTTAATGAAACAACTCTGTAGAGTTTGGTTGACATAGCTATAGTAGTTTCCGAGATATGTACAAAAAACTTACTAGGGGGCGGGGCCACGCGCACATTTCCAAAGAAATTACGTCCAAATATGCCCCTCCCTAATGCGATCCTTTGTGCCAAATTTCACTTTAATATCTTTATTTATGGCTTAGTTATGACACTTTATAGGTTTTCGGTTTCCGCCATTTTGTGGGCGTGGCAGTGGCCCGATTTTGCCCATCTTCGAACTTAACCTTCTTATGGGGCCAGGAAATACGTGTACCAAGTTTCATCATGATATCTCAATTTTACTCAAGTTACAGCTTGCACGGACGGACGGACAGACAGACATCCGGATTTCAACTCTGCTCGTCCCCCTGATCACTTTGGTATATATAACCCTATATCTGACTCTTTTAGTTTTAGGACTAACAAACAACCGTTATGTGAACAAAACTATAATACTCTCTTTAGCAACTTTGTTGCGAAAGTATAAAACTGTCATAAATTTTTAAGTTGATTCGAGTAATAGTTTCGGAGACAAAGCATTGAGAACTTGTGTCCCACTTATATGGTTACTCAAATCTTAAGTTAGGTTGGGTTAATATGATTAGGCCTTTGGTCCTTTGTGATACCAGATGGAGTTCACTTATCGTTCGAATGCCTGCGCTTGACGCGAATTTTCACAAACTCTGCGGCCTCACTGTCGATACTTTCTACAGTGTATCTTACAGTGGGGACACCGGATGCTTATGTACAAGTTCCTAAAGTACAAGTGCACAAGAGTTGCTTCATTGTTTTAGTGCTTCAATCCTCAAATCTGTGGGTTGGCAAGATTTTCGATTCCGAAAATTTCGAGAACTACGCAACCAATCTTCATGAAATTCTACGCAAGTCTAAGAGATAAAATTCTTAAAGACTGGGACGAAGGATTTTCTCTGAAATTAATTTTTTTTTTTTTTTAATGTCTGCCAAATCAAATTTCATTTTTTTCCTTCTTCCAAGATCTATGTTAAGGTTTTAACAAAAACACGTTTTTTTCACTTTAGATGATTCTGTTAGGAGTTATACATACTGCCAACGTGGGCGCATCTTTTTTCCAAAGGATCACCGGAAATGGCGGCGCAATGAGTGAGTTTACAATATTTTTTTTTCCAAAAATTTCAGAATTTCTTTGTTGAATAGCTTATGTTTGTAACAATAAAAAATTCTAAAAAAAAATATTTCATTTTTATATGAGAAAAAAATTGTTGAAAAAATGCTGTTTTTTAGCCGAGAAACCCATGTAACTCCTTAAATAAATACAACCCAATATTTTTTATAAGTTGTAGTGTATTTTTGTATTATTCAAGTGTTTACAGCCTCATTTATCTCAAGCGGTTCATGTTTACCTTCTTCCCATTTCATTTTACGGAAACAATGGATGATTGACGAAAAGTAGCTAAGGACCTTATTATTTGTTATGATAGCAAAAAAAGCAATTAATATAATTTTTGTTCTGGTTTCAATAATGATTTCTTAATTTGCAGTTATGTAAAATACATTTTTTCCCACATTCTCCCATACTATTTATTATACTCACATTGCTCGATTTGGAAAAATGTCTAGGGAAATGGGCTTCAAATATTTATAGAATAACAGCGCATGAAAATATATGTAAGTATGTATGTGTGTGTACCATGGGCAAGAATCACGCATAGAAACGACAATGAAATACGCTAAATTTATATAAATATCTATATGTTCGCACACAGCTGTGTACATAGTTATATAAACATATATTTGTGGGCACGAGTCGCGAACGAGCGCAAAAACAAAAAAAAGCACACCAAATAGTTTACAAGGGCATAAAAATGCATTTACACCTTCGCCGACAAACCAGGAGGCCGCCTACACGACAGCATTGATGCACATACATATACTACATACACACACACAAAGTGACTTTGCGTGGCAGAAGCCAACTGTTGCGCCGCGGCCGCAGACAAAAGATTGCGCCTAATCGCGCAGTCGGCTGCTTGCGTTGCACGGCGTTCGTGCAACAAATTCAAATTTGAAAACAAACCGAATTCAAAGTCATGCACATACACACATAGATATGTATTTCTATATACATATGCATGTATTTCTATGTACTTATGTACGTACGTACATAGAAATACACGAAAAAATGGTAAAAACTCAACTAAGCGTCGGCAACAAATAGAAACCTCAACAAATCAGCGGCGAGTGTAGCAAGTGACGTTCGTGCTGGTGGAGTTTTCAAGGGAGCCGAGTCGCGAGTGCATGGCGGCCACCCGCCAACTACAAATCGACGTCAATAATTCGCTTTTATTGAGTGTTTTTCGAGCAATAAAAATCGCTTTTAGTGTTTTATGAAACACACAAAAGCCAAAGGCTCGTAAAAACAGAGACACAGTCAAATCACGAGTACATACAAATTTATTGATCAACAGACAACAACAACAACAAAACATAAACTAGACGGACGGCAACCACAGAAAAATATAAAACCATCAAAAGAACATAATACTATTAATTTTTTTTTTTGAGAATTTTTTTTAAAGAATTAAACTAAAGCTACATAAGTGAGTAGTTGAGGGAATAGGGATAAAGAGGCGTAAAAAAGTGGAGAAAGGCTGTAATAAAACAGAGAAAGCATGTGAAAGTGGCAAGCAGCAGCTGAAAGCAACGCTGTCATCAACTTCAACCGCCTAAAGGCCACGTGTTGACAAACACGACGCACAAAATGTGACGGATTTTATAGCCAACGCTTGACAGACTCGTCTAACGTATTTGATCGAATTTTCTAAGATTTTTACCAACACCAACAGAGACACTTTTCTCTCAAATATCGTACCAGCTGCGCAGCTGCTCATTAGTGCAACATTAAGGCAGACACATTAAATGCCAGCAAAAGATGGCTTTCACAGGCAAAATCATAATTAGAAATGTGGAGAAGAAAAAATGCTAAACTCTGCTGCACAGAGTCTATAATACCCATCACAGTTGCATTTCTTAAAGCATAAAAAGGTATAAAACTAGCTTTAACTTGATTTTGTGCGGGCAGTGCGTATGGCAGCTATGCGCTATAGTGAAGTGATCTGAACAATTTTCTGGAATATTATACCATTAATTGAGGTAATAATCTGGGTCTAATTTCGTGAAGATGCTTCGTCAAATAAAAAAGTTTCCCATACAAAGACTTCATTTAGACTGATCAGTTTGTATGGCAGCTATATGCTATATTGAACCGATTTAAAAAAAATTATTGTGTGATTGTAAGGCTACTTTGATCCGTCATTTTTGTCAAATTTCTCGAAGATATCTCATAAAATAAAAAAATTTCCCATACAAAGACTTGATTTAGACTGATCAGTTTATATGGCAGCTATATGCTATATTGAACCGATTTAAAAAAAATTTTATGTGATTGTAACGCTACTTTTATCCGTCATTTTTGTCAAATTTCTTGAAGATATCTACATAAAAAAGTTTTCCATACAAGGACTTGAATTTGTTCGAACAGTTTATATGTATGGCAGCTAAATGCTGCTCCGTTATTGGCGATTCCGTAAAATAAAGAGCTCTCGCTGAGAAGAGTATGTGTGAAAAATTTCAGGCCGATATCTCAAAAGCTGAGGGACTAGTTCGCGTATATACATACCGACGGACAAGACTTAACAGACCCTGTGCAGGGTATCAGCTGGCTTTCACAAGGAAAATCATAATAAGAAGTTTAAAAAAAGGATTGCAGGCATGCTTTTGTGGTCACAAATACTTGCATGCATACACACATACATTTGTAAGCATTTTGGGTTGATGTGGCACGTTTGAGTTGAGTTCACCTAACTATGCGGTGACAGGCAAGGCCCTTCAAATGCCTAAAAGTGTGTATATATGCACTTATTATGAATAAATCTGTATGTATGTAAGTATGGAGTATGTATGCTGTATGTAAATATGTATACCTCAGCAGCGCTGCAATCAACTGTTGTGTTGCATGATGGTGCCTATTAAAAATTTAACGATCCAACAAATTACTGCACATCATAAAAATCAGACAAAATAAAAATAGAAACAACAACAACAGCAGCAGGCATATATGTAAATATGTATGTATGTTTTAAATAATAATATTTTAGCCCACAGCATCAACAAGTTGAAGCAAATAACACGATTAATTTGGTTTGTGTGACAGTAAAGTAGAGGAAACTAAAAATACACAGAAAATACAAACACACAAACATGTATGTACGAACATGCATATTAAATACTGAACTAAACAGCGCTGTGAACGTCGGGGTCCGGTAGTATGCACGTAAGGAAGCGAAGATGTGGTAAAGCACATTATTATCAAAATGATTTAAGAGCACCAACAGTCAGCGACTAACATATACACACATACATGCAAACATACAAATACAAGCATATGTATATCGGCATACATACGAACATATGCCGTCAAACATACAATCATGTACCGGCATGGATACAAACATATAAGCATACATACATACATACACTACAAGTTAATGCTGTCAAAGTGTCAAGCGGTAGCAGCAAAGGCAACAACAAACAACGCGACAATGTTCTGATTATTGTACTCTTGTGTTTGTTGTTGTTATTCCTGCTGTTGATCGCGTTGATTTTAGGTGGTTTGGCGTTAATAAGTGAGTGTTTTATGTGCTCAAAAAAATAATAAAATTGAAATATTTTATTATGATGGAATTGTGTAAATGTGTGAACTAAAAATAAATTTGTAGTTTTCATAAGTCAAAAACTATGGAAGCATACAGAAGAAAAAATCAAATTAAAATTAAAGAGCATATTCATATTTATAGTCAATAATTGATAGCAGAATTTAGCACAAAAGCTGCCCAAATAAATATTTTATACATAAGTATAAACGGTACCGATTCCTCATAAGCGAGCGAAAATAGAACACGCACTAAAATAAAAAAATTCAAGTAAAACTACAACATAGACTAGTTTATATTTTACGCGGACTTTCATTGAAGTTTAAACGATAATAAAATACATATAATACATGAAATACATGCAGCCGTTGACAGCTAATTAGAAATGCTACCTTTTTTCTAGGTGGCTGATGAGTACAATGATAAAAAATTTTGGTATGCTGTTATTTATATTCCTTACAAAGTCTTACATTGTTCGTGGTACTCTATTTACTACTAAATTCACTGCATTTTGTAGTTGTGCAGTTGAAGTTCTGTTAAGTTTTTCCCAAATAGTAAATGCCTTACGATATAGAAGGTGAATTAAGTGCGACATCTAATTAGAAAGAGTTGTTTAAAGAATAAAAATCCCTCAAGTTGTTAATTGTTCTTAATAATATTATTGATTTCTGGTAAGGGTGTGTTTCAAAGTTGTGGTTTAAAATATATTAAAATGTATTATTCAAATTTTCTTAATGAGCAGCTACTTTTTTGACCTTTATCGGTCTGGAAAGATGGGCTAAAAAATTTTGAATAAGGTCAAGTGCTCACAAAAAATTGTTTTGAATGTCTTTAGGCATATACAGAATTTTAAAACGATTCTCAAAGAAAATACCCGAAAAACTTCAACAGAAATACACCGCAAAATTAATACCATCTCGCAAAGAGACCCAAAAAAAAGAGTTAAACTGAGTAATTCTACATGAAATTCAAGACGAATACAATGTCCAAATATCCAACAGAACATTTGGTCATCGTTTGGTCAAATCTGGACTTTATGGCAGGGCAGCACGCAAGAACGCACTTCTGACTAAGATTCGAAGAAACGACGCGTAGACTTTGCCAACTCTTATCAGTCTAAAACAACAAATCAACGGAAGTAAATATGTCGTTTGGAGCGATGTAACAAAAATTAAATCTTAGGTCCTGATGGTCGAAGGTCTGTTCGCCGTACAATAATTTAAGAATTTTATCCTCGCTATGTTCCACGGGTAGTTTAGTACGGTGGACGATCAATCACGATGTGGGGATTTTTTATCTGAAATGGTTTTGATCCATTCTATAAGATTGATGGATTTTTAAACAAGTAGAAATACGTCGACATCCTAAAAAATGTCATGTTGCCATGGGTTGAGGAAAATTTGCCTATTATAAGGAATATAACAATTCCAAGCAAACGTGTAAGTTGGCGCAAAAGTTTTCTAATGAAAATTCTATCAATGTTTTGGTGTGGGAATCGTCGAGCCCAGACTTAAGCCCTATAGAAAATCTCTGGATGATGTTACAAGAGATATATACACCAAAAATATCCCAAATATGGATGTTCGTTGTGATGAAATTAGAACGGAGTCAGAGTCTTATAACGAAAATTTAGAATCGACGTGAAGCAATAGTCAACTAAAACATAAAAAAGTTGTTGCATATCAAACGAGGAATGATATAGAAAAATAGACAATAAGTTCCTTATTATCTCAATTACAAGAATTGTACGAAAAAGTGATTCAAACGCGCGAAAACGCTGGGCCTCACGTTACGGAACCTTTTAGAACCTACCTGAAAACGATAAAATTGTAAATTCTGTCCTATACGTTCCCCAGATATTGCACTTTCCATTTATTATTTTATCCGTTCGATGGCGCATGGTCTGACTCAGAAGTAGTTCCATTCGCAAGACGACATCGGAAAATGGCTTAATTCGTGGATAGCATCTCAAGATGAACGGTTTTACTGTAATGGTATTCGAGCTTTGCAAGAAATTTGGGAAAAAGTTGTAACTTTTACTCCTCAATTAAATTGCATTTCATTAAAACAATAGCGAAAACTTAGTTACACTGCTAATACTCTAAGTGACCTCGCTTTGGCAGCCTTCGATTTATCCATTTTTTATATAGTGCAACTATATGACCGGAAGCTCTGCTACTATTCTCCTCTTAAGAAGGAATAGGATGTTTTTTACTGCACAGAAGTCTCATCATTTCCGTCAGTTGCGAGATCACTCCAGCCGGTTTTATTTATTTATTTGTGAGTAAAATTTATTGATTTAATTACGTAAAGATTTGGTGCAATTCTGACATACCAGGTTTAGACAACACCAATAAAATTTGATATGGAAGTTCGTTGTTTGAGTATTTTGGATTATAGTTGATATACAGAAACCAACTGTAGGAGAAAGATTAAAAGTTAAAAAAGAAAAAACGAATTGGAACTTCTGAATTGGAACATCTGCAAAACGTACATTTCTTTGTAGCGAATTAGTTTCTTGTAATTTCTTTCAATTTCATAATATTTTCACCTGTTTAGTATGATTTCTTTTATATCGAATCAGCTTACGAATTAAATCTACGATTTATTTATAGGGTTATTTTCAGAAATTGAATTTAATTTTATTTTAAAATTTTTTCACGAATAAGCACATAAATGTATTAGGGAAAGTCCTAAATTAAAAATTTGTTAATGGAAATCAATAAACAAAATATCATCACTACAACTGTCATCATGACTTGTAATATGTCACGGTTGAATTATTATTACGAAATCAACAAAAAAAAAAAAAAAAAAAAAAAAAAAAAAAAAAAAAAAAAAAAAAAAAAAAAACGCTATGCTTCATAAGCTTATGAGCGTTAATGAGATATTGCAAAATATGTAGTTTGCTTATCTTCCTCCCAACTTGATATCAATGTGACAGCCAATAGACAGAGCCAAGTGGCCAATACTGAGAGCGCTAAACAAATGAAGAAAATTTAGCCTGTTTATTATTTCAAATAAAACAGCCCATTAAAACTTTTTTTCACCCTCTTAAATATTATAAAAAATCGCTCATATTTAAGGAATAACTATATATTTAATTTATGACAATATACAAAACCTTAGTAATTATTTGACTCTAACACATTTTATACGAGAAAAGTAAACATATTCAATATTCAGTGCGACAAAACATATATGGATAATGATTGTTACTTAATATTTTATAGCATAACCATTTATAATTTTAATTACTTCACTGCATCTATTTGGCATAGAGGTTGTTAATAAATTCTTGTCGAATATTTAAACAAGTTTGTTTTGCAGTTTCGAACAATTTGTTCTTCTTCTTGATGTTAAAGATTCTTAATAACATTAAGATACGGCGATTGAGCCGGCCACTTTGAACAGTGATATTTTGAGCTACGTCCCAATTTGCCTCTAGTTTCCATATGTTCTTTGGGTCGTTCTCATGTTAAAATGACCATAAAAGTGGCCTATTTCACTCCTTTCATATGAATCGAATCATAATGCCATTGATTCAAGGAAGAGGAAAAACCTCCCGGGGATCTAACCTCTTAGTTTTTGGTCGGCGAACCGTCTGAATATTTCAAATTAAATTTTGATTCACCAGAGAAAAGTATTGTTTTCCATTGTTTCACTGATCAGTTGATAATTTCCCGGTCATATTGTAATTGTCTTAGTCGAATTTTTCCTGAAATATAAGGCATTTTAGCTGCCTATTAACCTGTACAGGCACTTTTTTGTACCTTTATGACTGCTAACTTTCAAATTTAAGGTGCTGCACACTTATCTGGAAACTTTTTTAGTTTTCTAAGCACTTTTGAATCGTCATGTCGTGTTGTAGCTTTGAGTTGTCTTCCACGGTTATGATTTTTCACAGATCCACATTTCCTAAATCGTTATAATAAAGGTGACTGTTAATTTATATACATGAAATGTCTTTTTGTAAAAATTTATCCGTGTGTATTTAATAATTAATTTTTTTATTTGAATTGGGTGTTTATTTCCAGCCATGTCCAGTTTTTGTTATAAATTTCTTCGAAATAAGTGGAATTTCAATCGCGTCACAACTTTTTATGTTAAGACGCTTGGTTAAATTAAAATTATGCAAAATTTGTAGAGAATCGCATTCGAGATTTATGGCGAAAAATTACAACTAATCCATATGTTTTCTCGCCTTGAATATTGAGTACTTAAAAAAAATGTATATAAGGTTTTTCTTAGTTTTGCACTAAATAAAAACTATGCCTTTTTATTTAAAGTACTTAATTATATTAGTTTATATCCAAAATTGTAATTTGGAGTTTACGACATGTTTTTAGCATTCATAGCCATCAGTCCAATTTGTCTACAGTTGCGTGTAGTAAAAATAAGCGCCTCCTCCTGCATGAACATCATAAAATTGCTGAAACGCCGTCGGCAAAATGTTACAATTTATATTTTCATTGGAAGGAGAATAATAAGCATTCAAGCATACATAAGGATATGTACATATGTATGTACATGTATACATACATATTAATACATTATATACTTACATATGTAAGTATATATAATTTTTAAGTTTATAAACACATTTTTTCAAATATGTACACATTGTAGATATTTACTCCGCAAAAACTTAAGGAATTGTGGAATATTAAAAAAACAAATTCTTCCATAAGTGCTAATAAATTTACAGTTAGCTGTATTTGTATGTAGACATGCCACACAAAGACAGATTTCCTGTTTCAATCGAACACCAATTGAAAAACAGATAATTAAATGTCTACACGGAAGACACGCTAGCGCAAAAACCATGTAGAAATATGTATGTATGTGTGTGTAGCTACATATGAACAAATAAACATTACGCTGCACAAATAAGCATTTTTAAATATTCGTACATTTACAGGTAGTTAAAAGCGAAATGAATGCACCCCAAGCCAAAACGCTTTTGTTTATACGCCGGCATGATTTATTTATAAGCGCGTATGTGTGGCAAATCACACATATATACATATAAAAGTGCATGTGTTGTATATGAAAAACTTGCCGCCTCAAACAACAAGAACAACGAAGAAAAAGTTAAATGTTTGCAAATTTATTGCAAAACTGACAGCTCCTCAGCGCTTTTAACCCAACCCAGCAGCGGCAATCGAAATCAGTCAGCAGCGCGCGGCGACATAGCAGCGGTACACAACCCCAGCAATGCGCCTAGCGACGCTGAGAGCGTGAGAGAGCAGCGCAAACATAGTTCAAGCAAAAAAAAAAATTAAAATAAATAAATGAATGAACAAATGCAAAAAAATAAAATAAAACTACAGCAACAATAATTACCACTGCAGCGAAAATGACGATGGAGCAAAGTGCAGTGCAGCTATGTAAGAAAACGCAGCACACACACACGCATACACCAATGCACGTATGTATTTGGAGGCAACCTCTTTGCACGTTTCCGCAACACAAAAGCAGCGAAACAAATGATTTATTATGAATGAAATACAAAATCGGCAAAAAATTGCTTCAAATCATACTACAGCAGCAGCAACAACAAGCATGTGTCAGCGCTGAGCGCACAGCAGCGCAGCGGCAATGTGTGAGCAATAGAAATTATGAGAGCATTAAAGAAATTTAGAAGAGTATGGCCAGCAGCGCCGCAACATGCGTAAGCAGGAGAATTATAATGCCGAAGGTGCTAAAAAGAGCACTCATACTGATGTAGTATAGCTCTTAACTCAAATGAGCGTGAGTTAGTAAATTTAAGAGTATAATATAATGTAATTGAAAGAGAAATTGTCACACTCACAATTTAATTGTATGAAAAGAGCGACGATAGGCTACAGGTGGATTTTTAGAGAAGAGCGCATGAAACAAAAACAAATCATTTAAGAGTGAAAATTGCAAAAATCGTGGGCCAGGCGCTTGAAATGCATTGAAGGGGAGAGCACTCTGTTAATGTAAATAAAAATAAGAAAAGCACGAAGTAGCGTGAGAACGGTCCGAGCAGTCCAGTTGGATTATGTTGCTTAACCCACCGGTGAATTGAGGTGAACGGAATTTTCTATTTGCAGTTAGTGTTCAAGGGGTGTATTAAGTGTTTTTTCATAGTTTTCATGATTTAAATATTTTACTGTATAATTTTTTTTTCCAATCTTATTTTTTCATATATAATTTGGAGTATACATTAAAGTACCTTTTATATCCTGCAAGGAAAAATTTACAGTGGATCACAAAATAATAGTAGTAATAATTTGGAATATGTATATGGCTGCAATAGCGGTACACATAAGGGCTTACTGGCATTAAAAACTGAAAAAAATAACCTTTGTGATGACCGTTGTTCTTGTCAGCTTTGCTTGTTCTCCTCGACATTTCTTATTGTCTCTCACAACATAATAAAAGTGTTAGACATTTAATTTCGAAAAAATATTTTAACTAATAAATATTTGCAAAATTAGTATTTTGTCTAAGAAAAAAAGGTGTTGAAAATATATTTTTTCCTACAAATATTTGCCTTTCGCTATTAATTTTAAACCCCTATAATACTAATAAATAAAAAATATATGATTTCAACTTTTGTATGAACCCATTAAAACGTTGAAATCGGTTACAAATGAAAAATATGTACTTTTCATCCCCAAAATAATGTTGTGATGTCCGAAAAATTCAATTTTTTTTCGAAAATTCGCATAACTTTCTTAGATTGTACATGAAAATAAGTGAACAAGGATGAGTGTAAGTGAAATATTTTTATTCAACAAAAATTCAACGATGGCTCCAGCAGTTAGTAGTGATCGATTATGGATAAACTTAATATAGACATTTGAAATATAAAATAAAAATAATAATCGTAATTAGCAGGAAGTGTTGGTTTTCTTCTTTCAGTTAAAGAAATTGGCAACTGAAGCACTTTTGTGGCTCCAAAAGAATTAAGAAAGTGCTGATCCAAGTAAAATAACGTGACGTGATTGGTTTCGTCGCTTTAAAGACGGGGATCTTAATATTAACGACCGTCCGGGAGAAGGAGGGCCGATAACCTTCGAAGAGATTGCCCGCTACGGAATCATGCCAAGCGCAAGAGGAGCTTGGTTTAGCATTGGGAGGCACCCGTCAAGCAATTTCAAAGCATCTACGTGCACTGCGAGCATTTGAGAAACGAGGTACTTGAGTTCCTTATTCCCTTAATATTAGGAGATGCACAAAAAAGTGGTTATGCAGCATGACAAGGGTTGTTGCCAAAGCCGTTAAAGCCTAGCTGTAAACCATTCAATAGGAAGTCCTACCTATATGATCAAAAATGAATTCTAATCAACAAAGAAATATGAAAGATTTGACATAAAGGATTAAGAGGAAGAGAAAATGGTAATTATTGTTCATCTATACCGACTTCAGTGAAATATTTTACAATGAAATAAGTTCTTAGAAAATAAAAATACAATATTTCGTCGAATAAATTAGAGTATAACAATATAAAATGTCACAAACATAATAATACTCACATGCTCTCACTTATTTCCATATTATAGGACCTTCATTTCACTTAGTTTACTTAAAAGTTTCAGTTCACATAAATTTTCACTACACACCCCACAATATTTTGAAACACGTTCCAAAATGACACTCGCACCACACACGGGTTAATAAATAGCGGCAACATGACATTTCAACCGGCTTTTACACAAATACAACAAGACAACTTGCAAAAACAAAATGCCACGTACAGACCACTTGCGCTGAGACACTATTTTCTTGCTTGCCACTTGTGCAGCAAGCCAACTAACAGCCACCACCTCCTCTAAAAATCCAGTTCCACCGACAACACTGAGCTTCGCTTACCAGCCACCAGCTAGCCAGCTGCTTTGATGTATTAGCAAAGTGCGATAATTTGCACTCAAGTGCACCACAGCTGGCGGGCCACCACACCATGCCGCGCTTAAAACACTGGCTTTAACAGCGCCTCAACCCAACGCTGCCGAAGACTGTTGCGATGGTTGTTTTGTTTTGCTTTTGCTCGCAATTCGTCTTTTGCAGCGCGCGACTTGAGTCGCTTGCCTTGCAAAATGCACAGGTGTGTATGCGTGTGTGTGGGATGTATGTGCAGCCACAACAGAGAGAGCGCGAGAGCGTTGTGATTTTCTTGCATATTTTCGCGACTTGCAGAAATTGGAGATTGTCCCGCTAGACGACGACGATGACGATGACGACGCCGCCACGACCTTCTTCTTCTTTGCATGCATTTGTAGCTGTATGTATGCTTGTGTGTGCGTGCGTGTGAAATTTGCGAACTTATTTATGCAGCTGCGTGTGTTTGTGTATGTTTCTATGTCTGTATGTATGTATGTATGTAGGTGTGCCTCGTAGTTTATGCTCCTTATGGGTTATGTTATTGTTGTTGCTGTCGTTTTCCTTGTGTTTGATTGCTCTTTGCACTCTTTTTGTTGTTGTATTCTTTGCTTTTTATTGGGCGCAAATTTACGATGTCCACAAAGTGACGCTCGCCAGTTCGCGCCTTGCACTGCCTTCGACTGCAAGCAGACCAGGTGGTTGCCAACAAAATTCTCTGTGTTAAAGTTTATTTATTTATTTGTTGTTGTGTGAAATATGCATATGTATGTGCGGTTGTTGTTGTTCTTCCGTTGTAGCATTTAACGAGTTGAATTAGTGTGGCAAATTTATGGGAAATCGAAATGTTGAGTGAAAGTAAAGTGAAGTGAGCGGTGAGTTTAGGGGTCGAGAGCGGTTGAAGGGTTCGAAATTGTTGTAAATTTTGGCAAAATACATCTTCACGGCGGCATATCTAAGGTAAGTCAATGGCAAATTTGTAGATGTACTATGTATATGTATATGTAAGCATATATGTGTGTATGTATATGTATATCTATATATGGGAGCTAGAACCGGATGGATTATCGCTTAACGCAAAACTCAATGGTTTGCTAAAAGCAACTTGTTGTAACAACAAATAACAAAGCAACAAAAACAATATGACAACAACAAAAATAATAATAACAACAACAACCACAAAAAAATGGATAAATAACAATACCAACATAACAACAACGATAACCACAAATCTTAAATAAAATAACAATCAGAAAAGCAACAACACACATAAAATAAATAAAGAACAATTACATCTATAACTCAAGTTATAACAGCAACAACAATTTTATCAACAACAACAATTATAACAACAAACAAATAAATAAATAGTAACAACAACAAAGAAATTATAACAACAACCTAAAGAAAAAAATCACAAAAGAACAACATCCAACTAAAAGGCAACAACAATAACAACAATAACAACACCGACCAACTGCCACAACAACAACAGCTAGTCTTAACAGCGTACACAAGGTTAGTTGCCAGCATTGTGTTGGTGGGGGGTGGTGCTTGCGCGCCACATTAGTAGCTCTTAACCCAACAACAGTAGTAGGGGTAGTAGGGGTTGTTGTAGTACAATTGATAGGTAGACAGACTTGATGGACAGTGTGATTGCTGTCAATCACGCCAACTGACGTTGGAAAGTGCAGTGATGGGAGCGCAAAGAGGTGAATGTGTGATTGACAAGTGAGAGACAAGTCATTTAAGTGTGGCTCGTATTGCGAATTAAGAGCGCAACAACAACAAGTGCATGCAATATTGCAAGCGGTTATATTCGAATATAACATATACATATATCACTGCGATATTAAAGGCATATATATATGTATGTACATATAAATATTATAAAACTGTATGTATGTGCTTTATATTGTGTGGCTGCTGAGTTCAACCTTATAAGAACAACAACAACGCAGTACACGTCATCATTTGTACTAATATAACTATTAAGGCAGCATTTATAGTTACATGTTGGGTGCCCATGTGTTTGTAAACACGATACCCGGTAGGAATGTGCATTTTTTGCTCTTAAAACTAGAATTTTCATCGAATTAAGTAATATTTGGATTTTAATCATATAAAACGGAATCATTTGGCATAAAATTACATTAAGTAGGAATGAGATTGAAATGTAAGTTAATTTAGCCACACCAAAGCTATACAAATTTCACGGGTGCATTTCGGTGGGCTCCAGTCTTTTACCTACTACTTAAGCATGCTTATCCCACGGTTATTCGCGTAGTTTTTGGAAATCCCCCTTTTGCAGAGCACACTTAGGTTCCAGTCGTCGGGAACAACTATTCCTTCGTCATCGAATGGGGAATCGGGTACGCCATTTGCCGGTGTTACACTTTCACTGCCGTTCAGCAGGCTGAAGCAGTATTCCTTCTATAACTTCAGTATGCTCTGAACATCAAACACTAGATCACTGCTTTGGTACACAAGAGTATGCTCCGGTCTTGAAACCTTCCGTTAGTCACCGCATCTCTGCGTAGAGCTGTACATAAGGGGCTTTCAATGCCGTCCCACAGTTCGCTTATATCGAGTTGCCAATATGTGCTCTTAGAGAGCAGGAGTGCAAATCGAGTAGAAAACCGTTTCGCTGTCTGTTGTGATAGTGGCTTCTCGACATCGTACCTTCACTGTGTTTGTTGACGGGGGTGTATCTTCGCTATGGCAAGATAGTGGTCTGAGTCAGAGTTAGATTCTTGGAGCATACGTACGTCACGAACACTGAAGACATGACGTTCATCCAACATGATCGATTTGGTTGGTGGCTATTCGATCCGGAGTTAGCCAAGTAGCTTGATGTATTTTCTTACGCTTGTGAATATAGTATTACAGACAACGATGATTCGAGCCGCTGTCGATTAGCCTAAACCAATTTGGAAAGGCTTCACCATGGAGATTGAAATTACTGACTGTTATTTCAAAAATGCCTTCTTTGCCCACCCTTACGTTAAATTCGTCTAGCTCCGGCCTCTCATAAAAGATATTTTGAGTCATTTCGTCCTTCTCTTCCGTGGAGGTGTGTGCGAAAATTAGTGCCATGTTGAAAATTTTGCATTGATGCGGATTGTGGCTAGGCGCTCATCCATTGGAGTGAACGCCAGGACTCGACGACTGAGTCTTTCTCCCACCACGAATCCGTCACTGAATATGCGCTCCTTATATCACCGCTGTAATAATTGTCACAAGGCCTTACTCTTCCCTTTCCTTGTCCCTCCCATCGCATTTCTTGGATAGCGATGACGTCAGCTTTTACTTCCACGAGGACATCAAGCAGCTAGAAATTGGCACCTTCCCAATTTAGGGATCGGACATTCCAAGTGCATGCCCTCAAATCATAGTCCTTATTAAGTTTGTTGTGGTCGTCATCGAAAGCGAATTCTTTCATCTGAGGCTGCTGGATATTTAATGGCACTAATTCATAAATTAACTGATAGTTTATAAAGCGAAACAAAATGACTTCCAATTATGCCGTTATATTAGCTAACGCCGATAAGATGAAGCATGTGTTTAGTATATAAAAGATTTTTGATTCCCAACTTCAACAATTTTGTTTCACTGCTGATTGCTACTGAAGCTACTCTTTCTCCTAGCTAAATTTTTCCTGCAGGGTAGTTCTGCTGACGACTACTCGCGTCTTCGCATGCCTATCAAATGTGCATTCCAATACGATGTGTGTATTGTATACTCTCGAAAATGTGGCTTATTCAACATGTCTTATTAGAAAAATGAACTACGCTCCCTCTTCTTATTGGATTTGCCTAATATATGTTTATTGGATTTCTGTAATTGAAATTTTCTTTCTTATTTGAAAGTAATTTCGACTTTAACTGTTTAATCTTCATGTCTTGTTGGAATGAGCAACCCAATTAGTGGACTCAGAGCAGCGTATATAATGTTTGCCACTAAGATTTTAACACAGAAGTAGTAAATGTCAGAGACTTTATAAAAAATTAATATAAATCATCTGGATGAGGAGTTGAACAAATTTAGCCATATTTTTAGAACTCGTGGTTTTTCTTCATAATAAGTTTTTAGTTGTGCACGATAATCGTTGCTATGACCGACATTTTTATCTGACCAATTTTTCAACTTGTCACCTTTTTTAAAACTAGATACTTGGGGACTATGTCGTTATAACAACAACAACACATGCTTAATTAAAATTTAAGCAAATTAAAAAATATTTCTTCTTATCTTGGATATAAGCAAAACTCATAGAGTGGTGAAAATTTAATTTGTTTATAATAGTAGTTTTTTTTTTGAAATATTTAAACACGATAACTCACAAAATAACCAAGTGCCTGCCTGATCTCTTTTCCTCCGATCAATTTAAAGTTGTATTCGTTTGGTTTTCGAACTTCTAACACGAATACGTTCATACTACAATGGTAGGCTGTTATTAATATTTATAAAACCGGTATATCGCCTCTAGGTTGGTAGACATTATGTTACATATTTTATCATACATATGTATATATGTATATACAATATTGTAAGTTCAGCAAATTTCTGGCCTGTTCTGTTCTTCTTTAAACCGGAAGTTGAGGACAGCGCTATTTAGAAAGCTTGTAATTGAAATGAAATGCCTTGGGTTCATATAAAAGAAAGGCGATGAGATGTGGTTGCATACTATGTATTAGTATATATTTTTTGACGGTAAAAAAATTTCACCACGGTATGGTGAAAATTTATTTTACATTTCAAATGTGCATTGGAGGTTGGAAAATAAATATTTCTTGTTGTGTTCGGTAATAATAAAATTCACCATGGTGTGGTGAAAACTTCATTTGTTTATAAGAGTAGTTTTTTTGAAATATTTAAACATGGTAAAGCTTTTTACTGTTTGGTAAAAATCATAAATTCCGTTAAAAGGGAATTCTGTATAATAAGTTTTTAGTTTCCACCGATAATCGGTTCTAAGTCCGGAAATTTTATCTAACTAAGGATTATCAACTTGGTAACTGTTTAGGAATTACTTGAGATTTTTTTAGTACCGTTATAACAACAACAACAACACAAGTTTAATTATAATTTTATTTTTAGCTGAATTTTTTATACAATCTACATATTATTAAATTAGGACCGTCGAGTTACTTTAGGTGATAGTAAAAAAAATGGCAAAAACTATATAAATATGTACATATGTACATAGGTATAAAAAATCACCACACATTATCTACTAATTATGCCTGGAGCTTTAATACCACACTTGCGCTTACATACATATATAGAATACGGTTTGCACTAATCCCTATTGTACTTGGCCGCTGGCGTAATTATAAAGCGATAATGATGTCATTTACAAGTTCACCAAAGGGGTCATGGCGGCTATACAAAAACAAGTGATTTGACAAATGCATTCGGGCATAAACGTTGATCGGAAATATATCTATATTTGGATATGTAAACTTTTCTGGCGTGTGCCGCCTCCTACCACGGGATCGATTTTTACCAGCCTCATTTGGCTGTGAATGCGTCTGGTGACACTTTATCATGCTAGCAGTTGATGGCCGCAACCATTTTTTACAATTATATTTAAAATGAAAAAATCGTTACCTTGCCTGCACAGAAGCAATAATACCCTTCACAGATGTATTTATTATAGCATAAAAGAGTATATCATTTTTTCTATTGATTTTGCTCGAACAGGTTGTATGGCAGCTATGTATGTACATATGTATATGCTATAGTGAACCGATTTGAAAAATATTTTCCCAGATTGTAGCGTTGCCTTGCATATTCATTATAACAAATTTCGTGAAGATAGCTTTGAAATTAAAAAATCTTTTTTTATAAAGGAGCACTATTTTGATGGAACAATTTGTATGGCAACTATGTACATACATATGTACATATATGGTATAGAAATTCGATCAGAACAATATTGCCAGAGATTGCAGAGTTGCTTTGGAAAATAACCTGTGTCAAAATTCGTGAGTAGTATCTCTACAAAAAATGTCCGTTCAATGGTTATACCTTGAATGCTCCAAAAAATTTCACCATGGTGTGGTGAAAATGTATTATGTTGTAAAACATTATTAACGTACAATCTAAGCAAGAAAATAAATATTTCTTGTTGTACCTTACAAGGACTTTATCTTTAATGTTCAAAAAAATCTCACCATGGTGTGGTGAAAATTTATTTTGTTGTAAAATATTCCTAATATACAATGATGGCTAGAAAATAAATATTTTTTGTTGTATCGGGTAATTAAAAAATTGAACATGGTGTGGTGAAAACTTGGTTTAATTTGTTTAAATAAAATTAAAATTAGTTTTTTGAAATATTAAGTTTGAGTACATGTACATTATAGGGTCTCCGATGTTTCATTCTTCCTTAATATAAGTATGTGTTCAGGGGATGTGTATATATTTTTAAATCTAATATATGGACATGAGGTAGGAAGCTGGTTGCAACCTATAAGCGCAAAACACAGCCTTGTATGTATGTGTAGTAAATTTACATGTACATATGTGTATTTGCGCAAATGTGTATATATTCTACATGTGTATGTACATATGTACGTATATGTACATGTACTATGTTCGATTCAAATACATAATAATATAAATAATTATTGTCACTGTCAGCTAAGCGCTGTCGTGCGTCACTTTTTATTTTCTATTCCAGCCGCCGCACATACCCTCACACACTTACACAACATACATACATATACATATGTGTGTATAGTATATATCAAATGCAACCGCTAGATTATGTTTTTTCATTTATAATATGTTGATCTTTTTTATTGCGAATTTTTTCCATTTTGTTGCATTGTTGAAATGCCAACGACCAACATTGCGGTTGCCACACTGAATGATAAACCGAAAGCGATGCGACAGTCGAAAAGGCAATGCGTACCGGTGATGATGGCGTTGATAACACCAAAAACAAAAAAAAAATAAAAAAAATAGCTGGTGTGACCAACCATGATAGCAAAAATAGCAACAACAACAGCTGTTAAAATGGCAATAGTCTACATATGAAAAATAATAAAACAAAATAACAACAAATAGCAAAGTGTGTGCACAAATGCCAAACGTCAAATGGCAACTTTATGTATGCCGTTGACAATTACAAATGCATAACTACAAATAATAATCAAATTAAAGTATTTATTTTCAGCCATTTGATAGTAAATGTTGCATGCTGTCCTCTTCTTTGCTTCTAGATTAAAAATTAAATATTAGTCGATTTGTGAAATGCGCTTAATATGCGTGTGATGGGATAAGGGATTAAATGTAATGAAGGAAGTCATTAAATGTCAATGTAAGTTTTAAATTTTAACGAAATGTGTTGGCTTACTTCATTATAATATATTGTTATTGTAAGATTCAAGTGTATAATTTCATATATGCTATAATTAGTAAATTTGATGCTTAAAAAAATTCACCACAGTGTGGTGAAAATAGTTTGGGTGTAAAATATTATTATAAGTAGCTTAATGTAAATTCGAGGCAAGTTAATAAATATTTCTTGTTATATTAGTTATAAACAAAATTCACCATGGAGTGGTGAAAACTTAATTTGCTTATAAAAGTAGTGTTTTTGAAATGTTTGAACACGATAACCAAGTGCCTGTCTGATTTTTCTTCCTCCGATCAATTTAATGTCGTATTCGCTCAGTCTTCGAAATCATACGCCGAATATGACCATGGGGAACATACTGCAATGGTAGGCTGTTATTAATATTTATTGAACCGAGGTAATAGACGGTCTCCAGGTTGTCGGGGCCCATACATATGTATGTAATGTTGCTTATTTTATCATACAAACATATTAACATATATTGTATCATCTCTAGTGTTCTAGTCTGTTCTGTGTTTCTGCCAACGTGAGGTTGTAGTAAACACTACTTAGAAAGCTTGAAATTGATTTTTCTTGGATGAGTATAGAAGAAAGGCAAGGAGAGGTTATTGCAGTAAATTTGTGATTGTATTACGTTTATATTTTTTGACGCTAAAAAATTTCACCTCGGTATGGTACAAATTAATTTTGATATAAAGTGTGCATTTGAGACTAGAAAACAAGTATTTCTTGTTGCATTCGGTAATATCAAAATTACCATGGTATGTTGAAACTTAATTTTTTATAACAAGAGTTTTTTTAATATTCAAACATGATAAGGCTGGGTTAATAGCTTTTTACTGTCTGGTGAATATCTTATTTTAATAAAATTATTGTTTTTACCAAATCATTGATTAATAAGCGACGTCGAATATGGGTAGTTACGTATACATTATGATCCTATGTTTCTTCGATAATTTGTAATAGTATTCGTTAGACCTATGAACATCTATTGAGAGAGGTATATACTTGTGGGTATGTATATTCATTTTGAATATACAATGGTAGACTGATATTAATGATTAAGGAACTGGTCTGACTTCTCCACGCTGTTGAAGGGAATTTTTTCGTATGTATGTATGTATGCAATTATGTGCCCACTTATTTTCTGTACTTGCACTAAATTATTTTCCACCTTGAAATGAAATGTTGTGGAGAACACTTATACAAACCACTTGGCTGTTGGAACAGCTTGAAGTTCAGATGAAAGTCCTTAAATGAACGCACAAGAGAGGCGATTATTGTTATTGAATTATATGATTAACATTTATATTTCTTGACGCTCGAAAAGAATTCACCATGGTATGGTGAAAATTTATTTCGGTGTAAAACATGACTAATATACAATTATACAATTTAGACGAGAAAATAAATATTTATTTTTGTATCGAGTAATAAAAAAATTCACCATGGTGTGGTGAATATTTATTTTGCAGTAATCCATTACTAAGATACAATTTAGGCAAAAAAAATTGTTTTGTTGTAGCGGGTAGTAAAAAAAAACTCACCATGGTGTTGTGAAAAGTTGATTAAATTGTCTAAATAGCAATTTTTTGAATTGAGGAAGAGAGTTGATTTGTTGGGGATAAAACAAGTTTGACTACTTGGTTGTTGAAAAAGGTTCATTTATTGAATCTTCTCAAGTCACATGCTAGTATCGATAAATATATCTGGAACTACGAGCTTGAAATTTGTATCACAAATTCTAATTAAAACAAAGAACATAGTATAAGTTTCATAAGTGAGTCACATAATAATGATATTTTTGTTCTTGTAGCAACTTGAAAAATACTGGAACAAATTTTTGGAATGCTGCTGAGGTTATTTCTCAAATGTATTTTCTCGACTGTCGTGGAAGAGGACCGTACCACGGGTATAACATTGGCCTATATTTTGTCTTCAAATTTACTCTCCTTGTCGAATCGGAATCTTTTGGAGTCAAGTGATGCCTTCTAATTTAAAAAATTTTTTTTTTTATTTTACATAATTATATCATACATACTTACATGATATATGAATGTGTACACAGCTGATACCTACATTGATATGTACTTATGTAATACCGTAAAATTCCCAACACCCGCGGCTTTCGCAAATGTTCTCGGTGCTTAAGTTGTCATCGGACTTCGCTGGTATTTCCAAACTTTAAATCCAACCTCATTTGGTGGCTTAAATGGCATAATTAGTGTTGATTTTCTATTAGGATTTGGGCAAAAAACAACACTAAACAACAAATACCAAGCTTTGCATATTCAATTTTGAGCTGAATTTGTGTGCAAATACACAAATATTATATAATTGTTAAATGCCCATTTCATTTAATACCATTTATTTATTTATTTTCGCCATTTTTCGTTTTTTTTTCGCATCGCAATAACCAACAAATTACAAAATCTAAACGTTTTTGTTTAGATTTTAATGAATGCAATAATTTCATGCATAAACAATGCAACGGTTGTGCGGCCAAGTGGGATTGCTTTATGCGCATATGTATGTGAGTATGTGTGGGTGTGTGAAAAATGGTTAAGGAAAAAAGTGTCGCAATTGTAAATGATAAACAAATAGACCAACATGAGCTGACCACGCGCCAAACCGACACTAACACAATCTGAATTCACGCACGCACTGTTACCATTTATGTGTAGAAATATACCCATAAGCAATAGAAGTCAAATAATAAGCCGTGTCAAGTTCGCCTGAAGTTTAGCGAAGTCACCTACCAATATCTCTACGAACCGATAAACGTTCTAATGACGTGTTTGTTGTATTTGTGACCTCATGTTCGATGTACTTACAATCAGAGATGAGGTAAGACCTGTCCAGGTATGGACTTTTTCGAAAAATACAAAATTCCACATAAGTTAACGAAAACATATCACAGAAACTGCTGCTGAATCACAACAAAGTCGATCTATTTGGGAAGTGAATGATTTCTGGTGATGAAAAGCGGATCACTTAAGGCAAGGTCGCGTGAACTGGCGCAAACGTTGTCAAAGCTAGGATTGATGAGTAGTAGGGTTTTATGATATGTATTTGGTGTGATTAACAGGGAATCACCTACTATAAACTTCTCGCCTACAGTCAAACCTTTAATTCGTCTTTGTACTGTCAATCGTTTGAGGGAAGCAAAAAGCCCAAAACGAGCCAGATTTGACCAATAGGAGAGAAATTGTGTGACAGCTCACACTCATCAATAGTGACTCGTCGTGTGACTGTGACGTCATCGTGCCTTTAACTCCGGGAGCTAGGTTTGTTTTTATAACTGAGGTGGTTGAGATTTTCGAAGCTTTATATTCTTTCTCAGAAACTTGTGTTTGTGATGATTCACATCCTATTTTTTTTATAAGAGATAAGCAGTTGTTTTCTAGCTGATTCAGCCAGAGATTCATGAAGGAACTATCAAGATATAGCTTGATTACAAAGAAGGAGTGTTAGACGAATAAGTGTGAATGTTAATACCGATTTACAAGTCTATAGCTTTCTTAAGACATTCTGAGAATTTGAAGTTGGTTTGAAAACTTTCCGCACTAAGCCACCCATTATTCCATCTGAAAAGCCAAATTAAAAATTATTGTTGCTGCCACCAAATTGTATTTCACGGAAGCTGTTACCATCAAGAAGTTCACCAAGGATCCCAGCAAGTTTGTTGCTGCTGGCTCTGCCTCAAAAGGAAAAGAAAGAAGAAGCTAAAAACGTGGAGTCGGAGTCTGAGGAGGACGACGATATGGGTTTCTGTCACTATCACTTTGATTAAACAGCTCAACACTAAAGTTGAAGCTGACTAGAAAACTAGTTGGGTGATGTCGTCCCTCTGTGTTGGCTTCGATATTACGCTACTGCGCCTATATAATGTAACTGTTCAAGAAAAGCTGATAAAAAAAGCGAAAACATATCGACATAATTCTAGATTTATACATTGGAATTGTTCTTTGCCGAAATCTGCAGTGAAGCAGAAAGAGAATTCCGAGAATAAGTTTCAGAGGAAAGTAAACTTTTCCCAAGAAAAAGTGTATGCCGACTACGTAACTAAAGCCAAGAGGTGAAAGGTGCTTACGAGTCTTTAAAGGTTTACTTGGAACAATAGATTGTAGGTGAACACCTCGAGTATTGGAACACTAGTAACATCATACCACAAATGTGCTTTGGAGTAGTGATATTGATGGTGAATAGACCTAAAATCGTCTGCTTTCGGGCCAGAAGGGACTAAGTTACATTGTCGGGGTCAACACAGAGCTTCTACTTCAGAGATCCCACCTTTAGAAACTTGTTAAAGTGTAGTCGGCAGTATGTAGAGCACACCCAAAGGATGATGGAACGCTGCAAGCTTACCTTTGCAAATGCCCAGCCCTTAGGCGATTAAGACGGGATAAAATCACGGCTCCCAATGTTCACCATTAAAGGATATTTCGGCGGTTGAGGGTGCAGAAATCATATATAAAGTTTCAAAGTAAACAGGTTTTTATTTTTTGAATATAGCGTCCCCTGGTGGCGTTATCTATATGTCAACTAGTGCGTTAGAATCTGCTGTATTTATCGATTGTCTAGTAAGAATTTCATGAAATTTCATTGATTGGAAGTGAAGTTATTGCTTTTTAAGTGTCAGTACGTTTATGTTATCGGTGCGAAAATGAGCTTCGAACTAAGAGCCAACATTAAATTTTGTTTTAAAAGTGGTTAAACTTTTACTGAAACATTTCAATTGATGAAACAAGTTTATGGCGATGATAGCCTATCCTCCCCTGCACGAGTGGTTTCAACATTTTCAAAGTGGTCGTGAGGACATAAATGAGATCAAGATGTGGGCCAATCAAAATCCGTGATGAAATTCCTTCGAAACTGTGCGTGAATTCCTCAAAAATTAGCCGAAATCATCATTGAAATTTACGGAAATGGAATTCAACATCTCTAAAACAACGATTTGTAGCATTTCGACCGAACATTTTTTCTTACGAAAGGTGTGTGCACGGTTTGTTCTGCACAAATTGACTGACGACCAAAAATTGCTCAGACTCCAACATTCGAAGTGCGTTTGTGACCGATTGTTTCACCAGAAAACACATTTTAACCATTAACCACTCCCCGTATTCACCTGATATAGCAGAGTGCGACTTCTACCATTTCGGAAAAATGCATTTGCCCATGAAAAGAAAGCGTTATGCAGACGTAGAGGCCATTCAAAAGGCTTGCACCGACATACTGGCGACCATACCGGCCAACGAGCTAAAACACTCGTTCGACATGCTTTTTGACCGTGCAAAAACCTGTATTGAAACAGAAAGAGACTATATGGAATAAAATAAATTGATTTTGCTGAAAATACCAGTTTTTTTAAGTCCTGTTTACTTTGGAACGCCCTTGTATATTGTAAATCTATTTGGTGGCTTAATAGTCTCAATGACGTATTAAGTGCCGCTACCTATACTAATGCGCTTCTTGGATCATGAACAAAGCAAGTCAATGAACTCTTCAAATAGCTCAAGATTGAGCCGTGTTTGATGCTGGTAAATGTAAACTATGAAGTAGGAGATCGATGGGTGGCAAATTACCTTTTGAAAGTATCTCCAAAACAATAGTTAGTTGGGTAATCAATATAGGCATTATAACTAATTGTTGGTGAAATAAAATGTATTTAAAGGTATTTATACTTTTATGCTGTCGCATATTTCAAATACAAATAATACAAGTGCAACAAAAAACACTTCTAAACAGCCGAACAAAAATGCTGTAAACAAAAACCAACATACTTAATAAATTATCCATACATTTATTTAGAACACACACGCTGCTAATAAATATGTAGCTAAATAACCACGTGGTAAAAATACGCACATGCTATCTAATCACATAAAAATCTATTTTTGTATAGCAGAACTTAACTATACACAAACTTGTAAAGAAGATACTAGTTGAATGATTAGTCTTTATGGAACTAGTATTCCACTAAATGGTTCTAGTAAAAGTTGAAGGCACTACACTTTGTCATAGTTGATTAAAGTTTGAATTGGTTAGAATCGATCCAAAATCAGATCGCACTTGGATAGCTTAGAGCCCATCCACTGTAATACTCGAGCATTCGTAAGCCGTTCCCACGACAGTCGGGTCTACGAAAACCGGAACGGACCCGGATTTTTATCCGGCCAAGGACTGCCAACTCGGCAGAATTCTGCCGTTACAACAACAACAACAACATTCGTAAGTAGTGATCGACTCTCTCAAACTCTCAAAAATCAACAAAGCTTTTTTTGAGTCGGCTAATATCGATTTAGGTTATATCGCTAAATTTGCCGAAGATATGTCTGCTGGGATACATATATCAACCTCAGTTTTACAGAAGCAGGACAATGAAATAGAATATGGTTTGAGGTATCCTTCTTATCTTTTTTCATGCAATTTTAACATTTACCGCCCAACAAGACTTTCAACCTTACCACTTGTATGCCTATTGGACAATGTCTACTATTGCGATTAGATGAACCTTTAAAGCAAATTGTTCAGTGGATTTCGTAGTGGCATAGGAGCTAGCTGTTGACCAGCGCTTACTAAGCTCACTCGATCTCCAGTGTCTAGCGCTGGAACACAAGAAGACAACGGAGACCCTGCTCGTTCATATTGCGATAACATGAACCTAGTAGTTCAGCAGATCTTGGATTCGCACCAAACTGAGTGATTAACTTTACAAGCACAGTTTGCTAGACCCCGATTTGTATCCAGCACAGATAGTGAATGTATCCAGCAGTAATTGAGTGAACGTTGGCAATAATTGGAAAAATGAAAAAAAATATGTATAGTATATGATTTTAGACCCAAATATATTATATGTTCTATGTATGTGGGTATTGTAGTTATTCAGTCCATCTCGGTCTAAAAAAGACGTTAAGGAGAGTTAACGAAGAAAACTCTGACCGAAGTTACACTATTGGAACTGAAATGAAAACCGGTGGAAGATTACACGATCTCTCAAATGCTACAATAGTTTTGAGTTAAATTCCTTGCTTAGCATCCTGATGTTGGTTATTCCAACAACGACTTTCAGTAAGGAATTACAAACGAAAGTTTAGTTCAATGGCCAAATCAAAAGCAATTCTATTGACTGTATGTCCGGTCAAATAAAATATATGGTAACGAAAAGGTTACGAACTTTCTGGAGTGTTTATTAAGGGTTGCAGGGAACTACGTTGTATTATAACTTTATAAGAAAGTGAATTCAGCTCGCAATCTTCAACTTGATCATGCAGTTATGATTAGCACAAAACTTATACATATATTATGAGAAGGAAAGATTAATGGTTAGATAGATAGACCAAATTGAATATATGCAAAGCTGGGTATAGGGGAATGGATAGATTCCGCGACAGAGGTGGAGATAAGGAGAGTGATCAGAATAGAAATGAAGGTCGAGATACTTAGAGGCTTAAAGATGGAGACAAGGAGAGGTAAAGTTATTGGGAGATGTAGGTTCGGGAGATACAGAGATACATACAGATACAGAGGTGAAAATAGGGAACGAGATAGACATAGATATAATATATCGATAAATGTCTATAGATAGAGACTGAGAGAGATCGATTTAGAGACAATGAGAGGTACTGATACCGAATAAGAGGTAAATATAGAGACGAAGATAAGGATAAAGATCTAGACCATGCGAGTTACAAAATAGAAAAGTGAGTGGATAGAAATAGAAAGGAAGTGCACTGCCCACAAAAGCAGTATAAATGGTACATACTGAAAGATACACTGAGTAAGAAATAGACATACAGAAAGAGATAAATATAGAGACAAAGAAGAAGACGAAGATAGAGATCGAAATAGAGATAGATTTAGCGACTTTGAGTATGGAGAGAGGGACAGGTTGAGGTACAACAAAAAGAGTGATGGATATAAGGACAAAAAACAGTGATAGAGAGAGAGAGATACAGAAAGATATATAGCGGAAAGAGACAAAAAGACATGCTTAGTTAAACAAAAAAAAAAAAAAAAAAAAAAAAAAAACCAAAAAAAAAAAAAAAAAAAAAAAAAAAAAAAAAAAAAAAAAAAAAAAAAAAAACAAATACCGATGACATGCGTTGATGAAAACAATGTCTAACATAAGTCCCAAACTCATCAGTCTTCCAAAGTGATTAATCTACAACTAGTAAGCCAGACTACAGGTTAAATTTTGAATGAAATACACATACGGGAATGCGTCGTAAATATGTATTAGTATTTATTTATGCATTTAGATACAAACTGGGATGAATTGCGGCCTGCAGTAATCATGCAATTTATTTAACAAATTATCCATGTTGTTGGTTTAGTCTGCTATGAACACTTTGTTGTCTCGTTGTTGCTATTTTTGTTGCACAAATGAGGTTAATTTGTGTTTAACACAAGAGCAATGCATAGAAAAAACTGGGTGAGAGGCGCCCAACGGCTGCAGGACTAACGGTAGGAAAGGCGAACCGATTGTTTGCTGCGACGGTGTGGTACTGACAAATGTGTGGACATCAATATGTACTAACTCAGTAGATACATGCAGGATCAATTCAATCACTCACCAGCAACTGCATGACTCACATACAAACACACACACAATTGTAGAGTGAATGGGTGGCGGACGTTTAAGGGTTTGATGGGGGTCAATGTTGGTGCGGAAAAGTATTAAAATGAACTGAATTATGTTGATGTTGTCATCAAAATAAAAATTAATTATAGATTCCATTGTGTTTTATTTATATTTACATACAAAAACACATATGTATGTACATTTCTACCCCGTACAAGGTATAAAAGCATATGCAAAACAAATAAACGCTGTGCATAGGTTAACTCCTATACGAGTAACAAGTGCTTTTCGAATGGTATCGAGCGACGTTGCTGAAGTTCTAGTTAGTATGCCGCCCACTGACATCCAGAGAAACGAATTCGCATCATCAGACCAGCCGTCTGTAGGTATAAATAAAGGGGATGGAACCAAATGCAACACAATGTGGGCTCAATGAACCCTCAGTCTAATCTCGAACATCTACTCAAGGATAGATAGACATGGGGACCAAGATTGCCACCCAAACGAAAAACTGAGTCGGTATGGATGCTTTAGAAGCTACTGTTCCGATTCCATCTCGACCTTACTACCGAGTGCATAGAAGACATATTTTTTTTATGTCCTCGTCTTACAAATCTAAAAGAAAAATTAAAGACTTCACTTGGCGAAAGTTTTTCGGTGGAAAATTTAATATCACACATGTAAATGGAAGGCCTGTCAGGGAAGTGTCAGTTCTAATTATGACAAAACTAAGCCATATACAGCCATTCCGTAGGATAGATGAGACTTAAAGTCTTTCCCTTTCCCATGAAGTAATACTTAATCCGGTGATTCCGTGGGAGAGATGTGAGCCAGATTACATATGTACTTAGTAATGTTGGGTAGTCGAAAAAGCCAATCACATTGTGTCATATCATATAGTGTTGCGAAGGTGATATTAAAAAAAAAAACAATATCGGGGAAGTTGAAAAGAAGCTACAGTTGTTCAAAAATAAATGAATATAATGAAGAAATTCGCTATATTTTGAAATTTTTGTTCAAAAAAGGAAAGAATGCCACGCAAACCCCCAATTAAATTTCTGAAGTTTACAGACACCATGCTATATCAGTTTGTGTAGCACAACAATGGTTCGCTCACTTCCGTTCTGGAAACTCTGGTCGACCTATCATTGAAAAAATCGTTGGAATAATGGAAAATACTGACTAGGCCCATCACATAAGCAGCCATGACATCACTAAGAAACTTAACATTCATCATCAAACGGACTTGAACCATTTAAAAAAGGGTGGCTACAAAAAGAACCTCGAAATTTGGGTATCATATGAATTGTCTGTGAAAAATTTACTGGACCGAATTAACATCTGCGATTTTTTGGTGAAACGAAATGAAATCAAACCCTTTCTGAAGTGAATACCATTCACTAGGATACGAAAAGTGGATCGAATACGACAATAATCTGCGAAAAATATCATGGCCCAAGCGTAGTGAAGCTCAAAAAGTGATCCCAAAGCGAGGATTGACAGCTATAAAGCTTATGCTGAGTTTTTGATGGGATTGGAACAGAATAATTCACTATGAGCTACTCCAGCCTGGTCAAACGATTGATTCTACATTTTACTGTCAACAACTGATGAGAACAAGAAATCGAAAAAAATAACGACCAGAAGTGATCAACAGGCTTCGTCTTGCTTGTAAAAATTACTTGTCGCAGTTCTTAACCGTGGAACCAGAAAAGTTTTACACTGACGGAATAATTTATCTAGTGGAAAAATTGCAAAAAGTATACGACCAAAATAGTACATATTTGTTTATTAATTTATTAGTATACATTTAAAGAAAGAACTTGAAGTTTGATTAGTAATACGAAAAGACTTTTTCGACTACCCAATATATGAACCCTGAGAAGAACTGAGTTGATTTAGCCTTGTCCGTTTGCCTGTCTGTATATACGCGAAGAGGCAAGAGCTTTCGAGATAACGATCAGAAATTCTCAACATGTCATTTTCTCTCCACGAAGCTGTTCATCCAGCTGTGTCGAAATCGTCGATCCAAATCAAGTCCTTGTTCAGAAAACTCTTTTATTATCTATTGCAAAGCTTTACTTTTCGATAAAATGTTCAGATCGGATCAATATGGCTTATAGTTGTCATACAAACTGAAGCAGCAGTGCTAAGTCCTAGTGTGGAAATCTCTTTTATTTGAAGAGATATTTCCACAAAATTTGAAAATATTCAACAACAACACTACAATCTCCAAAAAAATTGTTGAAATCGGAATAGAGTAGCGTACAGCTGCTGTAAAAACTTATCGATCAAAATCAAGTCCTTGTTTAGAAAACTTTTTTATTGAACAAGATATAACCACGTAATTTGGTGTGAGTTGTTTTCTAAGGCAAACGTTTAATCTTCGAACAAATAGTTCAGATCGTAGTACTATAGCATATAGCTACCATATAAACTAATCCATCAAAAACAAGATAAATATCGCCAAATATGATTATATACCCTTTTATGCTACAGGAAATGCATCTATGTAGGGTATTATATAAGTAGATTTGGAGCTTTGTTTTTTTTTATAAATACATACGTTGACATTAGCTTAGCTTCGTCAAATTCCACGCGCGCTTGCCACCCTTTAGCGCCAAATCATTTGCTATCCACACACACACACACACACATACACATACCCAAGCACACATTGGGGCAGACATAACCAAACACATTCACAGGCATGACATCCCACCTGCTGCTTTTCAATCAGTTACACACACATGTCTACATAGCGAAGCGTGATGGCTTAAGCGTGGCAAATATAAAAACAAAGCATTGAAATTACAAAATTATAGATACAAAAACAAAAAAATGTAATAATACAATAAATAGTATAATGCAAATATTATAATTACGCGGAATTATTTTGACAAACGCATAACAACAACAATAACTAACACTAATGACAACTCAACGGTATGACGCTATCAGCATTTACAACAATAGCAATAACTTTAGCTGTCAAAATAACGTTAAAACTGGGTAAAGGGTGCTTGCATTTGGTATTTGGCAGGCAACAAGGGTAGCATGTATTACAAACACATACAAACATACATGTACATGTGTGCATTTGTATGCTCATTACACATTAGCAAGCAGAATTAATTACGCAGAAATGACAATTTGATAAAAATTGAAAAATTACGCTTTGCATAAAATTGATTTATTTTAATTAAAATCCGACATAAATAAAACCTAACAAATACATTTGAATAGACAGATAAAACAATTGCCGACACTAATACATTTAAGCACATTTATGTATGAATATAGACGGAGGTATGGGTATATGTAAATAGGAAAGCGTGCGAATATTATTATATACATGTGTTTGCACATAAATATTATATATATCATGACAAGTTTATCTGTGAAAAATATAAGTGAGGTTAGGTTAGATTAGAGGTTGGTGAGTTATGATACCATTAAGTGATGTATTGAATAAAACCGAATGGAAATGGAGAAATTATGATAAAACACCCTTAGCTATTTATAATAGGAGCTGATAATACCATTCTTGAACTAACCAGTTTAGTTTCAACTCGAAATGGCTCTGAATTTTGAACTTAGACTTAGCCAAAGTAAAGGAAATACCTTAAAGAAAATTAGTTTAAATGTTATTAACAAAACCGATGAGCACTGCTAATTCGGATCTTTAAGAGATTCATGATCACCGTTGAAATATCTACGCTGACTGACGAAGATTCTGAAGCGAAATGCAAAGGGAATGATATAATAGGTCTATCGCTTGAACTGTTTTTGTTGGATTTGGGAAATTTTTAATCATAAGATAATTTTTGTCCCGTAATATTAATTCATTTTTGATTTGTAGACTGGAAACGGTGTTATATGGGAAGGGCGCGTGGTTGACATTTTGACATAGGAATATGAGAGGAATGCTAAGTACCCATGTAGTCGAAATCGGTCTGTCGGGTTACGAGGGTTTCATAAAGTCCTCTCATACCACTTCCGAAATAAAATTGAATGTCCCTGACGTAATGCGATGTATTGCGCTTTTAGTAGTTTTGAACAGTACCGTTCCATAAAGTGAAGGGCACAGTTGCAATTGTTGCGTGGGATGACCGATGGACTCATTTGGGTCTTCTTTGATACTGCATGCGTCTCTGAGAACGCGCATTATCCACTAAAGAGATTAAACGTGGTTCGGAGCCGATCTCTGGTTGCTGGACAATAATGTCGACCGAATATTGAACATAACGCGCGAGTCGTCGTTCGAAATGAACGATTATCAGCTAATCTTTAATCAATCTTTTTTTAATTGATGAATTAAAATGAATTAAAATTAAGAAACAACGTTAACTTCGGTTGCACCGAAGCTAAATACCCTTCACACCTGCATTTCTGTTAGTAATTATGTGTTCAGTTTGTATGGAAGCTATATACTATAGTAATCTATTCTGAACAAT
This sequence comes from Bactrocera latifrons, assembly GCF_001853355.1. Classification (NCBI taxonomy): domain Eukaryota; kingdom Metazoa; phylum Arthropoda; class Insecta; order Diptera; family Tephritidae; genus Bactrocera; species Bactrocera latifrons. The sequence goes on from NW_017537600.1 coordinate 488,447, forward strand.
TTTTTGGAGATTATATTATTACGTCAAGCAGTAGTCCATGCCAAATTTCGTGAAGATGCCACGACAAATGCGAAAGTCTTCCATACAAGAACTTGATACCGATCGTTCAGTTTGTATGGCAGCTATATGCTATATTGAGCCGATATGCACAATTTCTTCGGAGATTACATTGTTACCTTAGAAAATAATCTATACCAAATTTTGTGAAGATACCACTGCAAATACGAAAGTTTTCCATACAAGAATTGAATTCCGATCGTTCAGTTTATATGGTAGCTATACGTTATAGTGCTCCGATGTCGATAGTTCCGACAAGTGAGCAGCTTCTTGAAGAGAAAATGGCGTTTGCAGAATTTCAAAACGATATCTTAAAAACTGAGGGACTAGTTCGTATATATACGACAGACAGACGGACATGGCTAAATCGACTCAGCTCAACATAATGATCATTTATATATATACTTTATATGGTCTCCGACGCTTCCTTCTGTAGGTTACAAACTTCGTGAAAAACTTAATACTAGGGTATAAATATTAATTAGGGTATAAAAACTATTTACATATAAATCAAAATGAATACGCATCGGGACTTTCCATAGTGAAGATTTTCGTCAACTATATTTCGGAGCTCAATGTAATTATGCATATATATATGTAAGTAGATATTAGCATAAAAATGTTGGAAATAATAAAAGCGTTGAAATATTAAAATTAAAATACCAGATCAATGCCGCTTTCCAAAGCACCTCACTGCGGTGCGCTCTTAATCGTTTACACCCGCTGCTTCGGCACAGATATGAGTTGGACGCCAATAAAGCCAATCTTTTCAAAAGACACATGAATATGAAGCGCCAACTCAAAGCGAAAACAAAACAAATTGGTGTACACAAACAAAAGGTAACACTATAAATTCCTAACGAATATTGAAAGAGCAACGTAAAAAGACAATGCTTTAATAGAATTAAAGCAAAACGCAGAAATTTATTGAAAAGCTATAAAAAATTTTACGACCGTATGAAGACGCAAACAAATACCACAAATGACAGCAACAATGGTTGGGGAAAAAAATCAAAATTCAAATGACCGCTCAACTGTTATAAACTGTTTGACAGTTTAGCAACTCGTCAAATGTACTACAAAAGCAATAATATATAATATGTATATGAAATCAAGTGAAATCCACGCATTGCTGCCTAATCCGGATTTTTAGTTTAATGTGATTTTATTTTAAAAGCAAAATTATTGACTTGAAAAATGTGTCCTAATTTAAATAAATTATTAAGCAGAGTAGAGCTGCTTTAAGTGACATCCAGCGTTAAAAATAAAAGTGATCAGTGTGTATTCGTTCAAAAGCCGGATTATGGGTTTAGCTACCATATTTATGATATTTAACGACAGTATGCTATATCGGTTCTCTAAAAGTTTTAACTGTTTCTTTCTTTCATGTAATCGTTGTAGCATTGTTTTTTCCAATTGTTGTTAGTGCATCAAAGAAGCCTCTAAACAACTTGACAGGAAGTTGTTGAATTGGGAGTCATTAACAGGATAAGTTAGTTTCTGTTGAACATAATTGACTTTTTCGGAAAATTATTAACACTCAGCGCCTTTTAAATATTAGTTCATCTTCTTTAAGAATATACAGTTTTTACATATACAATCTTATATTAACACCAATTTAGATGCTAAGAAATATCTGTAATCTTCAGTAGTCCAATTCTAATACCTTGGGCGTTTGTAACTGCAATGGAGCTGTCAAGACAGTATCGGAAATTCTTGATTTAAATCTCCCGCTTATATGAAAGACTGGTAAATTTATTCTTCTGGTTTGGTACAACTCTCCTTGATTATGATGCCAAAAATTAGCGCGATATGTCAATCAGTGTGTTTACAGCAGCTGTTTATGTCAGTCGATCTCTGTAGTGTTTGTCGAATTTTACAAAGATCAAAAATATTGATCAACGTAATTGTGTTAAGTTTCATGTTGCGAACGAATTTTCGTGTGCCGATTCATTGAAAATGTTGCAGAAGGCTTTTGGTGAATCTGCTCTATCAAAATCGCGCACTTCCGTCGAAGACATACCTTGTTTAACGAGTGTGACCGATGATAATGTTGGAAAAGTGAAGCAAATTATTGCCGGAAATAGCCATGTGATCTTGAGAGAGATTGCCCTTAAATTGGAAATATCACAAGACTTGTACCGATAGAGCTGAATTTCCTTCAAAAACGGTATCTAAAGCAAGTAGTTGAAGATGTTTTTTATCGAGCCAATTCGAATGTTAGATTAGATTAGATTAAAATTTATGGAAGAAAATGCTACATATGGTCTATTGTGTACTCTCCTATTATTTCCACACTTTCTTTGATCCAGTTGACATTTATTAAAGCTCTTCGGTTAATGCATGTTATGTCACTCTAATAGGGCTCATTGTCTCAGTAGCCTGGGATCGAATCGTTACATCCGTGAAAGTATCACTCGCCACGTAAAAGTCTGTATTTCGTATTATGACATACAAGATCGTAACGCTTCTATCGTAATCTGTAATCAGAGAACGTTCTCTGCTGGCATGATGACGTACGTGAGCGAGTATATAAACGTATTCGTTCGTTCGAACCGTCATTCGAACGCAAACTACCAATCGTAATAGACCAATTAATGGAAATGTGAGCAAATTTTTTTTTTTAATTTTAAGTTTTTTATAATTTTTAGTAATAAAGAACATAAACAGGAAACCAATGAATGGCATATCTCATTAAAAAAATAAAAATAAAGTTTTATGAACAAAATGTTTGTCTTTTTGTTGACAATAAAAATAAAATTATTTGCAAGGTTAAGGACATATACCTTTTAGAATTAAATTTATTAAAGAATACTTTATTTAGTTCCTTATCTTTTGTTGGTTTATTGAAAATTTCGCAACAGTTTTGACAGTTCCACATCTATTGTGACCTAAAAAAACGATCCAAAGCAATGTGGAATTTAAAAACTATTGTGAATTGCAAAGACATTACGATACGTTTGCTATCGTATGTCATAATGCCAATCATCGCATACGATTGGCGTATCACGTAATTTTCTTTCGCATGTTTGCCGATCCGTGCACGGATGTTACGATTCGACCCCTGACTTCTTCTTGGTATGTATTGTGGTATCTCTCCCGCATGGTCGCAAAACCGACATATGTAGTTCTGTAGAGTAGTAAGTACTCCAATCTGTGGAGAAGACAGCTTAGCCAGCAGTTACCTGTATAAAACCCTGCTAGATGCCCTAATTTTACTCTGGGCAGAACAATTAGTCGCTTGAGCGATTTGAACTTAACTCTCCCAGAAACAACTTCGCTTAGCAAAATCTTGAATTTGCTGCCAGTAGCGATTTCTACAAACCATTTCCTCTCTTAGCTCCTTTTACAATGTGTGGTGGCTCACATCGAAAGCCGATTTTGGTCCTATTGGCTGATACTGATAATATTGGTGTCTTCGGAGTGCCATTGACAGATTCTTATCAATAACAATTTGTATCGGAGCGCTTATAACTCTGTTTTTCCTAAGAAATCATCATCACGAGGAACTTAAGTTCGCTGATAAAATATGGACGTTGACGCTAAAGGGTAAATGTCTCGTCGATTAATAGTCTAAACCCGGACAGTAAAGTAGGTGGAAAATATGAATATATATTTCTTCAGCAGTTATTTGGAGCTTATAAAAAGTGTGATAGATAGCTTGCACTGCTCGAAGATCTGGATTACTTGACACAGAGATTATAAAATTTATTTTAATAAAAAACTGTTTTTTTTATTGTTACTTATGGAAGTATACCATAAAACCACCGTTTAAAAAAGTTTTTCCAGGTAAAGAAACCATTTTAAAGTGCATGATGAATGGCGGCTTTAGAATTCGAATAATGTATCGATCTTCAATACTTATGAACTAGTGGATGGGCATCCGTTTGGAAAATCCTATAACTATAAAAAATCGCTTTTTGATGTTAGGGGATGAATAAATAGGTGATCCTCAATGTACGAAGTCAAAGGTTTCGAAACACTACATAATGGCCTGCCTATAAACGGGAAGAGTATAACGTACTCGAACTCAACGTAAATTATCGTAGACTGACTTAACCCAACTTAGACTAATTTTAACTTAACGTAGTTCGAATTGACTTAACGTAACTAAACTTTAATTTAACTTCACTTGCTTAGTTTAACGTAACATGACTTAGACTTAAGCACGTAACGTAACATGGCTCAACTTAACTTAACGTTAACTTAACATGGCATGCCGTAACTTAAAGTAACTTAAATTACAATTAACATAAAGTAAGCTGACTTATTTTAAAGTGAAGTAACTTAAACTTAACGTAACTTGAACTAACATAACTTAAACTTAACTTAACGTGACTTGAATACTTAAAGTAACTTAAATAACAATTAACATAATGTAAGGTGACTTATTTTAAAGTGAATTAACTTAAACTTAACTTAACGTAACTTGAATTGACTTACGCTTAATATAACGTGGCCTGAGATAATTTAAATAAACATAACTTAAACTTAATTTAAAATAACGTAACTTAAACTAATAGACTTTCTTATTTTAAAGTAACATAATTTAAACCTAACGTAATCGTAGGATGACTTAGCTTGACATAACTTAACTTAAATTTTACTTACCAAGGAAATTTTGCAATCTGACTTACGATTAACATAACGTAGCCCGACTTATTTTAAAGTATTATAACTTAAAGTTAACTTAACGTGACTTGACTTGCACTTAACATAGCGTAGACTGACCAAATTTAATGTAACGTATCTTTAACGTAACATGACTTACACTAACCAAGGTAACGTAGACTAACTTATTTTATAGTAAAGTAGCTTAAACTTAACATATCGTAGCCTGACTTATTTTAAAGTAACGTAACTTAAACTTAACGTAACTTGACTTACACTTAACATAACGTAGGATGACTTAGTAACTTAACTTACACTTAATACATGAAGAAGATTTTGCCAAAATACATTTCCGACTGATCGATGTGACTATAATGCAAACTTTTTATTTAAGCATATTTCTTCATTAATCCACTGTGAAAAATTTAATGTGATGTAAGCATGTATGAATGTATGTTTGTATGTGTGCGTGGCAACGCGTGAATTGTGAAAATTACTATGAATTGTCAACTGAAATCGAATCGAATTGGGAATTTTCATTTGACAACTTCACTTGACAACATTCAAAGTGTCAGATGGACGGTCAGTTGAAGCACGCGACACCAGAGACAGACACACACATATACGCATAACCTTTGAGTGGCTATAGGCGCGTGTGATTTCGTGCGTATTTTCATGTGTCCGCCACTGTGGACGTGTGGCCGACCAGCGTGTCAGTATGGAGAGATTTAATTTAAATTTTTGCTTAATAAAGCGATTTTTTTTACCGTAAGGCATGACGAAAAAAGTGGCATATATATATTTATTTTATTTATATACACGCACACATACACATAAGCATATCACAGGCATTGCACTTCAAAATGACTACACACGTTACAAATGAGCCATGGCGCGAGTTGTGCCGCAGCGTGCGCCCATGATGATGACAAGGACATCACGCATGGTCAGTCGTATGCCAACCATACGTACATATGTGTGTGTGCGTGTGGCATTTTGGCCGGCAGCGTGCGCATAACGGCACAGTGGACGAATTTTATGCAAATGTCAGCGTAATGCAATGACTTTAATGCGCATTTAGGATGACGATATTCAATAATTAAAATAAGTTGGCAACTCACGCACACATGCACACATCTGTATGTAAGTGTATGCACTTATTTATATTACGCAATGCGTTGCATTTATTAAATTTATATTTATTTGGTTTTAATTTGTGTCGCTTGCCCTCAGGATGGTGTTGAAATTAACCGGTGAAACAAAGATTAAAATAAAAATAAAATAAAATGCGTTGCCAATTTAATTCAATTCGTCTTTTTCACGCTCAACAACAACAACAACACTGGTGTGTTGTTAATAATGTTGCCTCAACATCATCAGCAATATCATGCAAGTAAATGTGTCAAGTGGCGCTTTAATGGTGGATTGTCTTTTTAAAGAAAAACAAAATGGAAGAAAGGTAGAAATACTGAATATAGTTCAGGTCTTCTATTGGTTTAAATGTTGGATTTAAACTTTGAATAAAAACTCAGTGTAATGAGTAGAAAGAGACTCATGAGTCCTGGCATTCATTCCGGTGAATGAGCGTCACAATCGGTATCAGAGCAAAATGTTATAAAAAATACGCCTTTTAAGAGCAGCTGGAGCGCGCTTATGACGAGTGCTCCCGTCATGATGTACAAATTGTGCTTGGCAGTTTAGCGCCAGAGTGGCCAAAGAAGGCACTTTTTGTACAATAGTTAGAAAATTGAGCCTCTATGCCGATAGCTCTCCAAATGGGTTGAGGCTGATCGATTTCACAGCGGCCCGCAATATGGTTAGCTGTAGAATTAGATTCCAACACAAGAAAATACATCAAGCTCAAGTTGTTGATTTCGGATCGAAAACTTTTAAACTAGATGGATCATGTTGTGTTAGATAGACGACATGCATACATTGTCCTTGACGTACGTGCGCTCCGAGGATTTATCATCGACTCAGACCAGCATCTCGTTGTAAGGAAAATACGCGCCAATCTCTGTACATCAAAGCGAGCTCGTTAGAAGATTTCAAGGGCATAATAGACCTAAGATCGTGGTGCATTTAACGTTTACCAATCAACGCCGGTGCATACTCTTGTAGGACCCAAAGTGGTGATCCAACGGCTGATGTTCAAACAGTGAAAGCGTAACATCTGGAGATGGCGAAGCAGATTCCCCAATCGATGACATTGGAATAAATGTTTCATTGCCTGATTTTAATGAGGTTCGAATAGGAATTATCCATCTGAAGAATAACAAAGCGGTAGGGCACGATGAATTCCTGCTAAGGCCACTATACCGATATGTCTGAACTTGGTATCCCCGCAAGGCCACTACGGTTGTGTAAACTGATGTTTAGAATTACCAAGAGCTCCGTTAGGATCAGGAAGGCCCTTTCCCAGATTTTCGATACCAAGCGAGACAAGAAGATTCCTTATCTAGTGACTTGTTCAATCTATTGCTGGAGAAAATAATATGAGCTGCTGTTATTTAAAATTCATTGACCGCAAGCAGGCGCTCTTGAATGAGTTGAACTTCTATTGCAGGTCTTCAAAAATGGTTGAGAGATCGCTGAAGACATGCCTATGGGGTATTCCATACCAAATCGACCATTTGTGAACCCGACACCTTTAGATTTTGCTGAAACTTGTCCATCCTTTTCTACCTTTTGAAAAACATTTTTGAGAATTTTTTCAAAATTTTTTTGTCCAACTTAAAAAAAGTTATGAATTTAAAAAAAAATTGCTTTTTTATTTTCAAATAGCCATAACTTTGACTTTTGGTTACATTTTTTAAAAAAAATATTTCAATTATATAAAACAATCGGGTTTTTAAGTAAAAACGTCATTTTTTGGAAGTTCGCCATTTTTTTTTTTACCTCAAAAAAAAGTTTAATTAATTTGACAACTATCCCTGCTAATCCCGGAGTGGGCCGATTTTCTTTATATTTTTTTTATTTATTTAATTTCTGCGACTTCCCATGGCAAAGGTCCGTGTGATGGAATTGGTGTCCTTAACAACTTGCAGATGATAAACAAATAACAACACCGATAGAATTTTTTGAATGGGCATCTAATCCGAATAACTTACCAAATATCATAGTTAAGTTTTCTTTCAAACTCTACTAAACATAAAATTTTTAAAATATTTAAGTGCCAGAGAAAAAATTAATAAATAATTTTTGTATAGTTTTTGTGAAATCATTTCATATTAACTGTAGTATTAATCATTAAACTTAGTCATTATATTCGTAAATTAAGTCTATAAATTGAGAATATTATATCATAAAATCGTTAAATTATATTTTTTATATGATAGAAATAAAGTTTACGAAAAAAAAAATTTAATTTAAATAAATTAAAAAAATATTTAAAAAAATCGGTCCTCTCCGAGATTAGCAGGGATAGTTGTCAAATTAATTGAAGTTTTTGTTTTTTTGAGGAAAAGAATGGCGAACTTCCAAAAAATGACGATTTTACTTAAAAAACCTGATTATTTTATATAACTGATCGCGTTAAAGTTTTTGCGTCAATTTTTTCGAAAGTTCATTCAAAAACAAAAATTTAAAAAAAAAGGTCCCCAAAAGTCAATTTGTACAAAAGTTATGGCTACTTGAAAATAAAAAAAAATCAATTTTTTTGAAAAATTCATAACCTTTTTGAAGTTGGACAAAAAATTTGGAAAAAATTCTCAAAAATGTTTTTCAAAGGGTAGAAAGTTTCAGCAAAATTTAAAGGATTCGGGTTCAATAGTGGTCGATTTGGTATGGAATACCCCCTCTATATACTAATGTAGTTATATTCTTTCCAAGCACTTCTTTTAGAGTTTTCTATGCCTTTGCCGGTACTTATAGTCAATTTTCCTTAACAATCTCTTCAGAATTTATTGCTTGCTATTTGTATTATCCATAAACACGGCAATGTTTACTTTAACGCTAATAACCTTGCGCTTGCTCACTTAGCGGATGTTTTCTGGTTTCCACCTTAGTACGGCGCGCTATGATCGATTCTCAAATATGTCTGTGATCTTTTCGAAAATCAAGTATTTCTGAAATTGTGTTAATTTTTCATATTTTCCTTTATGGACTAAACGAGTGCGAAATGCATAAATCATAACGCGAAGTGCCGAAAGGTGTGGTTGTTGCAGCAATAACGTTCGTGCTGTTTGAACGGTGCTCTTTTTGCTGTGGGTATTGTTGCATTTTTATATACACGCAAAACAAATGGGAAGATCAAACAATAAAGCCGCTCGGCGAAATATAGCGCTGTACGCTTATTACCGTTATCGGCTACTCATTTGTGTTGTTTGACTTTATTGCCACATAATTTCGATTAAATTTATTAAAAATTTATACACCACACTGCCAGAGTGTAAATTCCTTAGAAGTGAGTGCGCGAATGAATATTATATATAGTACATAGAGGTGCGTATGTGTAGATGTGTGTATGTGTGCGTGTAAGTAACCCACGTGCGAGTATCAGCGCCTCTCAAGTTCAAAGCAAAGTGCAGGCAAAAGAACAGACAAAGATCAACACAGTCAATAAAATATTAAAAATTACACAAATTAATAATTTAATAGGGCGCCGAATTGTTGTGTGGCCACCCACACATGCACGCTAACACACACACAGTTATTTGTATGGAAATAATTAGCTTCGACGTCACTGTACTGGCTTCTATTGCTGGTTTTGCTGTGTTTGTTGTTGTTGTTTTATATTTTGAAGTGTTTGATTGGAACGCTTTGACGTAGCCGCTACAGCGTTGAAGGAAGTGTCTTTCACGTTAGCTCATTAACAGCTTCATTAACGGTACGAGATTAAAGCGGCCGCCACCTTCAACTATTTCCGCCACACAGTTCGATTGATCTTCAAAGCATGTTCCAGCCAGTTTCCCAGACCATTGTGTTTAATCGCCTGTACATATGTACTATATGTACATCTATGTATGAGTATGTTGTATGTTTGTGTTTGGGGGTGTTATGTTAATATGCGACGATCAGCATGGCGCAGCGGTTATGTGCAATTGAGCAAGTGAGAGACTGATCTCAAGTGGCTACAAAGTATTTCAATCAAACATCAATCGTAATCACTTACAGGTGCGTTATGATGGATTCCTTGATGTAATGCTTTGTTTGTTGGTGAATGTTTTGGAACTTTGGACTATATATTTTGGTATATTCAAAGACTTTGAAGATTTTTAAATAAGCTGAAATGGTTTTTTAATAGGTTGAAGTTGCTGCACACTACAAAGGGAACTGTGTGGATATTGGAGAATACATAATTGCCATTTGTTGATTCTAAAGTACTATAGCTAAAGTTATTTTCGCAACTTTTGGTTAATTGACTGAAGATTGATTTATTTCTGAATGTCTTATAAAAGCAAAAATATACCAAGGACGTTAAAAATTTTGGATTCCCCTATTTTATAAGAAAAAAAACGGAAATATAGCCATTAAAACTTATGAAATTGGCAGTCAAAGTCTATGCATGAAGGAATTGAGGTCTTGAACGGAGATTGGGTTAGGTTAGATTAGTCTGCTAGGCCAATGAGCTACGTAAAAACTAGTTTTAGTCCTTTGTGTACCAGACGGAGTTCAGTTACTAGATTCATGAGGCCTCACTGTGACCTCACTATCGATACCTATTACAGTGTATCATACCGTACTCTTGCCAATGAGGAATAAATGCACAAACATACTCCATTGTTTCCCAGGTGCCTTGCTCTAGACATTTCCTATAGTCTTATCGATCTGTCAGCCACATTTTGAAAGCGTGTGTCGCCACGAGGCAATGACCTGTTAATATTCCCATTATCTTTCCACAGTCGCTTCTATCGGGTAGCAATAAAAATATTGTGTGCTGTCGATCAACCCTGTTACATATGACACATGCAAAACTACAACCCAGGTAGCTCGTACAATTTTCTTTACCGTGCTTCCGTTAAGATCGTTGCATAGGCAATGCCTGGATTTCGTCTTAAATGGAACCGCGCGCTATGATTGTCTAGTAAAAAGCTCAACCTTTACTTTTTAGCTTTCGTCTCTTAAAAAGTACGTTGTTCTAGCCGAGCTTACGACAGCACACCACTCGTACTTCTTGTTGTCTCTTTGGTGCCAATTGCAGCCTTTAAGGGTAACCAGTTACTTATCCATCCGGTCTTTCAAACGGAGTGGAGGTCTTTGTCTTACAATACTTTCAGAGCTGGATACTCCATCCATTTCATCTATGCAGACGGCATGACCTAGCCAGCGTAGACGCTATCTCTTAGTTTGCTGAACTATATCAATGTGACCGTATATTTCGTAAAGCTCATCGATGCATCGACTGCGGTATTCGCCTTTACCAAACCGCAAACGACCATAAATCTTCCCTAGAACTTTTCTCTCAGAATTTCGTAACGACGACTCATCAGATGTTGTCTTCGTCCATGAATCTGCACCATATAGCAGGAGGGGATGATGATGGGAGCTAAGTCGCGAGTTTGACGAGTGTTTGCTTGAAGGCAGGAGATTATTCATCCCTCCGGACCATTCGCGTTGCTCTATCCTCTCTATTCAGATTCGCAAAATTTATTTATACTTGATGGGGTGCTCTCTAAGAAGCTAAACAACGGGGAAAGGGTCGTCTTATAACATATTTGTTAACACCACCGCTTACTTGTTTGAATCACATCGAAAGAAAACCATTTTTTCTGATTCTACCGAAATGGTCTTATTTTTTTCGAAATGTTCACAAATTGCTTTTACAAAATAACTCCTCGTTTGGATACAAGTGAAAATGATACAAATTCAGAATAACTGGATGTATTATTCTTTGTAAAAAAAGGAATTAACTTCTTGGTCGAATATCAATGGAGATTTGGTTGTACAAAAATCGGAAAATTTGGTTGGTGATAGTGATATTGATAATGTCTTATGGGGTTGTTGTCTGGTGGAGGATGCTCGGAAAAACCGCTCTACCTAAGCAGCTGCGAATAAAGCTGGTAGGAGCTTGGCATCGCTTAGACTTAGTTAAGCTGGGTATATGAGGCTTTACGGGCATAGGTGCACTGAAATTCTCTACTGCTTCGATTGCATTCGTTACAATCTAGATGACTGTATAGCAAAACCTTCTCCTGTCGGTTTGTTCTCAGCTCACACACCTGAGAAAGATTTGAGCGAAGCGAACTCGTGAAGTGAGTTTTTTCACAAACGGATCGAAGTTGAGAGGGAGAGTTGGAGGTGAAGTCTTCTGTGAGAAACTATCCTTCAACTCTAGTTTTAGACTACCAGACCACTGTAGCTGCTTTCAAGTAGAGGTGGCTGCTATCAAAGTAGTATTAGGTGTACACTTCCAAAGTCCGGTTTCCTTCAGAGCGATGTGTATTCATTCCAATAGCAGAGCTGCTAAAGTTCACTGAATGTGCCATGAAACTAGTCAAGCAATGTATGACCTCGTAACCAAATACTTCAAGCTTCTTTCATATTAGAATTGTTTGGGTCCTCGGTCACAGAGAAAATGCTGGTAACTGCTATAAGTGCAAAATCGCTGAGCTTGCTAGGAAGAGTATCCTTTGTCCGATTTCATTAGATTGGAGGCGAGTCGGCTTCCGATGTCGTCTACCGTTGTAGGTCAACTTGTGTGCCTGCAGTATACTTCTAGCGCAAAGTGAACCCTAAGAGATCCTCCGGACTACTGGCTCCTAACAAAATCAATATCGCGCAATTCCACATGCGCAGACTGTACACTGTCCAATGGGTTCACACTTATTGGATGTTGATAGATTATATGGAGTAATACCAGGTGGAATTATCTTGTAATTTTATTGGCTTAATAAATTTGTGTGGAAAAAGTGAGAAGAATTTTTAGCTACGGGTATTTTTTTGAACCTAACTGCAACTATGCCTTTATCTCCTCAAACATCAATTATTTAATGGAAACTAGAGTCTGATAGCGCTAAAATCATAAATTACTTAAATAATAACAATCTGCAAGCTTTTAATTTATTTAATCTTTTTTTCTAAAACCCACTTAGCCCACCTTCAACACCGTAATTACCATTTGAGTATTTGTAAAAAGTACCGTTTACCGTTTACCGTTCTAAAACCGCCCACAACAACCGCTTGGCAATCGCCTGAAATAGGAAATGCTTTTGAAATGAAAACAATTCACGCCTCAAAAAATAAAGGCAGCAACAACAACAATAGAAACGTAGCGAGAGAAATGTAAACAAGCTGCAAATTTGCACCGTTAAATGCAATAAAAACATATTAATCATACAATTTGAAATGATTCAGACATGCGTGCCAATAATTCTTATTTTTGATTTCAAATTTCGTAATTTACGAGCGTGCGATAATTTATGGGCGCTCGTTAGCGATTTTTGAAATGCAACAGACACAAACAAAAACATTTCCGGTGTGATTGCGAATGCAGGCGGCTCAAATGTTTTTTCCTTCTATGGAATATGTATATATATATATATATCTTCTGAAATATATATATCTACTTATATATTTATAACTATGCTTAAATCTAAACATATATATATAGATATCGACAGTCGCGTAACTTCACATATTAGCGCTTGAGCACAGCGCTTGAACATAACGCTAGAAAACATACCGATTAGACCTAACAGCAACATAACAACAAATCCATATTATCTCAACTCAACAAACCGCCTCTTCCGCACGCAAATATTACCGCCGGCCAGCTCACAACGAAGCTCACAACGAAGCTCGCCACTTGGCACGAAAAGAACACGCACACTCATATATTATTTTTGTTTCTTTAGCCCATCAATCAATTTCTTGTTCAGCCATCAGTCAAGTTTCAGGTAAACTGTCAATAATCAGTTGACTTGAGGAAGTTTCTTGCCAAATCACATACGTGCGCCCAGCTACATACATCAAGTTCGATATAAATCGTTTCGAGTGGCTCGTAAATTCGTTTCAATCAATAAGCGAATAAAATAATAGCACATTCCGTCAAATAACATTATTAAGTTTTAGCTCCAACTGTCAGATAATTGAAATAATATAAATAAAAAATAAATTCAAAATAAATAAATAAACTATTCTTATCGACAATATTCTTAATGAATGATGGGAGTAACGGCGTGACAGTTTTACAATTCCAAGTGAGTTTTTGATTGACAGTACAACGCTGAGTGGCTTGCCAAGCGCCAAGCGCGATATGACCGAGTGTTAACAACAAAGCTTTTTGTTTGTGGGTTGAGCAAGTAGATATGTATGTATGTCAAAGATTGTATTATATGTAAAATATGGTTAAACATCTTATCGTTGTGGGTAAAGCACCTTTGCAGTAAGACGTAGGGTTAAAATCAAATCGAACAAACCACAAATTTATATTTTTTCCGGCAATTTTTACTTGGAGAAAACAAATTTTTTCCGTGATGTTTAAAAATTTTGGGTTGCAATAGAAGTCACAAGAAACAAGTAAGGAATGACTAAGTTCGGGTGTCACCGAACATTTTATACTCTCGCATGATAAAGTGATAATCGAGATTTATGGCGTGGTTGTGAACCGATTTCAGCCATATTTAGTACATATCATCAGGGTGTTAAGAAAATATTATATACCGAAATTCATTGAAATCGGTTGAGTACTTCCTGAGATATGGTTTTTGGTCCATAAGTGGGCGACGCCACGACCATTTTCAATTTTTAAAAAAAGCCTGGATGCAGCTTCCTTCTGACATTTCTTAAGTAAAATTTAGTGTTTCTGACGTTTTTTGTTAGTCGGTTAACGCACTTTTAGTGATTTTCAACATAACCTTTGTATGGGAGGTGGGCGTGTCTTAAAGAAAGAAACGACTCTATACAGTTTGGTTGACATAGCTATAGTAGTTTTCGAGATATGTACAAAAAAGTTAGTAGGGGCCACGCCCACTTTTCCAAAAAAATTACGTCCAAATATGCCCCTCCCTAGTGCGATCTTTTGTACCAAATTTCATTTTAATATCTTTATTTACGGCTTAGTTATGACATTTTATAGGTTTTCGGTTTCCGCCATTTTGTGGGCGTGGCAGTGGGTCGATTTTGCCCATCTTCGAACTTAACCTTCTTATGGAGCCAAGAGATACGGACGGATGGACAGACAGACATCCGGATTTTAACTCTACTCGACACCCTGATCACTTTGGTATATATAACCCGATATCTGGCTCTTTTAGTTTTAGGACTTACAAACAACCGTTATGTGAACAAAACTATAATACTCTCTTTAGCAACTTTGTTGCGAGAGTATAAAAATAACATTTTTGATTGTGTTACTCATATGTATCAGTTATTGCCTAATGAAGACCAACAATTTAAATGAATAAATAATCCGGCCATTGAGGTGTGGCCATCTATCTATGCGAACTGCATAAGACTGAGTTATATCCAGGAGGTCTGGAGACGCGTCGTAGTTACGTTAATCCCAAAGGCTGGTAGGTGCTCCCACGTTGCGGCGAAGGACTTTAGACGCAATAGCTTTTTTTTTTCTTATTACTAAAAAGTCTGGAGAGACTGATGGACTGGTACATAAGGAGGAACATTCCAAGGGACACCACATTGTATAGGCAAGTCAATGGATCCTGCCCTACATACTATCGTGTCATCGCTTGAGAATGCCATTAGGGTTAAGAAATTCGCTGTTGGACCGTCCTTCCTTCATATTGAGGGAGCTTTCAATAACGTTCTGTCGGAAGCAGTTGCTACTGTTCTGGACGGTCTTGGGTTGAATCAAGCTTCAAATACCGTCTTCTTAGTCTTCTGTGCGACAGAGTGATTGAAACGGCATGGCGCAATGCACGCGCTCGGCGAAATGTGAGTAGGGGAGCCATAGAAGTTGGATTTTTCTCTTCTCTGCTATGAGAATCGTGGCTATGGGCATTGAATATGCCTAACACCGAACTCTGGCGGCTCCTTTTCCGCTCATATGCCGACGAGATATTTGTGAGTGGGAAGAAGCCGTTGAAGGAGAGAAGCAGTGAGCTTCTTTAATGTAGGGTCGAAATTTGGGGCAAAGATTGGTGAAGTGCGTTCAGGGTTGGTCAAGGAATGCCTTACTTCGCTATCAATAGCATCGAGTGTCTTTATTAGTAAGACTGGTATAACTGCCAAGCTAGAGTGGAATCACAGGAAATTGTAATGCTGGTGAGCTAGCAGGGAAAGGCAGCTTACAACCACTGTCGATAGAATTGGAGCGGGTCAGTGCTCGCGTATCCTTTTGTGTTCTACTACTAGATAGCTGGGCTTCGCGGAAGATTGATCAGGGCTATTCTACCATCGCTACATGCTCTGCCGCAAAAGTCTTTTGATCCAAGATCGATCGAAAGAGATCTAGTGATCTCTTTGCGCTCAGTAAAGCTAGACTCTCGCCACTTGTGGGGCTTTAAACAAACCTTTCCCCTATTGGAGTCCATGCTATAAATCTTACCAGAAGTTGAAACAACTTAGCACTTCCTTCTTCACTAGCCCACGTTTGGGAGAAGACTTGGGAGCACTTACCTTCGGACATCTCACGGAATTGGCGGAAAGGTGCGCACACAGGTGTTCTTTATCTATGGCTTCACAAAGAACTGCATATAGCAGTCCACGTGTGATCTCTCTAGATCAGAACCTAACCACAAGTTTAGTTCAAGTTAACGTTTCCACGGTGAGACGGACGGCCAGTCAGGCAGTTAGCTAGAATTAAACTCGTCTCGTCATTTTGATCATTTATATATAGGAGGTAATAACACTAAGTATATAAGTTTATATGCCCCTTTATAACACATAAATATCCTTCACTATTGCGTTATCACTCTTTCACTTGCTTTCGCCGTAAGTTTTTTGCCGACTTTCAATTCGTTTGTCATTTAGTTTATTTTTATTTTTCATTTTCAATGCGCCATCACTCAGCAATCACTTTACGTCTTCATTGAGTGCAATAAAATTCTGCTGTCAACAGCACAAATGACTTTTGAATAAACTCTCGCTCACTGCAGGCAACACCTACACACCAATACACGTGCAGCAACATGACACACACATATATATATATATATGTATGTATGTATATAAACACCCACATATCACTCAACTCATTTGACATACAACGGAACATTAACGGAGTACCACAAACACACATACAAAGCCGCTCACAAATACATACACGTATATACGCACACATATATATCACCATACATACACACATACACCTATTATCACCCGAGTACTTAGCAGTCAGTATCCTTGTCATTGAGCTGCAATATATTCATGAATTTGTGTGGCTCATAAAAGTCAATCACATGCTCATCTGTCATGTGACAAATGATTTAAAAATCACTCTAGCACCGATAAAAACTTCAACTCAATGTCAGCACCCGGACACTTTTGCCCTCAGATGGCATCCTTAAGCCACTATACACCATGTCACCACGAGCAGCATCACTAGCTTTTCGTCAACGCTATTGCAATGAAGTCAATGATAGTTCAACTTGTGTGAATGTGTGTGTGTGCTTGAGAGCTTTTTCTGATTTACTACTGTCTTGCCTTCAATGCCATATGTGATGGATTTGCACTTCAACCACACACACACACACACACTTACAGGCATTCACTGTCATTCTCATACTCAAACACATTCTCTTCAAAAGTCCGCTCGTTATGCGGCGAAAAAAATACAAGACGCTCCTGGAGGCTGTACGGCAAAAAAAAGAGGCTGCGGAAACAGACACTTTAAACGCTTTGCGATATTGTCAATCAAAATTCAATCGAACCAAGTGATTCATGAGACCGCAACGTCATTGCAGCGATTGTGGTGCGGAGTAAGAAGCAACAGACTATACGACTTCGCACTTATTGCAGACATACGTTTTTCGCCAATTCCTCTGCTCGTTCTTCAGAATGATGGCACAGCAGCCATCAACTTCATCATCAAAAGCGAAGAAGTATCATTCGTCCTGCTCGACGGCTTGAAGTCAATGCGTCTGCTGACTGCGAGTGACAATAATATTTCCATTGAAGATATGTGAGTGATGGAGTGGTGTGGATCGGAAGCACCTACAAACAGGCATTTACTCAGAAAGTTCAGGCATGTGGCAGACACCTACCACAAGGATGATGTGATTGAGCGTGCTTCATATAAGTAAAGCGCCTGATGAAAGTATAATTGTTGCGGTAGTTGTTGTTTTTCTGGAGTTGTATCCATTCATTTGAAGTGTTGCCAGGTTGATGTGGCAAGTAGGAAAAACAAATATGCTTTGTCAGCCATTTTTTGTTTTCATTGGGGTTTTTTTTACATAGCGGATCTCAAACTCACAACCCTATGGAGGGTCTACTCACTTTAGATTGCCTTCAAATGGATGTTCTTTGGCTACCTAGAGGATACTTGTTATCCAAACAGCCGTGTGCTGCTTGAGCCATATGTAAAAGGATCGCTTCTAGCCATTTACAAATGAATGATTCCATCCTCCATCCTCCAACATATCTGATAAACGAACCGGAAGAGAATTGATGCTTTTGTGATTCCTGTGTTCCGAATATGTCTGCACTGCTTAGAACTGGTTAACTTAATGAAGGAATCGAAAGGGAATTTATGAAGATAATATATCCGAAAAATATGTCGTTCGAAAGTAAAGTTGCCATCCTACATATTTTCTATCGATGTTGAACAGAAACTGCTTAGTAACGGTTATCCTGATAAACAAGTCGAAAGGGAATTGATGAGGATACTATATTCAGATATGCTGGATGTTCTGGAGAAGGTTTTGCGGAAGATTTATTTTCCTTTGCGCATAAACAATAGCAAATATCGCATTCGATAAAACGATGAGCTGTATGAGATATACGACGACGGTGGCGGTGTATATGTGAATCAAGAAGAAGAAACTAGTTATTTTTGGTTACAGAAGAGAGTCAAGAAAGTCCGTAAATATATATTTGTATATTTTTTTCTTTGGCGGACTAGTGGAGTTCAAAAACAAACTTAAGGTGAAGCATAAAAAAACTAAAATTAAAAGCGTCTTCATTATCTCTAGGTATTTGGTTATATTTATTTGTAAACCTTTAATTAACTTGATTTATGTGGAGAAAAATGTATGAATGAATGATATACTGATATAAAAATTAGGTCTTGGACGTTTCTGTCGACTAAGTCTTTCGCAATGTAGCCTTAATGTAGATTACAACTTAGTTCTTGCGCCTTTTCACCGACTAAGTCTGTCAAGAGCAGGTCACCACCAGAAAAGTGGTGGACAAAATGATGGAATGTTTAAAATATTGACTCGAAATGTGCTATAGACTTTGACAGATATTTCTTTAAACTTTTAACTTGAACTTAAACCTTTTTATGGTCTGTCAAAAGCGGGTCGGTGGTAGAGATATTGAATCAAGTTTCCTTCTTCTTCTAAATAAGAGATTATTGCCGGAAGTCTGACGAGTTTAATGCGCTGTATTCGTGAATGATGCTGAGATTGTAAAACCATCAGACCTCTTGAAACCTCTCATTTATATGAACTATGACCCATAATCCGTATATAAAACCAAATACGCTTTCCAACTTGAAAATACATCTTTGTCGATGTCCCAGTGACCCTTGCAATTCTTGATAATAGAAACTATAATCTAGGCGACTGTTTGATTCCACAATTTTACTAAAACGCCTCGACCTTAGTGTATAATATTTTTTTGCTTCTGCGGGGAAGTATAGGTTTGGTAGTTATAGCTTGAGCTGGCAGAAAGTAACTCAAAATATTTCCATCAATATAATTCAGTGACTTCAATTTTTTAAAAGTGTCTGCCTTACTGCGGTTTCGTGAATGATTCATGAAGCTCCAGCTATTCGTGATGCTTCAACGAAAAGCCTTTTTGTTTCGAGACCCATTAGTGAACAACGGAAACAGGCTGATGGTCGAAAATACCTGCCGATATGGATTCTGTTAGGGCTTTTTTTTTACAACTGCTGTTGCTTTCTTCAAAGGGACCGGATGGATAATTTTTCTGTCAAGTCTAAGTCCGGAACAGTCATAAACGATGAACCTAACTGAGCGATGTTAAGACTTAAGTTCCAAAGGCGGTCGTCGATTCAAATGATTTCCATGAGAACGCACTTTGAGGATTCGAGAGAACTACAAGGTCTTTGGAGCCATTTACGTGATCGATAAGGAAGAAGATGTAACTACGAACTGTATCTGAAAATCCGACGAAAGGGTTGGTTAGGCAATGTGGTGCAAATGTTAAACGATGTCCCAACGAAAAATTCCTTTGATTCGGGACCCACTGGCGAACAAGGGAAACAAGGACGGGCATACGCCGGCTCAAATGACCAAATGCCAAAGGGACTAGTTTGCAATTGGAATATAAAACAGGTGAGAGCTCGCAAAAGATAGAGCCAACTAGCGATTCCGACCCGGATCTATATACTTTTCGCATTGTAGCATCATAGAAAATCAATAAATTTATGAAGCAACCTAAAAGTCTGCAGAATATCTGAAAAATTTCGGAATTCGTTTTTTCTTGGGAATTGTTCGTCTTGTATGTTGTTTTTTCGAAAACAAAATTAGAATAAAAGGTAAGAAATATTAAAGATGTGAAGTGCTTTATATATATGTACAATGAGATTGTCGAATTTCATTAATCAATTAAAGTCTCGTACTCCATTACGCCGATTGCCAAAATACAAATCAAATCCATTAACAATATTTACTCGTACAGTCCTAGTTAGCAAGATAATGTAAAACCAATACAAAAGAGCTCATAACTGTAAATCAATTGAAATCAAAACATTTTCGAAATTATACTTATAACGGCGAGTGTTTCAAGTAGCTGACCTCACCGAGTATATCGCAATGTATTTTTTTATTGTTATCGCTGATTAGGCCACGCTACGCAACGGCGAGTCACTGCAACGGGATTGATTTATACGCCCACTCTACTTCGCGCTCGCTGCGTGGATCTTATCAACAGCTTTTGGCGGTAGGGGCGTGAGTTGGTTCCATGATATAGGTAAAGATTGCTCATGTTGACAAATGTCAAGATATAGAATATCGAGCTTACCCCCATATAAATGAGTGATTGATTGATTGCTGTGCTGATTAAATGTTATGAAGCGATTTATTTGAGCAACTGCTAAACGATTGAAAGGTCGCTTATGGGGAATCAGCGTTCACTAGGTGAATAGCGGGGAGAATTGTGATAATGCAGTTCCAGGAAATTTCACCATATGTTCGTCTATAAATAAAGTGTGATGCAAAGCTTCAAATTGTTTGTGATTTTTAGCTTTCGCTGCAAAACAATCAATTAGTAATAGGTGTGCTTAGTTATATTCGTTCTCTCCTTTGAACAAATTTCTGTCATATTTAATGAGAATTGTAATCTGATTAGTATAGTAAAAATAATAATAAATTCAAAATTGCGAAATCTACCAGCTAACAAAGGTCTTTTCAACATTTTATTCTGCTTTTGCTCATAAAACTGCCGGCAGTAATATTAATATGACTGACAATGACGGATGGGGTTCGCTTGATGCGAATCGATGAATCAATTGATAAGTGCAAGTTTACTTGATTACATATATTGCTAGCAAGAAGTGCTGACTTTTGTTGCTGATAAAAAATTATTGCAATTGACATTCAAAAAAAAAATTTTATTCAGAGATTGAACCATTGTCTTAGGTAATAACTCATGCCAAACTTTGTGAAGATATCTTCTCAAACAAAAAAGTTTTCCATAGAAGCATTTGATTTCTATATGTGTGTACGAGTATATTAAACAAAAAAAGAAAAAAATAATGTTAATGTTAATGTTAATGTTAATGTTAATGTTACTGTTACTGTTACTGTTACTGTTAATGTTAATGTTAATGTTAATGTTAATGTTAATGTTAATGTTAATGTTAATGTTAATGTTAATGTGAATGTTAATGTTAATGTTAATGTTAATGTTAATGTTAATGTTAAAGTTAATGTTAATGTTAATGTTAATGTTAATGTTAATGTTAATGTTAATGTTAATGTTAATGTTAATTTTAATTTTAATGTTAATTTTAATGTTAACGATTACAATCAAGGGTGACACAAAGACACACTAATATCAAGAAACAATTATTTCTAAACTAAAAAATCCGAGCCTTCTATCAGGTAATTTGCAGGTAATATTCATTATTGACCTTCTACTTTAGTAAGATCGAAAAAAACGAATTTAAACGCGTCAATGCAAAACATCTCTCAAAAATTAACCCAACATTTAAAAAATTTGTCAGCATAAGTAAGGATATGAGTACCAACATAACGCAACACCTAATCTTATTGTGGAGCTTAGTTGCGACACTCTATAAGTTTTGGTGTAACGACGTTTTGTGAGCGTCCGATTATGCCTTTTGTGGTATAAGAAGGGCATATGTGAAGTATATTATAGCTTCCTTGCCACCGAACTTAATGTTAGTGTTTATTTGTTTTTAAGTAAAGAAATCACTTATATATAGGGTTATAAATACATACATTGTAAAAAAAAAAAAAAATAGTACTCGGAATATGTAAATAAAACGCAAGATATTTAATTATTTATCAATATTTATTTCTTATATTTCAAAGTAATACCTACCATATGTAATATGGATGAAAAGCCAATTTTGGCTGAGCTTGTTTCTCTGAGGCTGTTCTATAGGACAAACGAATTGTAGGGATTATGGGAAGGGCGTTGGTGTTTTAATTTGGGATGGCTTTCAGCTCTTTCAGCGAATTTTGTTTTCTCCTTTTGATCGACTGAAAACGGGTTAAGCGAAACGATTCGGGAAACAAGCAAAAATCGCATGGAGCCAAATCTGATGAATACATTAGTTGATCGATGGTATTCATTGTGCTTTTGGTCCTTTTTCGATGGATGTTATCATGCAAATGCCTTAATATGGCCCAATATAAATCTCTATTGACGCTCCGCCGGAATAAATTCACTATGCACCAATCCAAGAATATCGAAAAAAAACAATAACCATCACCTGAATTTTTGAGCGGGGTTGGCGTGGTTTTTTTTTTTTTTTTTTTTTTTGTTTTTTTTTTGTTTGTTTTGATGTCGGCACGTTTTTCTCTCCATTCCTATGATTGTTGAGTCGTTTGGATATCGAACCTATAAACCCATGTTTCATCGACAGTAATAATGCTGCCCATGAATGCGGGATCGGAGGATTAAGCATTTGCGAGAATAC
Organism: Bactrocera latifrons; assembly: GCF_001853355.1. NCBI lineage: Eukaryota > Metazoa > Arthropoda > Insecta > Diptera > Tephritidae > Bactrocera > Bactrocera latifrons. The sequence goes on from NW_017537600.1 coordinate 511,308, forward strand.
TTGTTTACGGTACTATTTAAAAAAAAAAACGGCTTTATTGCGACGAGTCAAGCAAGAACGCGTTTCAGACGCAAAATATCCACCAAAACCATTCTCTTGCCCTCTCTCTAGCACTTCCAAGACGATTTTTAAGCACTCTATCCTTCACTTTTATAATATTTCGACCAGTTGAAAAGGACGAAGTTCATCCAGAACGAGGCTGTCGTCAACGATCTATCGACCGTCTTTGAATGCTTCGTGGGCTTGTGTTTTTGATAAATTTGAATCATTGTAAGTCTTTTCCAACGTTCGCAACGATTCCGCGCATTAAATTTAGTTGGAAATACAAACCGTCAGACAAATTCTTTGTTCGATATTGTTGTCTATTGTAAAAATCGCAACGCACTGCTGAGGTGTACTGACTTAAGCAGCTGCTGTAAACAAAAGGTTTGACAGATTACGCTCATATTTGGCACAGTTATTAAGGACTGTCCAATCAACTTAAAACAAATACATTTTTTATATCCTGCATAGGGTATAATAAGTTTGTCACGAAGTTTGTAACACCCAGAAGGAAGCGTCGGAGGCCCTATATAGTTTATATTATATATTAATGATCAGTATGCTGTCTAGTGATCATACTGTGTATAGAAAATTTTCGGCTTCACTGGAGATTGCAGACATTTTTTTCCAGTTTTCAAAATTCAATTACGAATATTATGCCAAACTAGCGCGTTGATTTATCTATTGACAAGCCATTATATTAAGTTGCACACATATGCAGCGAGAATTTTTCATTCATACATACATTAATAGTACTTGTATGGCTGTGTGTGTGTATTTTGAATAGGTTATAATATGTATGAATGTGTGTACTTATTTATAGGTATAGCATGTCTGTCTTTTTATGCCCTGCGCTAAAAACCTCATCCAACGTTCTTTATTATTATTATTATTACTGCTACTATACATTATAACTTTGTTTTTGCTGTATATTGTTGTTGTTATTGTTATCATTTTTTAAACAATAACCGGATTTAATGTAAAATTTATTTGAAATTGTTTACATGCGAAATTATTTTCATTATTATTTGCTTTTTGTAGCATATTTAATGGCGCTTTGTATGCACATGTGGGTGTGCATATGTTTTGCTGTGTGGGTGTATGTCTGTTTTGTGTGGGTGCTTGTGTACTTCTATGTGTTTGTGTGTGGCTGTGTTAGTATATGTGTCGTTGTGTGTGTGTGTGTGTCTATGTTTAAGCACGAGTGGCATTAGTATTTATTTGTTATTCCATTTGTGATTTTGTCGGTGACAAATAAAAGTATTCAAATATTTCATTAAGCGCACATAACACACCAACACACACATAGGCCTGCACCGATGCACACATGCATTTCCGCTGCTATTTTTTCCGCTATGTATATGTTTGTATGTATATAGATCGCTGTAATTGATTGTGTATGCATGCATGACACTAAAACCGGCCGCCGCTCCCGCACCCGCGCTGCCCATCAGCGCCACGCCGCTGTTGATTTATGGGATTTACTGCACGTTTTACTGCGCTGACATTCCGCCGCTTGCCGCTCGCCACTTTTTCTATTTTATTTTATTATGTTTTGCACATAATCGCCTTTCTATTTTAATTTAAATTTTATTTTTGACCATTTTATTATAATTACTATTGATATTGTATGCACAAACCAGCGTATTTGCATGTGTGCTGCCATGCGTATATACGTCTATGTGTTTGTATGCATGTTTGCATGCATTTATATGTATGTGTGCGCTGCCTTTTTTATCGCTGCGCCGATTTTTCCTTTGTTTAGTGGCTGCAGTTGATATTTCCTCTTACATGCGCGTCGCTATTGCTGCTTTTATTGTTGTTGTTGCTATTGTTGTGATCCTTATTATAGCAATTAAGCAAATGCATTATTGTTGCTTTAGTTGCTTGTTATTGTCATTTTGGCGCTGTTGATTTGCTGCTGGTAGCGGTTTTTTGGGTTTTTAGCCAAAAATTAATAATAATCGCTGCAGTTTGGTTTTTGTTGCCTGCTTTGTTGTTATTGTTGTTTTTGTTGTTGCTGTATTTTTTCATTGGCGCCAAATTGCAATTCATATCTGCATTTTATTTATGTTTTTATAGCGTTTTGTTTTGTTTAGTGGCCTTTTTTCCGCAAATACTTTCCTCATTGTTGTTGTTGCTATTGTTGCCTTATTGTAATGCACTATCTAAATATTTATAACATTTTAATGCAAATTTTTGCATTAAGTGTATAACAAATAGTGGCAACACACACGCACACACCCACGTTGGCTTCCGCTAAGCACATTTTATTGTCTGTTTGTGATATTTTAATTTTACTGTCACATTCGATCATTAATTGCGTATACGCCATGGCGGCAGTGGCGCATGGTGGTGCAATTGTCACAGCCACACACGCATAACCAAGCATTAAGACGCACACATACGTGCATGAGTGCGCCTGCATGTCACTGCCACACGCACACTTTAATTGTCGCACGTCGCACGTGTGTGTGGGCGGCGCGGCGTGGGCGTGGCGGTGCGAGTGATGGCCATTATTTGCATATTGCGCCGCAAAGTTTTTTGTTCGCTTTGCATTTTGTGTGATTTTTCTGTGTTTAGACAAATTCGTAATTACCAAAAATTAATAGAATAATTAATTAGCAGTGAATGCCGAATGCCGCTTTGTGCACCAGCTGCATTTATGTAGCTAAATCTAAGCATACAAATGATTACTTCCCGCCGCTGCTGCTGCGCTGTCGCTGTTGCTGCCGTTGTAACCGACTTATTAATATTGTTTGCAATTCATTGTGTACGATTTTGTATTGTTTTTGTTTTTTTTTTCCTTTTTTCACAATTATTATTTAATTTTTGTTTTGTATTAATCTTCCTGATATCTATTTGAATATTTGTGTATAATAAATATTGCAAAAATTTTATTTATGAAAATTACTATTTACAAAAGTGAATTAAAATCTTATTGCCATGTTATTGTGCTAAATTGTGGGCACTAGTGATTAGGAAAATATTTTGGAATACAGGTTTTTTTTTTATAGAATTTTTGCTAGAATTCTGGAATTTTTTTAACGTGACTAATTCTCTTGACACTTCAGGACTTTTTCTAACTTTCCTATACAGGTATTGGATTGTTTACTAAGTAATTTCATGCTTGGGTGCAATTTGAACACGACTTTTTATACACTAAAAAATTTTTTGAAAATATAATTTCAATCATTTTGAACCAATACCTTTTGCTATCCTTCGGAAAAGATATAGCTGCCACGCTTATAAAATGTTTGTTCCTTACAAACAAAAAACTGATTTAAGTGGTTTTGGCGTGCTGTTTTGAGGTGAAGGTTCGTCTAACCAGAAATTTTTGCAGAGATCGGAACAAGAAATATTATGAAGGTGTCAAGTCTTCACAAAATTTCAAGGCAACGCTACAAGCTGCCAGAAACTTTTTAAGAGCTAGCCACAATCGTACATCCCATTCTCCCTACAAAAGCTTTTGACTAGACAAATTGAGTGAAGGCCTATGCTCAATTTGTCTAGCTGATCACAATACACTTTAGAATTAATAATTGTATAGTTGGGCAAAAGCTCAAAGTACATGATCTCTTTGAAATCCTACCAAGCAGACAACATAACCTATTCTTCATCTCTTTCACTTTATATTCTTGTAAACAAAAATTGGTCGTCGCCAATAACATTGCGCTTCAAAAATGAATAACTTTTTTTACGTTTGATAAACATTATCTCAGTCGTTAATGTAACAAAGCAATTTTCGTTCTGTAAGAACATTATAAACACATATGTCAAGCTTCGAAATTAATCCGGTCGTTTGTTGTTTTAATGAATGGTCGCGCCAGACAAATTCAATATTTTTTTTAATCTCCCGACATGTTATTGGACGATTTGCATAGACCGACGACTTTATTTTTTCCGCATCAGCTTCAGAAGTTATTCTAAGACGTGTTACATCCTCTAGATCGAAATTGCCGGAACCGATTTTGGCATTGACATTCAGTTAAGCCATATTCTCCGTGCACATCAAATTATTCTCGGCTTACTAGAGTTGAACTTTTACCTCTCTGATAGTAAAATAATATGCCAAATATGCTGTTTTCTATCTTCCATACTCTTTGTCCTTTCCTGTGTTGCTGGCTAGCGACTTGAGGACTTTGGGCAGCTCTGTACTTTGGCGATAATCGTGGCCGTATGAGGAGTGAAGAAAAGCAGAATGCCAAAAGTCACACCTAAAATATTAGGGTTATTGACAGTTGGAATCTTAACGCCATTAACTGCAATATTAAGATCTGTCTGTACGTCGTCATCCAGTTTCTAAATATTGTCGCTGTGGATTTAGTGGGGGAGAGTATTAAGTGTCGTGTCGCGAGGAAACGAGAAAGGTCAGAGAGATAGCCGTTTACTTTTGAGCACATGCAGTTGATTCCATTGCCCAAGTTTGCGGGAGTTTCGAGATAAAGGAGAGAGAACGCCACCCTGCGGAACCCATTGATTAAATCTTCTCGGTTTTGAGTTTTAAGTAATAAGTTTTGAGAGGTAGTACCGAAGATTGAATAACCCTCAGATAGTTCATAGTCCAGCTCATCAGTTCTGCAGCGAGCGTAGATTTGTCGATGTTTTCAAGTAGAGTCATGTGATTGACTGTATCAAAGGATTTTTCACAAATCCAACGTTACAAGGATCGTCCCCTCGCAGGATGCTTTCTGGTTAAGGCCATTAACTATCTAGGCTTTTATGCTGTGGTGGTACTGTGCACTTTTCGGAAGGCACTCTGATGGTTTTCTAGGCTCAGATGGTGTATGAAGGTCGGGAATAGCAAGGCTACAAGTGTCTTCACTACTGGGGAGAGAAGAATTATCGGACGATAGGACTTCATTTTGTTTTCGGTTTCCCACAACAACCCGTTCTACGCAACCGGAATTGACACGAACTTTTTCCGGCCAAGGGCTGTTATTTCGGAGATCTAACCCCGTTTAGATCGGTAAGTTTCGGTGTAACGGTCACGTGGTGCTGGCGCAAAAAGTGACCAAGTCATGATTGACAGTCAGGAAGGTTTTGCTATGTGCTTCGTGAGATTTGCAGGGAATCAGCTTCCCTATGGACAAACTCTTGAAACGAACTTCGGCAGCAATTGCCCTGAAACGCTTAGATTTAGCTAATAAGAGAGAAATTGCGTGTGATCCGGACCACACCAGGCCATACACATCAACAGTGGGCCGCCAGAATTTTCAGAAGCTTATTAGAGAGGATCTTATGCATCTATCTTTTAGTCCGAACTTAATACCAACTGATTGCTACTAACTATTTTTGTCTACGGAGAAAGATTTTTTTGATCAAAAGTTCGGGTCCGAAAGAGCTTGTTTAAACCGATTGTTACAGTGTTTCGAAATACGAAGCGAGAGTTTCAGTAAGAGGGGTTGAACTTATGAAAGAGAGTTCGAATTGGTACCAAGTTATCAAAAAAAAAAAAAAAAACAGGTGTAAATTTAGTTTTTGAGCTCCCAACTCTAGGAACTATCTTAAAATTAAAAAATATAAACTAAGATCATGTTGTAAAAGAAGTATTTGCACAAATTTGATTGCTTAAAGTTTTAATTATTCTTATTAACAATTTGCCATAACTTCCAGTTTTTCTCATATTCGAGCGGATCGTTTTTTTTTTCTATTTGATAACGTATGAGGGAAATGTTTCATTGATCATTTTGCACAACCTTGCCTCAGGGAATATGGATCTAAACCCGCGTGCGAGCTATTGATTTTTAATGCAGAGTTTAAAAAATCTGAATAATCGGCTGTGTTTGAGTTATGTGATATAGTTGTCCGATCTGGCTGAATCTGACAAATGTTTAATATAATATGAAAATACAAATACTTATCAAATTTCATTCGGATTTCTCAAACACTGACGCCCAAATATTTATGATCTCTAAAAACGTTCTCCTTAAAAAAGGCTGGCTCAAAACCAGTTTCAGACTCATAGTGTCTTGAGCAAAGTAGAATGATCCGTAAAACATTTCCGGCCTACGCAATTTTTCCGATTTTTGACTGCTCGTAAATCGACTCGCTCTTATTTACAAAAGTTCATCTGAGTGCCTCTACTTTACAGCAAGAATAGAGTGTTCGCTGGCTCTCTCCACCACATTTTAGCAGTTATATATAAAGTCGTATGCAATTTACATGCATAACTGTCTAAAAAACAACAATAAAACAACATATTAAATAACATCAAAGCATTGCCACCTAACCATTACATAACGATATACATAACATATGTGTCTATATACTATACAAAGTTATAGTAGTGAAATTTAGTGACACAAAAGCATTAGTCTGCCGCTACATTGACTCATCATTAATGCCATTTATTATGCGTCATTATTTGAGAGCGTTACACGGAAAGGCGAAGAGCAAGAGCGTGGTCCGAGTGTTTTGCGGCGAGCGAGCGTGTGTGCCTGTCATGCGGTGGACACGTCCAATGCAGCAGCAGAACGTCTAATGTCAATCATCGTCAGCTTTGCGCAGTCCAATTGCTGTAACAATGAATGCCACTTGCCACATGCTATATGCAAATACTAGTCACTTTTGTGTGGGTGTGTGTGTGCGTGTTTGCGTCTGCTTTCGGTGTCTGAATGATGCATACGATATGGTGACATTAACGGTTGCATGTCTCGCTCATCAAATGTCCAAATGAGTTTTATAACAAATTAATCATTTGCGTATAAAGCTTTAAAGCCAGCGCTAGATATGTATGTGCATATAAATTACTTAAAGCTGAAAATGTCATGAAGGTTCTATGAAGAGTTACATCACCTTTAATACGTTGCCGTGAGATAGCTTAATATGGAAAGAAGGAGTGATGACTCATCATATATGTATATCTTTTTAGGGGACGTTTGAGATGTTCTAAATGCTTGATTGGGAGCATCCACTTTATAGTTTAGGCAAATAAGATTAACTTCCCTTCTGCTGAAAACACTAGAGAAACTCTTGGACGTGCATATTAGGGCCGCAGTGCTTTTTACAAGTGTAGACTTTTGGAGCATTCCTGACCAATTCTGTAGCGACAAAAACGTCTGCTGCTATAAAGCGATGGATCAGAATCCCTTTGACCTCCAGAAGAATAAGAGCAAAATGGAACGAATGAATGATGAATGACCAAAGAAGTCTGTAGATGTGCTCCGCAAGGTGGAGTGCCATCTCCGCTTCTAAAAACATTAGTGATGAATAAACTGCTAAGGAATTTAGAGGTCAAAGCCATCTTAATAACGAGTAGGTGTCTACAGAGCATTAACAGCATTATGACCACCACTCACTGTACAGCTCAGAACTGAGCATCGCAAGCGGGTCTGGGGTTGAACCCGGAGAAAATAGATCTGTTACTGTTCACAAATAAACACAAAATTTATTTATTTATGGATGTTCCCTTCGACAAATGGGACACAACTCTCTCTCAAGGACCGCATCAAGTACCATGAGTGCTGCTGTGGAAGCACAAAGTGGAGGAAAGAGTGAGAAAAGCTAGCAAATGCTCTATATCCGTATAGGGACAACCTGGAGCTCTCTCCTTCTCTTATGTACTGGGTCTACACAGCTATTGTTACACCAATTCTGCTCGACAGTGCAGTAGTATGTGGTCGGAAGGAGTTCAGATGAGTTTTAGTAGGAGGTTCTTGAACCTATTTGCTGAAAACTACGCAGTAAATCGCAGTAAAGTAAAATCGCAGTAAATTTACATATAGAGCCTTCGAGCATAGCTCATATTTCAACTAGGAAAGAAGGTTCAAAGTAAAAATAGAAGAAGGCGACTGGCGTAAAGGTCTGTTAGCTATGCGCAACACTCTAAACATCTGTTGGCTCGAATATCGATGATGGAGTTCGTGCGGAAACATACTGTTCAGAATTAATCATAAAGAAGCGCTTTAAGTTGCCTGGCCACTGCAGTATATTTCAAGCTGAGGTCTTTGTTACCTTGAGTTCGATAAGTAATTAAGAAGCAATTACCTCTCTCGACGAACTAAAAGTACGTTGTAAAAACTTTTATCATTCTCGACGTAATATATGTTGTAGATGCAATACATATTAGGATGAAAAATCATTTGGAGCATTCGAGAGAACTGTTCTCTGCAAAGTTTGCTTGAGCGCTGAATACAAAAGCAGATTAATACGAAGAGTTTGAGCTTCACGGCTGTAGAGATATATGAAAGAAATGCCTGTAAAAGGATGGAAGACTATACTGAGGGTTTTTCATGGGTGGTCACCGGAAACTACCATACATCCCATGCAAGCACCAAATGTATAGGAATCTAAATGCATACTGAAATGTACAAGTTCGGTGATCTCGCAAAGCGTAAAGACAATTTCGTGCACTCGGTCCAGACCGATCCACGGTTGTAGTGCTAAATTCTGGTCTATTGTGGAACCGGATTTCTAAGAAAAGATTTTGTCGGACTTCTTGAACAACATACTTTCTCCCATATAAAGCTGAAGCTAGTCGGTTTTTGTAGTCCGTAAACTGAAAACGGCTTTTGGATCGAAGAACAGCCCGGTCTTACTAATAGAGGGTGTTCAGTTAAACTCTATTGCTATTGAGTTTTAGAGAAATGAGAATGGACAATTGACTCAACTATCTTCAGAATATTCTACTTAAAATGAAAATCGAACAAAAAATTTTAGTTAAATACTTTTCGTTTAATATAAAAATGATGCACCCTGTACTCAACACATGTCATAACACTTTGTGAATAATTAAAAAATGTAAATGACACAGACAAATTGTGTCGTCTTATTAATCAATTTGATATTTTATTAATTTTAATTAAGGCAGACGGATATTTAAGCACTCAGAAACATACACCAAAGTGATTATCATAAATTCAACCGCGAAACCCATAAATGTCGTCTCTTACATGTAGCTCACATTTAAAAAAGACCAGACTCAGACTGCTAAGAAAGCTGACCTGGAAATAATACGACAGACGATCGGCAGAGCGGTGCATAAAGCCGACGCACGTTTGATCAGCTGTCAAAATTAGTCATAACTGTAAATTGCTTTAATCATCGGCCAGTTGTAGCCATAAAATGATTTCCACTTAATTTTAGTCGAAATCAACAACAAACAGCGGCAGCTAAATGTGATGCGGATATGCATTGACATCTGTCAACAAAAGCGGACTAACTCAATTAGCATCTGTTTAAAGTACGAAAACTTGTCATAAATTCAGATTTGTCAGACGAAAATATTTCGGTGATGCGCTAAATGAAGTGACGTTGCAGCTTTATTTTATGGCTTGATAAAGGCGTGTGTTTATATAATAAATACTTTTATAGCGTATATGTCTGACTTTGATTGTTGTTTATGCAGGTATGAGCGTTTATTTCATATCAGCCGGAATAATATAATTAGTGATGAGATAAGCCAGTTTAAGATTGTCGACAGTGCTGGACGAAGACGCGTTTCTTTTATATAATCATAAATTTCTATATATACTCATTTTTGGGTACTTCACAGCCAGTAGAAAATTCGGTTGATGCTAAATTCCAATTTTCCATTTGCCGCTTTCTCTCTCTTTAAAAACCTTGTAGCAAAACTTTCACTTTAATGGAAGAGCCAGCTCAACTTATATCTCCATCCCTATTTATTTTACTTGTCTCTTTATTCTTCTCTTGGAAAAAATCTAAATGTACGCTTTTTTTTGAGTTCTACAGACCCTGTAAGACATCCAGCAGATGCTAAGTTTGAATTTTCTACCACACTCTTTCTCCCTCATTACGAAAATATTTGAGAATTTTTTAAGCACATGGAGGAGTAAACTTCCCGTATCTCCTTCCATTAAATATATTATAAAAAACCATCTCTGTTTCTCTTTCTCTATTGGTAAGATCATTATCATACGAAGAAATATCCTTTCAAGTATTTTTTATGAGAAAGTGATTCCACTCTCTTTAAAAAAAATTGATAATATTTAAATACATAAAAAAGTAAACTCTTCTTATCTCTCTCCCATTATATACATTATAGACAAGTAAGGAAGGGCTAAGTTTGGGTGTGACCGAACATTTTATACTCTCGCATCTAATACCGTATTTGCGTAAAGTTTTATTCCGCTATCATCATTGGTTCCTAATGTATATATTATATAGAGAAGGCATCAGATGGAATTCAAAATAGCGTAATATTGGAAGAAGGCGTGGTTGTGCACCGATTTCACCCATATTTTGTACATGTCATTAGGGTGTTAAGAAAATATTATATACAGAATTTCACTGAAATGGGTAGAGTAGTTCCTGAGATATGGTTTTTGATCCATAAGTGGGCGACGCCACGCCCATTTTCAATTTTTAAAAAAAGCCTGGATGCAGCTTCCTTCTGCCATTTATTCCGTAAAATTTAGTGTTTCTGACGTTTTCTGTTAGTCGGTTAACGCACTTTTAGTCATTTTCAACATAACCTTTGTATGGGAGGTGGGCGTGGTTATTATCCGATTTCTTCCGTTTTTGAACTGTATATGGAAATGCCTAAAGGAAACGAATCTATAGAGTTTGGTTGACATTGCTATAGTAGTTTCCGAGATATGTACAAAAAACTTAGTAGGCTTAGTAGACCACTTTTCCAAAAAAATTACGTCCAAATATGCCCCTCCCTAATGTGATCCTTTGTGCCAAATTTCATTTTAATACATTTATTTATGGCTTAGTTATGACACTTTATAGGTTTTCGGTTTCCGCCATTTTGTGGGCGTGGCAGTAAGCCGATTTTGCCCATTTTCGACGTATACCAAGTTTCATTATGATATCTCAATTTTTACTCAAGTTACAGCTTGCACGGACAGACAGACATCCGGATTTCAACTCTAAAAATTGTATCTGTCACTCTTCTTCTCTCGATGACGTCATTTTCATAGGAAGGAACATCCTTTCGTATTTTTTAAGTGAAAGTTATTAACTCTAGGATAAAGTACTCGTTTCTGAGATTTCTCATGACCATAACCCACATTAAGTAGGGAAATTTGTCGATGAAATCTTCGACAAATGACATTCAAAATAAAATTCGCTGTTTTGTAGTGTTTAACCTTAAGCTGCAAATACCGTCTAACGAACTTAGAGAGTACTAAGCTATACCATGGACTTTGTAGGCAGATCCAAAAATTATTTCTTAGTACAAAATGCAACTAAAATAATTTAAGCAACAATTATCTTGAGTCTTTAAGATGTTCGAAGAGTTTCTTGTCTTGGCGTGATTGATTCTTCCCTGGTGGTTCAATAAATATCAAGCCTACGAAAGAAAAAAGGAAATTTGTGATCAATTTCTCAACATAGTGTCCTTTTGTTACGTTCGAATCAGCAATACCCTTACTTTTGTGACATGCTAGGCTTGCAAGATTGTTTAAAGATTAAGGAAACTTTCAATAGCAGCATAACATGTTTATTAAATTCAACTGAGAAGCCAACAAATGCCTGTACTATGGTATTTTTGAAAGACAAGAAATATTTCGTTCTCTTGCGCTCATCATAAGTCCCATTCATAAAAATTCCCTTTCATAAACTGCAGAGGGAAATTGAATCTACTCTGTAGTAGCAAAAATTGGATAAAAAAATCTTAAACAGTCATTGCAGATTAGTTAAGAATACTATAGTATCATATTATATATAATATATTATTATCATACGTATCAACTTAAAGCTTCTTCACGATGAATCTAACTTGAGTTGTTGAGATAAGAGGTTTCGTTTAGAAATATACAGATGATGAGGTCGAACAGAAAGGCACGAAAAGTGTCTTCCGAGTGAAAATAAACTTACAGTGTTTGCGCAGTTGCAAAGTTCTGCTGGATCGACGTTAATCGCGTGAGGATCAGTGAGCTCCGTAGGTGTATTAACTCGTTAATAGGCGTTGCTGCAATTAGGTAAACATATTACCGTTTATCAGGTGAGTTAAGTTGATAAAGTCGATCCGGTAAAAGGCGAGATAAAATCATATCAGCTTTTCTTTATTGATTGTCCGGCTTTTACAAGACTAATCGTCTCAGTAGGTTTGCGATGGGATTCAGGAGCTTTGATATATACAAATTTTAAAACTCGTTCTGAAACCTAGCAATTCCTAACCTATATCAGCAAAGGAGCTTAGAACAATCCCTCAATGTTCTTTCCTAAGATCTTAAAGATATATGCTCGAAAGTTGATATAATCTATTATTAGGGCATGTAAGCATTAAGCTTTTTGGAGATATGTGAGAACTGTAGAACAGCTATAGATTTGTTCGCATTATTGAGCATTTTCCAAGGCTTTAATTGAAGCGGGATTGTTCGCAGAGACTTTAGCATTTAATATCTCCAACAGAAAAGCCTAACGGTGTGACATAACACGATTTTGTTGACCAATCGACCGGCCCAAAGCGTGTAATTATCTGCTCCCCAAAGTGTTCTCTCAATAAGTCAATTGATTTATGCGATTTGTGAAAAATGGCGCCTTCTTGTTGAAACTAAATTTATTCGAGATCACGAGCTTCAATTTATCGGTATCATGGCGCGATAACTTTCACCACCGACAGTTACGTTCTTACCGGCATCATTTTCGAAAAAATATGAACCGATGATTCTACTGGCCCAAAAAACGCACCAAACCGTTATTTTTTTCTTTTAGTGAAATGGTGGCTCTTGAATCTCTTCAGGGTTCTCTTCGCCCCAAATACGGCAAATTTGCTTCAGCAGATTGAGCCAGAAATGAGCCACGTCGCTGAACAAAAAAAAAAAAAAAAATGTAAACAGCCAATAGTGTGAAAAGATGTCGCGTGGCAATATCGAGCGGGTTCAGTTCGGTCGAATATTATCCAATAACGAACGCTGGGTCGGAATGTTCTCCAATAGAGCCCCTAATGGATCCCTGGGTATGGGCAACTGCCGATCCTGTAGTCTACTGTTCTTGAACTATCACAAACCAATTTGATGTCTATATTGAGAAACCCGGGGAAACCAGAAAGAAATGCAGGATGCCATAAATTATAGATATAAACATGACGAACTGAGTCGATTAAGCAAAGTCCTTCTGTCTGTACGTCTCTCTGCATATATGCGAACTAGTCCCTCATATTTTGAAATATCGATCTGAAAATGTGCACACGTTCTTTATATATAAAGATATATAGATATATATATATATATATCTATATATATAATGCAATACAAATTGAAAGATCGGAATCAAAACCGTGTAAGGAGACATAAGGAGTTGCCTCACTAACTGAATGACCGGAATCAAGTTTAAGTGAGAAGCCTTTTGTTTTTTTTCATTTCTGAATGGCATCAGTGATTCAATGCAAGCGAAGTTAACGAGTTTTCTTGTTTTATCCTGATTTTGTTCTAATTTTATCGTATCACCTGTAGTGCAAGGAATAGTGGAATTCTTACTAGACAGAAAACAAAAACACTTACTTGAACATCAAAAATTTAAAGCAAACTAATCAAACATCAATTTGTGTTTCAGGCATCAATGTATGTATGTAACAATCTTTGGACATACATATGCTCTGTCGCACTAATAAATGCAAGAATACATGATAAGACTTCATACGAAACATGTTTTCTACTTTTTCTTCTTCTACAACTACTACTAATACTTTCACAATGATAATAACCGAAGACAGCGCACAAGACTGCTTAGCACATTACACACACTTGATCCAGCAGCAACCCCCCAATGCCAGTCAGTCACATGAAGTTCAAACGACGACGAAGACTTGTACAAATAATGTTGGACGAAACAGAAACTGTAGCTGAGCCTGTCAGTTTCATTTATGTGTCTGCACAGCTTGTCAGTCATTCAATAGTTTTGAAATTGCCAATGTCACTTACAGCTCAGCTCAGCTCAGTTGAGTTCAGCGCAGCGCAGAGACAAAAGGCATAAGACAAAGGCGGTTATGCGAGTAGTAGCTGGTTGGTAGTGCAGGGGGTGAGGTGTGAGCATATGAAAGAAAGCATAAGTAACTGGAAATTTTACTCGTTGAATGTATTAGTTGTAGTAGATAAATGTAAGCAATGTCATTTACACATCAGCCTTAGCGACACGGAGACACGAAGGCTGGTAAGTTGTAGGGCAACAAGACACGGTTGATTTCTTTTGCTAATAGGAAAGTACATACATGCATTTCGTTGGCTATGCGGTATTGATGAGTTATAGAGAAAGCTGTTGTGCAATATTTGTGTGGAGTAGCTGCTGGTGATGAGGGCAATAGCGGTAAAAGGTAATAGTGGTAGGTCCAAGAAGACAGGAGATAGGTTATGTTCTTTGAGAAACTGCAACGAAAACCTTTTTGTCGTCATATTTTTCGACCGGATTTCCTAGTGTACTGTAGCGCCGGCTAGATTAGGTTAGGTTAGGTTAAGTTAAGATGACTCTTATCGAGATTCTACTTGAACAGCGTAAAACGGCAGTACATTGTGGTACTTAATGCTCCTATTTAATTCATTGAGAGATCCTCATAAATCGACGAAGCGCTTTGAGTGTATCATAGTATAAAATATTAGTTTTGGCGAGTAATGTCAGCTTCGGCCATGTCTCCTAGTTTTTCGAAGGTTACTTTGCCGAGATGTTTCAATCTCAATCTTGCAACTGCTAAGCAATGGGGGAGGAAGTACCTGGATGTTTCTAGCTTAATGTCTATTGGACAACGTCCATTAAGAATTCGTAGAGTTGCGGCGAGATGAACCTTGCCAAGAGCAAGTATTTCAGTAGATCTCCGTTGATGTTGTGACTTAGGGATTGTTCGTCTACAAACGCCTGCTAATCGCCCGCGCGATCGATAGCTCCAGTGATGATAGAACGCAAGATGACAATGCAGATTCAATTCGTTCCCTCTTTTATGTGAGCACAGCGATACCGCTATGACGAAGCACCCAAATGAGTCTGACCTTGACTGGACCTGGAGGGAACAGTTTTCAAGTTCCGCGCTGGTATTACCACTTTGCTGTTTATATGAAACCTCAACTCGCTGAAAAATGCTGCACTTTGGAGCAGTACGTCTACCTTAGTAACAATTTTGGCCTGAAGAGCACTGTTATAGTTCTATAGCTTAAAGCTAACTTTGACAGAGGCCTGCTTACAGAAAACTTTCTCCGTGAAAAATCTCACTGCTCTTCATCTTCAACGACCTCACATGTCAGTTTGTGAGCAGGGAAAAATCGCAATGTTCCAAGTTCTCAGATATACAGTTGAAGGAAAAGAGAATTTTAACGTTTACTGGTTTAGACCTTCGCATATATCCAGCTTCCTTTAGCCCTAGAGAAATTAACGGATTTCATCTTCAAAGAGTAATACCAAGAATTCGGGCGTCAAGGTTCCGACGGTCTTATGCCTCTTCGCTACTGTATCTAAGACATTTCCACAGGTCTGATAACCTATTTTCCATATTTTCCATGAATTAAGACAGCAATTTTTTTTTTTTTTGGAGCTAACTGAAGTCCGCGGAAGGATCCACAATGACATTTATATTAATACTAAAGGAAAACTTGACAAATAAATGTACTAGCCGGCTTCAGGTGCGGAAGTCAATATGATTTGACCTTCAATGAGCAATGTCAAAAACTCTGATATCAAGGTTCCGATGGTCTAAAGCCTCTGCGCCACTATTTTAAGACGTAGCCTTAGCTCTGATAAATCTATTTTCCATATTTTTCGAGAATTAAAGGAGCGATATAAGCTTTTGGAGATAACTGAAGACCACGGAATGGTCCACATGATGAAAGTCACAACTTGGTACCATATTAACTTGCTAGGCGGCTTGAGGTGTAGAAGTCAATATGCATTTGTATTGTGTAATCTATAAAATACCTAAGTTCTGGAAGGAAAGGATGCCAAGGACGACGAAGGTTTTAAATTTTGGCTAGCGAATATTGTTTGACGTCTCCTTGGGACTCTTTAGATCATTGGAGTTTTCAGCGAGCCTCTTTGAGGGCACTTATTTCTTCTACGAGGAGGTGTTCCTTTACTTGATCTCTTTTTTACGATACGGTTTCTAGATCGCCCTTATATTTTATCACTTAAGATATTTCATGAAACTATTGACCGGATGTAGCGTCTTATCGTTCATATTGTTTTAAGGATGTGAATTTTGTGAAGACGCCAACATTTTGAGTTAACCACTTATGCCTCCTCAAAGAAACAATAGCCAACGGAATGGTTAGGGTTAAACCGGAAGGCAAAAATATCGTCAAGCTCACACGTTCATGTTAAGGCAACTGTCATGCCTTCGCCAGTACAACACACACACTCACATTTACATCCACCACACACATACAGAGCAACTCACAGCGTTACGCACTTGGCAACACAATCCAAACGAAACTTCCGAATCCGATTCCAAGAATTCATACTTAACACAGAGGCAGTGTCAGAAGATTGGTACTTCTTAACAGAGCTCGACGCGGCGCTACGACATTTGTGCATTTGACTGCAATAGATTGCAAGCTGCCGCAGCGACAGCAACTCCAGTAGTAGCAGCAGCAGTAATAGAGAATGCGAGCAACGGACGACAGTGACGGAACCTCAGTCGCAGCGTTAGCAGCAGTAGCAGCAGCGCAGCGTGCAACGAAGACTGTGGCAATGGTAAGAAAATTGTCTGGGATGATGTCACGTAGACATGCAAGTGACAGACAGCTACAGCGACAGACAACAACACGATGAAATGACTGACATGCTGCCAGCCAGCTGGCGGAGCGGTATGGTGGCTCAAGCTCACACTCAAACACATGCACGCTGCGTACTTTAAGCTAAATGTATGTACAACTCGGTTAGTGGGGGTTGCAACTCGGTTGCTGGAGGCGACTGCAGAGTGTGTGTATATGTGCCACTGCTCTGCCAAGTGCAATGTGTTGTTGCAATGTGCTTACGTCGTAAGAACGAAGGGGTTTTCTTAGTCATCTGTCTTTTATTTCCGTTTTTATTGTAATTTTTCCTTCATTTCCTTGTGCAAAATTCTCATTCACTCATTCACTGAGTCTGCTTAATTCGGTGTCCTTGTACTTATTTTTCTTTTACAAGTTTCTGCTGATGTCGCTGTTGACAATGATGAGAAATATCTACAGTAGATTGCTGATTTGCTTGGCCGTATTGCTGGCAATAATTGTGTGAGTGGGTTAACAGCAGCGGTGCAGGCGTTCGTGTCTCTGTGTGTGTGTGTCTTGGCAATCGATGAAGATTTGGTTGACATTTTTCTGTTTTTGTTTTTGTTATTGTTTTGCATGCTTCCATTTTCAACTAGAGCAGAGATATGTTCTTAATTGTGCTTGTTATTGTAAGTGATTCAGTGAGCTTGTGATGTGATGAGTTTGTTCAAGTTTGCAGGAAGGTCAGAGTTAAAAATTGTATTTTAGTAAAATGACATAAACAAAAAAATTTATTAATTCTGATTGACTGATATCGTTGAGCACTTTTGTATTATTACCAGTTGCAGTATTCTCTTGCGCTCTAACTTGGGATCTATAGATATGAACCTCCCATGAGCTAAGAAAACCACACTGGTCAACAACCAAAACTTGTGCGTCGTCGAGATACTTCGGGTCTTAAGAGGGCCCCTGAACTACGTACCCCTACCAAACTTAATCCGTCCTCTATGTCAGGTGTATTGACTGGACACTCTCTAGAAGGATTCTGCACGATTTTGTGTTCAGGAGAATGTCAAAAAAATATGTCATTTGCATATTTGTTGACTTCAAGGGGTCGCTTGACTATTTAAGCTGGAATCGAGTGGTGCAACGACTGGAGGAGCTTGGCTGTCCGAAAACAGCTCTTTGGTCCAAATATTTGGAATCTCATTATAGACTCTTTGCTTGGACAGTTCAAGCCACTCTTTAAGTTTAGTGCGTAAGCAGATAACCTTCTTCTTCTGGTTGAAGGTCGCTCGCGGTCTAAGTTAAAGCAGGTAGGAGGACAATTTTTTACAAATTTTAAATACTTGAGGTTTAGGAGTGAGGTAGACATGTCGATCGAAAAAACGGTGACAATGCTGCCTAAGGGCGGATTGTCCGAGTGCACGGGGTTAGCGATGAACACTTTCTAGTAGGCTCACATGTGGTGAGCTGAAATGTATATTGGATACAAAATTCGAAAGTTGTATGGAAGATATCTAGGCGCAATCATCTAAACATTTTCTTTTCTATTATGAAACCCACAATCCAACACATCCCACTAAAAATCAACAGACGGAGAGACAAAGAATAATTTCATCAACTGAGATAGTTCACTTCAAACCAAAATTTAAGGTGATATTGTGGACAAGAAGCTTAGATGTCGTGGCTGTACCTATAGGCAAAAACTCAGACTATTGACTGAAACTCTCTAAAAGGCGTAGACTTACTCACTTCGCAACGAGCTTAGATATCGTAGCAGGGAATCCAATATCTCACTAAAACTCAACAGACTGTCGAAAATCGGCGCACAGAGAGCACTGTAGATTCTGTTTCATTATTTTAGCTTAATGCATTGGCTTAGAATGACACTAGAGAATATGTGATATCTTTTATTGAGTAATGGAGGATTATAAAAAAATACATATTTTGAATTCTCAATGCTCATGATGACCTGTACTAACTAAAACTAATTCATTTGTAATATTCTAATGTATTGTATAAAGTTGATCAACTCTTTTTTAGTACTTCGTTACTATCAGATTTTTACCTTTAAGCCGAGCTTAGTTTTAGTTTATTGGATGTCACCATACTGCAATTTATACTGCCAAGTTCACTATTTTTATGTCCATTTGTTATTCAAATGATTGAATTCGATAATTTTTTTGTAGTCAATGCCAACTTTTAAGGGCTATGGTTTGAATGTACTTACCTGAAATTTAAGATATCTTAATATTCCTAGAAGCCATGGACTGAATTGGTATCATACATGATATATATTGAATACACCGATATCCATAGAGGCGAAAAGCGTAAAGATAGGGACGAAATGACAACTTGGACCGGTATGTTAGCTTTAGGTACCAAGTAAAACAGGCGTTGATAGCGTCCATTTCCGCTAAAAACTAAGTAAATGTCTAATTTGATATGAAAGGTTTTTGTAACTGCTGGAACCAAAGGGCTATCGCTTGAAGTTTTGATTCTTGGTTGATTAAAGGAATCGAAAAAATCAGTTGCAAACCGCTAAGTCCAGGAAACGAGTGTTTTCGACGCGGTTGTCAGAAAAGGAAAGAAGTGTTAAATAAATGGGTTTGGTAAGGCGTGCAAAAATTGGGTTAGCGTAATTTTTTTGTTTTTTTATTTACTGTTGAAAGTATCGAAAGCCGGAGTGCGGAACTTTAACCCGCTAAAGCTCATCTACTCCCAACTCAAGACTCTTCTACGGAAACACTGCCTAAGTATTACTTCGTGGGATGGTCTCTGCTATTTTGTAAACTGATGGATGCCTAATCTGTTGGAAAAATCTTTTTTTATCTCAGTTTTCCATCTTTACTTCATATTTCGCAGTTTCGACGAATTCTCATGGTGCGTCAAAAGCGAATCTCTTTTTTTAAAAATCCGTATTGTTTCTCTGATAATCTGCCGGCTTCCTGGATTGCTAATTCCTGGCGGTTTCGTGGCATATTTTCGTACGCTCATTGTGTCGAGCATACATAGAGATCGGTACGATGAAGGTTTTCCAGGTGGCTTCCTTAGTTTTTGGAGCAGAACCAAAGTCTGTACTCTTAACGAGTCGGGAAATAGCACTTCCTTTATACAACCGTTGTACATTTTAGATAACAATTGAGGTTTTCAGCTTATAGATTCCTTCAGGGCTCTGTTGAGTATGCCAATCCAGGCGTTTTAGTGTTTTGATTTTCTATGTGGCCATTGGCCAATAGCTCTTCTTCCGTGACTAACGAGGTTGACTCTGTATCTCTGTTTCGTCGCTTGGCATAGGAAATCCGATCGTGATTCGGGAATAAAGTTTTGACGACTTTTTCCATAACAGATGCATCCTTAAAGCAAAGCTTCTCGAAATATGATTAAATGCCGACGTCAGCAGCTTCTTGTAGCTTTTATATTCTTCTCAAATTCGGTTTTTGTTCATTATACCCTGGTTACGATGTAGACGCCGTCCAGCCGAGTGACAAAGCCTTCTCAGCGTGAAAATCTCCTTATTACATCAATATACAGGCCGTTGCTTGTGGTAATGTTTTGTTCTGCGCATTGTTGCATCGCTTGCTGCGAATAGTTCCATTCGCACGGCTGATACCACGTGGCCGGTGTCGTCCCCTGGTACCTTTGATGCACTCCAGCCTATCTCAAACAGGCCTGAGTCGAACTCTTTTGATTCCAGCTTCGTTGTCGGGAAGTGTTTCCGATACGACGTTCCGGCTTTTGGGAGGGGTAGTGGTAGCGTCATACAGGGATCCTTGTATGTAAGAGTATGTTAGGTATGTTGGGTCTACTCTAAATAAGCAGAAGTTTACCCTACTACAGTATCTAAAATGATGTTGCGAAAGTGCTCTAGGAGGTGGTTCTACGAGGCAGCACGTTGTAAAGACATACCGTATACCAATTTACCATACATACTTGTACAGAAATGCATGGCTCAACATAATTTTCGTAATCCTTTTCCATTTTATAATTTCTAACCCACACTGCCACGCACATACGTACATCTATCCTTTTGGAAAAAAATTTGTACACACAGCAAAATTCAAAGATCAAGAATTTATTATTAAAAACTTTTTATTTTTTATTTTCTTTTTTTGTTTTTCTTGCAATAAATTCAACATCTTGCGTTTATCCGCTATCTTGGTTGCCATAATGAAGGCATTCAATCAGTCAATGACATACGGAAAACGAACTGGTTGACAGGTTGAATGGTAGCACATGCAACCCCGCTTTCAACACCCTTCTACACAGCGCCGCCTAGACGATTGACCCGTGCGCTTGACGCGACTTACACGTCAGCTTTGAATTTATGATGAATACAAACGAATCAATAATCGAAAGGATATCGTCACAGCAACACACACACATAAAGAAGATGTGAAGTGAAAGCAGCAATAACAACAACGACATACTTTGATGTGTGGAAAAAGATGTAAAAATTTCTAAGAAAAATTACTTGCGCGCATATGTATTGGTACGGCTGCTGCACACAGCGAGCGGAACATATGTGCGAGGAAGATTGTAAGAAAAATGTAAGAAATCATGCAAGTTGAAGGATATGGCGCAGCGTCCAAGAAGATGTGTCGACGTAGACGTCCATCCAAGTCCATGCACGACGTGTACGTCCGCGATGCCAATAACCAGAATGATCCATATGGGCGGCAACAGCTCAACTACATTTGAGGATATGGGAGTGCAAGTGTGAGTGTGTTTTCATGTGTTTTTTATACCCTGTACAGTGTGTATATAAAAACTAGTCCCTCAATTGTTGAGATATCAAGCTAAAATTTTGCATACACGCTTTCATCGGCAAGAAGTTGATCATTTGTCCGAACAGCTGATATCAAACGACTATTGCATATAGCTGCCATACAAATTGACCGATTCAACTTTTTTAGTTGGGAAGGTATCGTCACAAAATTTGTCACAGCTTATTATCACACGTAACGCTATAATCTGTAAAGAAATTGTTCAGATCGGAGCATATGGCTGCCATACCTATTGATCGATCAACTTCAGTTTTTGTATACAAGACTTTTTTATTTAAGAAGGTATCGTCACAAAATTTGGTACAGCTTGTTGCCTCACGCAAAGATATAATCTGCGAAGAAATTGTTCAGATCGGACAATTGTATCATATAGCTGCCATACAAATTGATCGATCAAACTTCAGTTTTTGTATAGAAAACTTTTTTAATTAAGAAGCTATCGTCACAAAATTTGGTACAGCTTGTTGCCTCATGCAAAGATATAATCTGCGAAGAAATTGTTTAGATCGGACAACTGTATCATATAGCTGCCATACAAATTGATCGATCAAACTTCAGTTTCTGTATCGAAAACTTTTTTATTTAAGAAGGTATCGTCACAAAATTTGGTACAGCGAGTTGCATCACGCAAAGATATAATCTGCGAAGAAATTGTTCAGATCGGACAACTGTATTATATAGCTGCCATACAAATTGATCGATCAACTTCAGTTTTTGTATAGAAAACTGTTTTATTTAAGAAGGTATCGTCACAAAATTTGGTACGGCTTGTTGCCTCACGCAAAGATATAATCTGCGAAGAAATTGTTCAGATCGGACAACTATAGCTTATGGCTTCCATACAAATTGATCGATCAAACTTCAATTTTTGTATAGAAAACTTTTTTAATTAATAAGCTATCGTCACAAAATTTGGTACAGCTTGTTGCCTCATGCAAAGATATAATGTGTGAATAAATTGTGCAGATCGGACAACTATATCATATAGCTGCCATACAAAATGACCGATACAACTCAAGTTCTTGTATGAAAACCTTTATTATTTGAAAAGGTATTGTCAAACAACTTGGCATAGCTTAATAGCTTAAGCAACGCTACAATCTGCGAGGAAATCGTTCAGATCGAAAAACTATAGCTTACAGCTGCCATAAAAACTGAATAAAATCAAGAAAAATAAATTTTATACCCTTTTATGTTATAAGAAATATACCTGTAAAGGATATTACAACTTCGGTGCAGCCGCAGTTAACGGGTTTTCTTGTGTCTCTGCGTGTTTGTGCTTGTGGCACTGCTGATAGCGCTGTTGCCGCTGCTCCGCAATGGTCGTACATCAAAATCGAAGTGGCAGCAGCTAGAGTGAAAGATTTGCGCATAAGTGTACACATATATGTGTATGTGCATGGGCGTTGATGTCCTGCAACACATATGCACATATGTATATGTGTGTGCTTGAAAGATATGTGAAGCATCCATCCCAGCTGCCATATGCGATTGCGATGCCACTGAGACTATGACAGTCAAGCAAATAGTGGCGAGCAGCGCAATATAGAAATGTATATGCATATGTGTATATGTGCGCTTGAGTATTGAAAAGAGGCGTTGAGTGCAGCTAGTGGACGACAGCGGCGCTGTGCTGAACTTTTTGAAGAAATGAATATGAATGTGTGGCAGCGGCAGCATTGCTGCAACAGGACATGCGAGATGGATTATAGTGTGCCAACTTTGCCGTTAGCCGAGCAGCATGTCTTCGGTCTGTGCGCCTCAGCTCCTTAGCGCTCCTCAGCATCTCAGTTCTTTCCCGCTCCTCAGCGTACCAGCTCCTTAGCTCACCACAGCGCTTTAGCTCTTTGCTTTTCACAGCGTCTCAGCGCCTTAGCTCTCCACGACGTCTCAATGCGCTTTGTTGTTTTCTTGACGACATTGCCTTTCTATGTTTTGTTTTCCTTTTCGCTTTGTCTTCCTCTTTTCACTTGGCCACAATGAGCTTGCAGGATATTGGCAGGTCGAAGACAGCAGCATACAAATCGGTTGAGGACGTCCGAGCGAAGAAAAACTGCCAGACATTTGGCATCGTAACGTTTTTCGTGTAGAAAACGTCAGCGCTCGTCCTCGTCGTCGCCAAAAGACAGCACAACAAACAGCCAGGCAATAGCATGGTTATCCGGGTAATAAGGCTAGCAACAACATCAAAACTAAAGCATAATGCACATTGCACATCAATATGGAGACGTCAAATGTTGGCAACATTGATATATAAGTTACAACAACAATAATAACACGCATTCAATTGAGGTTCGTCCGAAATGTAGCGCATGAAAATCGTTTGGGTGGTCCAAGTTCTTGATGAAGAGTTCAACTTTGTGTTCGTTTGCGTTTTATTTTTTTGTACTTTTTTGTTTGTTGATTTGTTTTTCTTCGTCTCACTCGTTGTGCACTCGTCCTTTGTGCATTTTGACGAATGAGCTGTCATTTTGCGCGAATATAGATTTCTGCGCTGCTTATCCCTAATACTTTGACGCCACATATCTATATAGTAGTATTGGTGCTCTGTGTGTCCTTTGAGCTTTCTTTGTTTCTGACACATTTCGTGTGCATATTTTCAACAGAATTTAATTCGTTTGAGTATTAATCAAAATGGTAGGAAAGTTATTTTTCTTCGCTAAAAAGGATGTCGGTTGTGCCGGCGTCGGATCCGAAATCTATACAAAATCTTAGGTTAAGAATTAAAGAATAAAGCATATGAATTCGAAAATATGCGAAAATTTACTCCTCGCATGCTTCAAAGTATTATAAAGTTAGCGCGATCTCGAAAGTACTTTCAGCAGTCATCTTTATATATGTTATTATGGTTGAATATGCAAATAGCCAGGCGGCTTTGAGATCACGAAAATCTGTTAGGGTCTCGTCTAAGCTTGTTTAAGAATCTAAAAGGTTCTAACGTGCTATTTCAAGTTAAACCTAAAATGGGTACCAGGACATAGTAATATCCCAGGGAACTGTGAAGTAGATGAACTAGTCGCAACAGACATCACTCTATGTACAATTAGAAACCAAAAAAGAGGGAATTTTTATGCCTCTGGCTACTTTCAAATATGTAGTCGCCAATTATGTAATAAACTTAGCTTTGTATCGGGGCGGAATCAATCACTGACTTACTCAACGAGTAGACAAATGTGGCGGAATCAATCACTGACTTACTCAGCAAGTAGACAAATGTGGCATGAATGGAATATGGGAGTACTTACTTACACGTCACTGTCTAATAGGCAGACAAATTTCAATTGACATAAGGACTACTGTAGAAGCTCTCAGGAGGTAGAAGAGGAGAAGAATATAAAAATAACTTCTATGCGAATGTAAGGCTTGGTCGAGGGTTTCTTGACGACGTCTCGGAGATTGCTCAGATAAAACTTTTCACGCTGCTGAACTTCATCAAAAGCACGCAGTGGTTCAGGGAAGAGCCAATAGAGTAAGAGGACTTAAATGACAGTGGTAACACAATAAAACTCTTAAAGGCCTAGGTACGTCGTTAAACAGCCAGTCTATCTACCTACCTATAATTGATAAAATTCGAAAAAATATACTCAAAATTCAAGGGTTTTTAGTTTTCATACATTGGCACTGACAAAGGTTCTTCTGGACGTGTCAAAATATTAATATGGTGGGACGAATCTCATGCATGCATGACCTGATTAGATTAAGGTTGGTTATCACATAGAGAGCTTTGACCGCCGATCCATTATGATACTTAAAAAACTCATATATAATGGATTACAAAACCCTTCAAAATCGACAAAGCGCTTTGAGTTCATCAAAAATTTATTGAGACTAATATCAGTTTTGGCTTAGATTTCGGGTTCGCCGAAGTTAAGACTATCGAGATGATTTAGACTCAGTATTGCAAAGGTTGGACAATGGAGAAATAAGTGCCTGGATGTTTCCACTTCATCACTTTCATCCCCTTCAAACAACTTTAACAACTAGCATTCGACAAGATTTTAACCTTTCATGAATGACAATTTGACAGTGACCTTCACGATTGCGACAAGATGTGAAGACAGCTACTCCTTGACTAAATTTGATCGCAAAGTTAACACGCTCAGCGCTAGTATTTCCGCTCTGTTGTCGGAGTGCTCATCTCCCTGAAATACATAAGCGGCACTTCGTAGCAGTACGTCTACGGCCACTTTAATAGCAACGACTTCTGCCGGAAAACACTACAGTGATCCGGTAGCAAAGGCTAAGATTAACAACTTCTTATCCAGGTTTCCCTCTTAACTTCAAATCACACATGAAGAAGCTCATCCCGCCTCTTCTTCAGCGGCTTCTCCCCTCATATCTCTCGTCGGTATGTGAGCAGAGAAAATGTCGCCACTAGAAGTCTCTGCGACGCAGTGATCCAAGTTGTCCAAAATGAAGAGAGAAGAAGTAGAGAAGGAAGAGAGAATTTGGGCGTGCGTCTGTTCGGCCTCCTTCATATGTATGGCCAGTTTCCTTCAGACTTTGAATACACTTCATATATTTACAATGACATTAAGTGCTTTTCTTGGTGTAGTCCGAAGGTTGCCGGAGATGAAGATGTGAACGGCTCTTTGAAAACATTCAAGCTCCTTAACAAATGTAGCTACGAGCATCTTCCACAAAACAAATACATAATGGAATATTAATGGCTTGAATAGGGTTTCCCTATAGCTCCCCTATAGCATTATAAGACAACCGATGTCTCTCTTAGTCTTTCTTCAATGTTTCACCTCCATAAAATCTTTCCATCAAGGATAAAGCATAGGTAATTTACCTTATCAACGTCTTTATCGTAAAACTTGAAATGAAGAAGACTGCTAAAATCCATTCGGACAAAAAATAATCATTACCCTCGAATGCACCGAAGATGTAATATAAATTACAGAGTGATCCAAGTAAAGACTCTGTTTCAATAGCCTTTTTTTGATAGAGTCATAGAGTCGTGCCAAGCTGTCATTAAATATTTTTTATACTATCGCAAAAAGTTGGTAAAGAGAGTATTATAGTTTTGTTCACATAATGGTTGTTGGTAAGTCCTAAAACTAAAAGAGTTAGATATAGGGTTATATATACCAAAGTGATCAGGGTGATGAGTAGAGTTGAAATCCGGATGTCTGTCTGTCCGTCCGTCCGTGCAAGCTGTAACTTGAGTAAAAATTGAGATATCATGATGAAACTTGGTGCACGTATTTCTTGGCTCCATAAGAAGGCTAAGCTCAAAGATGGGCAAAATTGGCCCACTGCCACGCCCACAAAATGGCGGAAACCGAAAACCTATAAAGTGTCATAACTAAGCCATAAATAAAGATATTAAAATGAAATTTGATACAAAGGATCGCATTAGAAAGGGGTATATTTGGACGTACTTTTTTTGGAAAAGTGGACGTGGCCCCGGCCCCTACTAACTTTTTTGTGCATATCACGAAAACTACTATAGCTATGTCAACCAAACTGTATAGAGTAATTTTTTTTAGGCATTTTCATGTATAGTTCAAAAATGGAAGAAATCGGATAATAACCACGCCCACCTCCCATACAAAGGTTATGTTGAAAATCACTAAAAGTGCGTTAACCGACTAACATAAAACGTCAGAAACACTAAATTTTACGGAAGAAATGTCAGAAGGAAGCTGCATCCAGGCGTTTTTTTTAAATTGAAAATGGGCGTGGCGTCGCCCACTTATGGACCAAAAACCATATCTCAGGAAGTACTCAACCGATTTCAATGAAATTCGGTATATGATATTTYCTTAACACCCTGATGACATGTACCAAATATGGGTGAAATCGGTTCAAAATTTGACCGAAAAGAAAACGTCCAGTAAGCAGTGAAAAAAATATGGCAGTCGTAGCACAGATTGTGCACAAAGACCTTGGAGAGTTCATTCGGCGTCGTTCGTAGTAACTCGGACTAACGTTTGAAACTACTTGGCGCATTTTACGTCGAGACCTTACATCGAAAGCGCCCAAAATACAACTTATCCAGGAACTGAAAATCGTTCCCAAGCAATATGGCTTCGTTTTATGGGCTCTTGAAAAGTTCCACGAAGATCCGACGTTTTCAAACCAAATTTTGTTCAACGATGAGGCACATTTCTGCCTCAACTTCCCACACATCGCATCAATCAATGGATTTATTGAGAAAGATAACTCGATTGGACACCAACACCGTGTGATATTATACCGTTACACTTTTACTTGTGGAGATATGTAAAGTCTAAACTATTTTCGGATAATTCCGTCTCGATTCAGACCTTGGAGCAAAACATCACGGGTGTCGTTTACCAGTTACTAGTAGAAATGCTCTAACGAGTCATAGAAAATTATACCCAAAGGATGGACCATCTGAGACGTAGCCGCGGCCAACATTTGAAGGGGATAATCTTCAAACAAAAAAAAAAAAAAAAAATTGCTAAAGAATATTCTTCCGAATGATAATAAACATTTCCAAAATTTGAAATTTCTGTGTTTTTTCTTCAAAAAAGTAGGAAATCTCAAAGTGGATCGGTTTTTAAATCAATCTGGAAACTTAACCGACCAATGGTTGATGCAATCAGGGAAAAACTTCTTGCTTGTACTTAATAAGATCTTTTGTGAGAAATAGCGGCCATTCATATGCTATAGTTATTCGATCTGGACAGTATATTCGAAAATCAGAGGTTTGGACTTGAACAGTAATTGCCAAATTTCGGGAAAATATCTTGCCAACAAAGTCAAAAGACTTTTACATACTAGAACGTGATTTGGAGCAGTACAAACTGTATGTTAGCTATATGAAGGTGTTCCGATATCCAGATGAGCAGCATCTTGGGGAGAAAAGTATGTGTGAAAAATTTCAGATCAATATCCCGAAAACTGGGTGACTAGTTGGAGTATATACAGACAGACAGACAGACAGGGGAACATGCGGTACTCATTTGTATTAATAGGTTCAGCTAATAGCTAAATTAATATTAAAATCCAGTAACATTAACTGCAACCCTCTCGCATATTTGAACTATGCAATTTTTCTACCCGCTACAGTGAATCATTTAAATATAAGATCAAGTTTCGCGACAATTCTTCCGCTAGCTTCTTCTGCTTTAATTGTGTTTATTTCCATGCTTTCCTTCCATCAAACTTTAGCACTTCCTGCATGTGGCAAAATGTGTAAGAATGTCATCACTTTAATTCACTGCACAGAAGACACTTGCAAATACGCGCACACACACAAACACAGAGTGGAAGAGAGGTCAGTCAGTTAAGTCGTTGTTTCGTTAGTGGTAGTAGTTCATTTTAGTTGAGCTGTCGCATTGACTGACTGATCTTGGTAGCGTTGAGTTGCCATCAGCAGCAGCGTTGAGCGTTTCCCATGCTCTCGGACTAATGGCTTCGGTCCATTATCTCGTCATGTTTGTTAGGAAATTTAATTATTCTTATTTATTTTTTCTCGTCAAGATTTGCTAACACTCTCCCCACTGCTCACCCGGGTACACACGTTCGCGCGTACAAAGTGCTACTAGCATGTATCTTCAACGTAGCGTTCGCTATTCGGTCAATGCCGTCAACATCATCAACATCAGAATATAAAAATTGTTATACAATGTTGCAACGCCAACAAAACAAAAAAAAAAAAAAAAAAAAAAAAAAAAAAAAAAAAAAAAAAAAAAAAAAAAAAAAAAAAAAAAAAAAAAAAAAAAAAAAAAAAAAAAAAAAAAAAAAAAAGAACGGAAGAAAAAAAATAGTAGCAAAAACAATTAAAAAGTGAGAAATTAAAAACACGTTTTTGTCGCACTTTGTCAACCTCGACGCAAAGCAAATACCCTGTCTTCTACGCTAGACTCTCTACACCGTACTTTGCATCTGCTTGGCTGTTTACATTGTCCTGTCTCATATTATTTCTTCAAAAGCGTTATGTGTACACCCCATGCCACCGCCGCTGCTTCTCTGTCTGCTCAGCGCCTTTAATGAACACACTGGCGCCCCCGCTTCTTCACCCCAGTGTCCAGTTATTTACTGGGTTGTGTAGCGCAGCTCGCGCTTATTAAGCATGCGGCGGCCCGGGCAACCAGGGACACTTACGTTCAACAAGGGTTCTCGTCGGGCCAGCGCACAGAGCAACTTTGTTGAAAAATTGCGGCAGTGCGGGGTCGCAGGTCGCGAAGGTCTGTTGAATTTCCGTTTTTTCCTGGCC
Organism: Bactrocera latifrons; assembly: GCF_001853355.1. NCBI lineage: Eukaryota > Metazoa > Arthropoda > Insecta > Diptera > Tephritidae > Bactrocera > Bactrocera latifrons. Next base: position 540,917 of record NW_017537600.1, read on the forward strand.
CCTCAGCTCAACTTTGCCATTCTTATTAACATAATTTGCTGCCGCGTTGGCACTTTTTGTTGTAATTTTTTGCTTTGTTTCATAAATTCTTGTTGTTTTTAATTTTTTAATGTTTACAATCACTTGCGTGTCCTCTCATGGAAAATAGCAACAACATGACATAAGTGAAATTATCAGTCGCGCTCTTCGACACTTGCGAACCAGTGGGGAAATCACTAACATTTTTTGAACGCTGCTGCGTTCGATATGGTGGTTCCGGTTACAGGGTGTTTGATTAGGAGAGTTATAATTTTTTACTTATGAAAAATTAACTGGTGTGTAAGTCATAGAATAATTAACCGGTATTTTTTTTTTGTTTTGTTTTTTTTTTTGTTTCTCCTCTTGCGCGTATTTTGACCGACAGTCAGAATTAGATAACCAAATGGATCCGCCTAGACAACTGAAAGCGTTACTATGAACTTTTCGAAAATCAGGGTTAGCTGCATGTTGCTACAACAACTCTATAAATAAATTCACAGTTAAAATTCGATCGAAATTTCATGACTGCATATCTCTATTCAATATTCCAAAAAGAAGACTTGATCTGAGAAGTGGATTTTACAAAAAAACATGTATATATTGAGCTACCTAATATTGCCATTCCCACGACAGTCGGGTCTAAGTAATCGGAACGGAACTAGATTTTTACCTGTTCAAGGACTATTAATTTGGTACCATTCCTCGAAACTACTTCTTAAATGTTTATGGCATTAAAAATTTAGAGAGCAAAATAACAAATCCTATAAAAAACTAACCCTGCACCACTGTTATTAAATGAGACCAATTTAAATACAGAGCTCAAAAGCCGACCACCGGATCGTAACCTCTCTTGAGACAAATTTTTCAATGGCAAAATCATCAGATAAGACCTGATAGTAGTTACTAAGCATCAAGTCCGGACTATCGGAAGGATGCAACCAAGCTGTCGGAGCTTCTAGCGAATTACTATCAATTTATGTGACTTGACGTCATAATTCCACTTCTATTGACCAAAGTTGACCGCTTCAGGGCAATGACTATCTTCATACGATTTGATAATGTAAGTTAGAATTAAAAGTTTAAGGGAGCAGCTCATAGTTGATGGTTTGCTATAAAATAGTAGAAATCACATACCACAAAACGGCCTTAACTGAAATTTATTGTTAAACGACGACTGTTTTTCGCTTATAACTTAACTTATCTTTCGTTACCATCCGCTTCAGAAATGGATTGATTTAGTTGCCATTCAGTGACTCGCAGATGTAAATTAAGTCCATAGATGTTTTTTCATAGTATTAACCCGTATTACATCCATGAGCTCCATGTTGTTAACCTCCTTTCTGCGGAAGACATAGAGAAAATTTTGGAAGTGTACATTAGGGCCACAACGCCTACGCCTCTTAGAAGCTTGCCTAAGACGCAGCACGCATATAGAAAGGGCAGATCAGTAGAGACTGCACTCCATACACTGGTGGTCCTCGCAAAGGGGAGTGCTATCTCCGCTTCTATGGACATTCCATTAAGGAACTTGTACGGCAAAGCCCTTAGGATAGTGGCATATGCGGACGACATTACCATCTTAATAACGCGTAAATGTCGACAGACCATTAGCAGTATTATGACCACCTCTCTCAATACAGTCTAGAATTGGGCATGGAAAGAAGGTTTGGGGTTGAAGCTGTAGAAAGAGGATTTGCTTGTGTTCACAAGTAAACATAAAATTCCTCTATGGCAGTTCGCTATGATAAATGTTACACACCTCCTTCTTAGGACCGTGCCAAGTACCTTGCGGTAGTCTTGGACAGCAAACTGATGTGGTAGTACAACGTGGTAGAAAGAGTGAGAAAAGCTGGCAATGTTTTATATGCGTATAGGCAGATGCTCGACACAAGCTGGGGGCTGTCTTCCTTCTCCCACGCACTGGTGCCACGCAGCTATTGTAAGGCCAATTCTGCTTTAAGGTGCATTAGTATAGGGGACAGGCGTACAAAAATCCACTGATTTCCGGTCCAGTCCAACGGCAGCTTTTGACGTGGTACTAAATCTGCCAGAAAAATCGCCTGCAGGAGAATTTACATATAGAAGATTTGGGCATAGCCAGAGTCAGCATCCCGTAGACAGAAGCAAGCAACTTCACTTCCACTGTATTAACTTGCATAGATCTTCTTGGCCGTAAAGACCTTTCGGTACTAGTATACTGGTGCGACTGGATGACATTGATTAATGATTGGATTCTTGTGTATCTTTGGACTTATGATATCATTCCTTTGCCACATCCATTTAGAATGGGTCAATTAATTTCAATGAAAACTTTTCCCGTTATCTACCGCACTTTATGGAAAAATAGTTTCGGACAAGAATAAACTCTGCAACTATACATGAAATTGATTTCAGGTAGAGTTCTTGGAGTGTGAAGGACTATCAATGACAATATTAAATTTATTTATGCGGGAACTTGCGTGAATTTTTTCATTCTGGAAGCTAAGAATGGTTGCAATAAGAGTGAAAATTAGGATTCGTATAAATAATGATGAACTTCCTGTTTAACTTAAGGTCTAGGGGACAATAGAACTGAGATCGTAGTGCGATTATCATCTATTAATCTAAAGGTCTATAGTTTGAGGTTCAATATGTTTTGATTTGGTTTCAGTCAGACGAAGCTTTCCATCCAGGACCACAAAAAAAAATTGGAAATTAAACTATTTATATAATATAACAGATTGTCTGTTAAAACGACACGCTTCAAAAAAGAATATTGAAATCTCTATTTTCTAAAAAGACTATGACACTGATGCAATAGCATATGGTTGGCTTAAACTTAAAATCTGAAGACTATCTCCCTTTGTCATACTATTACCAGGTTGGAGGATTTGTATTAGTAAGTTAAAATTATATCTTGGGTCATAAGATTTGACTTTAATATATTTCTGGCAACTCATTTTCAAGTCCCTGCCTTTCTCTTAACACGCTTAGTCTTAAGATGACCCATATATTTTTTTTCTCTGATACCCCAAACTCTCTGGTCTAACTGTCACAAAACTTAATTTTGCCTGTTTCTTCATTTGGAAGACCTTGTTATAACAACAACCGGTTAGTTACAACAACAAAAATTCAAAATTCATAAGTCACACAGTACTTATAAAATTAGAGCCGAAACTTATTTGCATACCGAATTACATTTATTCTAAATGCTTCCAATTCACACACCCTGTATGCGCCAGCCCAGCTGTGTCATATGTGCGGTCTGCATAACATTACTCTACGCTGTCTTCACACCTACTTTGAGTGTTAGGAAATTGGATTACGTACAGAGTAGGAACAAATTATAAGTAGCTGTACGCAGCGGAGTTTATTTACCGTTATACAAAATCAAAGCCACCATTGTATACAAGCACATACATTTATTAATACCATTTGGCAGGCATTCAATTAAGTCAAATTCAACTTTCTACAAAATAACAAAATTAATTACTATTTAAGCACAAGTTTAAGTTTTATGTTCTTATTTCTTTAATTTTCATAGTTGCTCTAAAATATAAAAATTGTTAGCTGATATGTTGCAGTTACGATATCATGCGCTCGACACAACAGCCACGCCCATCACAACAACGATGGTCGCACGTGAAATAAGGTGAGTGAATTTTTTGTAGAATTGTATAAGAGTCTATATATATATTAGGGTGGACTTTTCCTTGGGATAAATTTGAACATATGTAATATTTCTCGAGCTTCCCACACTGCATCTTTACTTCAATAACAAAAATATTCAATTACTATTAAGGAGGTTCTAATTTTTATATTTAAAAAATAAGAGTGTTTTTTGTATAGTTTTTCAATAATGAACAATTTAATAAAAAAAAGGTTTTATATTTTATTTTTAAGAACCACCCTAACGTACATTTTTTTGAAGTTAATAAAGAAAATGACCGTTACATTGACAAAATTGGAAACAAAATTGTCATTGTTCATATGAATTGATCAAACTCGAGTGTCACACTTCAACACTTTAGGGAAGAACCAACCTAATGCAAATATTTGGACTTACTTATTACAGAAATCAAAATTTGCAAGCACAAATCTGTAAGATCAAGTTGTCATTACTCAAGCAAGTTGTCCACACTAAGCTGTCAAAGTTCACTTAACAAGAAATAAGCTAGAAAAATAAAACAGTTAGTTTCTATTTTCCGTCTATAATCAGTACTCACAACTAATATGCCTCATTCTCGATAATTTTGCTTGGTACTGAATGAATGATACTGAAAAAATATGAATTTGTCATTAAAGGTCCACCCTAACATATCTATAAATTTTCTAGAGCCAATTTTTATTTCTATCTTTAAGTTGCAAGAAAATGTTGCTGACTTTTAAACTAAAAAAAATTAAATTTGGGATTTAAGGAACACCCTAATGTATATACAAAGTTTTTAAAAACAATTGCTAATGCATTCTTCAAATTGCAAAATATTGAGAGTTCCCGAATGTTGAGACAGTAAAAAAATTTAATTCGTAATTTAAGAACCACCCTAACAAATGTATGAAGTTTTTAAAAACAATTGCATTGCATTCTTAAAGTTGCACAAAAGTGTTGCCGAATTTGGAAACTGAATAAAATTTAAATTTGAGATTTAAGAACCACCCTAAGGTATTCATGAAGTTTTTAAAGACAATTGCCACTGTGTTCTTCAAGTATGAAGAAAAGCTTGCCGATTGTTGATACAGAAAAAAAATTGATTTATGACTTAAGAACCACCCTAAGATATGCATGAAGTTTTTAAAGACAATGGCCATTGCATTCTTCAATTTGCAAGAAAATACTGCCAAATGTTGAGATTGAAAATTTAAATTTGAAATTTAAGACCCACCCTAACATATTTGTTGAGTTTTAAAGACAATTGCCATTGCATTCTCCAAGTTGCAAGAAAATGTTGCCATTTCCTTCAAAATGGCAGTACGCTCCACCATGCTTTAAGCGCAACTCTACCAAACTAGAAAAGCAAATATGACAACAACAATAATAATATGTATTAGCAACAGCAACAATAACCCAAACTATTGTTTCACATCAACTATAAATCTTCAAGCACAAAGAATTGCATAGCGATCCATCCAACACAGCGACGACTCGAGACGAGAGGACCATGTGACCAATCGACTTGGCCATAAATCGTTAATCGTCTTCGTCGTCAGTGAGTCAGTCAGTTAATTTAAAAGTTGTCAGACAACGCTGACATCTCGGACAATTGATTGACGTTTTAAAACTTTAGCAGGCGGTACTACCAACACAACTATGTAGCATATAAGCTTGTATAGCGCTTCAAGCTGCTTGCAACGCTCCCCTCTCTCTCTCTCTCTGTCACACTCTCTCGCCCTGGTAGATTGGACGTCGTCATTGATGATGCAAGCAAGCAAGAAGCAATGGTATGTAAGCAACCTGAAAGATGGTTTGTTGACATACGCTGTTGTTGTTGTTGCAGCTTTTGTGAATCACAACTACTTATACGTCAATACTCTTAGCTAGTTGTTGGAGCAGTAGCAGCAGGGGAAAAACAACAAAGCACTAAATAAGCTGAAAGAGATTGGCAACTTACATGCCGAAAGAGTGTTGGTGGGGAGGGGAAGCGCTGCTTGATTATTGCAGATTCTATATATTCGTGACAGGCCATATGAAACGTAGCGTGCCACATAATATGTAGTATATGCATGCTCGTAAGATCTGCCACAAATACATACATACATGTACAATATGTTTGCATACATATATACTTATACAAATTTGTGTTACTCATTTTGATTCCTTTTTTAAATCAGTCCAACCCACTGTAGCTTGCTTATTAAGCTGAACATATCGGACGCGCCCAACCCATGTAACTTTTGTACTCATGAACTACTTTGGCGTCCGCTCTTTGTTTCTTCTGATTACATTGTTCTCGATATTGACACATATGGCTAATGATGAGTGAGAAATATCGATAAACTGCATAGGCAAGTCTTGATAGATCTAGAGTTTGGCAAACTCAAGAATTATTTACTCTTTTTTGGACGTTCATATGCATATGAAATACTGGAGGCATTGAAATTAACTGATGTTAGAAGAGGTTAAAACGCTGATTCTGTTACAAGCGGCGATAGAGGGCTCATTTAAGCAACTAAGGACGGCGGCGCATGCTGATACCTAATCGAAACGATACTGATATCTAAGAGAAGATTCGACAAAACGTTTTAAGCCTACCACAAATTTTTTGAGGTGACCAATCGGTTTCGGTTATCTTTCTTAGTTTGCAGTATGTACATATGACTGGTGAGATGTTTCAAGCTCAGTCTTTGCAAAAATTGGACACTCAAGAGAAAGTGCTTGAAGGTTTATACCTCACCCTTCTCCATATCTCCGTTGAGATTTTTAGTCTATTGGAGAATGTTCAATAAGAACTTCAACGATTGCGGCATGGTGGACTTTGCTAGGAGGAAGTAATTCAGTGGATCTCGTTCCTTCTACTCTAAGCCAGAAGTGTTTAGCAGGCGCACTGTAGCTACTTACGCGTGGTTTATAAGTTCAGCACTAAAACACACTTAGGTAACAGACACCCAACACATTCCCAATCCCTTGTAAGTATGAGAAGTGTACTCGCTTTTGCGAGCTTATCAGGTTTTCAACTTTGGCCAGGCACCCAAACCATGCTAATAATAAGGTAGCATGTATGTATATTACAGGTGTCTTTGAGCGCACAATGAACAATTTCAGCGCTAATATTACTGGTCTGCGCTGCTCACTTCCTTACAAGATGCTATAAATCGAAGCAATGCAATGCGCTGCTACCTTTAAAGTTGCTAATTCGGTCCAATAAATGCTACATTGAGCTTCGACGGATCCCTTAAAACCCCCACACTTTATTTTCTCCGGCGACTTCAACCCGATATTTTCACGATGTCCATGCCATTTCACATACCCACATTCAGTGCAATTTTGAAATGCATTACCAAATGTAAGTCTGCTGAAAAAGTTATCCTTACAATTGCTGTTTTCTAATTGGGTATGTAGTACATGACGAAGGACGTGCTCACATAACGATCCAGGTTAGTCCAGTGGCAATTATATAAGATAACTACAGTCCAACACTTGTTCTTCTTTCTCTATTCTGAATATATCTCTCCTACTTCCAATACAAGTATATCTCTCTACAAGTATTCTCTATTTTCGCAATTGCTGCTAGAAGCTGCTTTATTATATTTTAGCTGACGCTAAAGACGAACGAGAACGAAACGTCATTACACCCTGAACAGGGTACATTAAGTTTACCTCGCAGTCTGTAATACTCAAATGGAAACATCGGCGCTAGTCCTTCAGTTTTTGAAATATCGATGCGAAAGTTTGCACATGTCACAAAAAGGAGTTTTTTTTTTTTTTGTGACAAAACCGTTGGTAAGGGACTTCCCTAAAATAGTATACGAGTAGTTGTCATACAAACTATTAGATCGAAATCTAGTCCTTGTACTGACAACCTTTTTAATATGACAAGATATCTTCATAATTGGATATAGATAATTGCACAAGGCAACACTGCCATCACCGGACATATTGTTCAGATCGGATTGAATGTATAGCTTGAAACTTACCGATCAGAATGAAGAAAACGATCGTCATAAAATGCCATTTTCCTTATTAAGTAACCTTAATTTGACTTCTTCTTCCTTATTGGCTTTCCGCTTTCGCGGTTATAGCTGAGTTTGGATTTCAAATCTAGTCAAGTCCAAGTCTCCAACTAGTATTTTCGAATTCGCTCAACCATGTCAAAATTGTCATATATCTCGTTCAGCTCATCGTTCCAACGACAGCGGTATTCGCCGCTGCCAATGCGCAAAAGACCATAAATCTTTCGCTGAACCTTTCTCTCGAAAACTCGTAACGTCGACTTATTAGATATTGTCACCGTCCATGCCTCTGCACCATGTAGCATGACCCGAATAGTAAGTTACTTATAGCGTTTGGTCTTTGTTCGTCGAGGGAGAACCGTAGTTCTGAATTGCCTATTCAGTGAGTGAGAGCCAAGTCGCGAATGCGACGACTGTTTGTTTGATGAGACGATATATTTCGTCTTGCCTTCGTTCACCAGCGGCGCGGCTGTTGAGGCCAATGAAAGAAGCTCTAAAGCTCAATCTGTAGATTGAAGAAATCGCACGACATGGATTCGCTTTATCTGAAACTTCGTATGGTATCAAACGACTCGGAGAGATCATTCTCGATGATCTTGGAGCTTTTGGTATTGGTCAGTTTCCACAACCTTTTTTTCTATTTTGTTATATTATATATTTGAAGTCCTCTACCATTTTTAGGCACACAAGTGTAGTTTAGCACAATTACCCGCGAATATTACTATATAATTCATTATTTCGAGAACACTTTGGCATTCAAACGCCACATAAAACCAATAAAATGCATTGTGTGCATTTGACTGTCATTTATTATTTCAAATGATTGCATTTGTAGCGCAGATTTTGCACTAAGCATTTTCTATTTCAGCCAATGGCTGTGCATGAGAGACGCCGCCAACACAAATTCTAAATGTCATTTCATCATTATCATTCAAAATTAACATTATGTGGCATAACAGTGAGTGGCCGGCCGGCTGAACAGGTGTTATGCGAGCACGACGAGGTCGAGTATGAGTGTCGTTTGTATTCACTGAGTGCACTTGCCGTGAGTGCATACTCATATTTGTGCGTGTGTATGTATGTATGTATGTGAAGTCAAATTAACCGAAAATTCACTACCTAACAGTTATGCGCCAAATTTAATTTAACGTTGTTGCTATAACTAACTTAACGGTGGTCAGCCGAATTGACTGACGGGAGTTTGTTTCAATATGATACAAGCATTGATATTTCAAAAGTAGTGGTTGAATTATGATACGATTTTAATGTGGGTCACAATTATTGGCAAAGCGCGAAAATCAATTAAATATTTTCCAAACGATTTATTGTGTTACCGTTAGCGTAAATAAACACATTACTTATAAATAAATAAACTAATTGCATTTAATAATAAATATTTTCCACAATTGCATATGTAAGTAAATATTGACTTCTGGAAATAATTGCTTGGACAACTCACTCTCAATTAATTGTCGTTACTTAAGTAATTAACGGTAACTTCCATTATAAGCAAGTGTCAAGTCAAATTATTTATGTCTTAATCAAATACCATATTTCTTGGTATTTTTATAATTAGTTCGAAACAGTTATTTTGACTTAATGATATGTGTCAATAACTGAAGTGAAAAATAACTGTTGTTGACGCATATTTATTTGATGTACATATATTTCCTGGTTGCTTGGCTGTTAAGAAGAGTTGAGGAGAACTGGGAGTGAAACAAAAATTTAATGGCTAACAGCTCAAACTAATGAGTGATAGGAACTCCGTTGATGGCTGGTGCCAAACCCGCATTGTAAAACGAGATGGCATGGATGAGGCACCCCGATTGGGCTCTAATAAGCATCTCGGGAAGTAAGAGGAAGATGGGAACAATAGCATGAGATAAAAATGCACAAAAACCATAGTGAGTGAAGGTGACAAAAATGTAAAACCTCCGTAGTTCAGTTAACGACTTCGAATAACCGACGGAGTAGGACAGTAATGGACCATTAGTTTCAGGGATCAGGACCAGTTAGGAGGACCGTCGCTTCCACTACATCATAATTGACACAAGCAGACTTGAAGGAAGCCCATTGCCAGAACAACAGTGTCTAGCGGTGTTCAGTGATGATCTATTGAACATAATCATGTCGTCCCGACAAGGCTTGCTTCGAAATCGGAGTTTTTCGGTTCGCCGTTTTGTTTGTTAAGCTATTTTCATTTGGACGGCAACTTCATAATACCCCCGTCGTAGAAGTCCCCTCCAAGATATATGGCGGATGCGATAAAACCTCCCATCCGAGCTCCCATAGCTTCTGACGAGTCATCAACGAAGTGTGTGTTCTGGCGTTGCCCTGGTGGAACACTACTCCCTTCCTGTTGGCCAAATCTTGACCGCTTTGTTCGAACGCCTGCTTCAAGCGGTCCAGTAAAACCTTGCCTTCGACCACAACCGTTTTCTCTTGATATTGTCGGACGTGATACATTTTTCGTCGCCAGTCACCATCCGTTTCAAAAATGGGTCGAGTTTATTCCGTTCGAAGTGATAGAGTACCACCCCCAAAACATTATTAACCTCACGAAACGTTTCTTGAGCAGATTTGCCTTTAACGTAGGAAAACTTTAAAATAGCTCGAGTTTCGGCGTTAGTGAACTCCATGTTTACACGTCTATAACTGTTGAATGCAATGTCCAAACTAATCATGCATAGCGTCGTTTTGTAGGTTAGGTCAGGACCTTTCACAGGTGTATACTTGTAGTATTGTCAGATATGAGCTCTTCAATGCTTTATACATAGCCACGAAATTCAAATGACAAAAAGGAGGAAATGAGATATTTAACTTTCCTAATATACATAAATAAATTTAGTACCTCTGTTAAAGACAATAACATCGAAAAGTTAAGTTTGAAAAGAGCAGTGTTGGTATCAGAGAGGTAGCAGATAATCTCGACATCTCTTCTGTATCGACTCAAAGTAGTTTGGTTAACTTTTGAGTATGATGGATGTCAATGCTAGACGCATATAAAAAGACTTGAACATTGTGCAAAAACTAAGTTGAGTAAAGGTCACAAAAGAGATGCTTGACAACGTTGTTCAAACTCTTCATTCACCAAACGGTAATTAATGGTGACGAGACGTGGGTTTATGAACATAATGTCAAAAAATGAGCCAATGCCGGAAAACACCAAATTTCACTGCAAATGTGTATAAAATTGGTTTAAGTGTTGATATGCTTCTCTTGACTTGGAAATCTTTTTTGAAAGCCGTAGTAAAAATTTAGTTTTTTTTTAGCAGTCCGGGTCAAATTTTATCATATGCTATTACTAGAGAAAATTCTCGTTTTGACCAAATAATTAGAAAAAACGGTATTTAAATAAACTATCAAATATTGCAAGCATTTTTTAAGGAAATCTCAGCTTGTACACACACAACTATATCGCCCAACAAACAACTATAGCGCCTCATTGCAATGAAATCTCTACAGGGCACTATGTCAAGCACATTAGAATAAATATTTAATATAAATGGCATCATTAATATAAACGAATCAATGTCGCTATTAGTGGGGTTGTCAACAACAGTCACCGGCAGACAAGCGCATATAATAACTGAAACTAAAATATGATGCAATAGCTATTATTATGAAATATGAATTTATATACAAATACTAACATATGTATATACACGGCATGCAATAAATATGTCGCCATTTTCACTTTAGAATCAATAAAATTGACAAATAATTAAGTTTATTTGAAAGCTCAAGGTTAGCCTGAGAGTGGGCTTGAGCGGCTGAAAATATAGTAGGCTCTCTTGTAAACTATTTTAAATCAGCAAAATTTTTATTTGTGAAAAATAAATACTTAAACCGAAATTTTCTGCAAAGATAAGCATTTAGGAGGCAAAAAGAATTTATTTTAATTTACTTTTTTGATTATTTCCTGACGTTGTCAATACCAAAGCAATTACTAGAACTTCACTCTGGCCGAGAGTACGTCGAATATTCAGAGCAAAACGAAGCACTTCAACTTTTCAGCCTTACATACTCATACACACACACACACAACTGGATGGAGACCATCAAATGCTGGGCAAATAGTTGTGCTATAAATTTGTGCCGTTGTCATACCCTTCGACCTTAATAATTGTAGTGAATAAATTTTTCTTAGCAGGATATATTTATGCTCAAAATATATTCGGATTAATAGCATATACCTCTGTATGTGTATATGTATGCTCTTCTACACAGCTAAAGACATGTAAAGGACAGCTTGACGGACATTAAAATAAAGTACATAGGCGGCAAAATGTTACACTAGCGGTCATAAGAATAGCATCAAGAGAGAATTGGAAAATTGCTGAATTCTAACCTAAAGGCTTTGACTAAGTCAACTATTAACATTGTATAGTTATAGAATAATGAGTTTAGTATTTGTTCGTCGAGAGCAGTCGCGAGTGCGACGACTGTTTTTATGATGACAAGATTCGTCTTGTCTGCGTTCAATGACCCATTTGCTTCTTATTTGGCGCAAGGTGAATATCTGGTCAGTTGTAGGTTTTCCAGGCCTGAAGGCACACTGATAAGGTCCAATCAGTTTGTTGTCGATGGGCTTTAATATTAAAATCTTAATGCGATGTTGAGGGGGCTTATTCTACGATAGTTGGCGCAGATTGTGGTATCTGCCTTTTTGTGGATTAGGCAGTGCACGCTTGGATCCCAATCGTGGAGGAAGCTATCGTCGGACCATATTCTGCAAAGAAGGTGATGAATGCTACTTATCAGTTTTGCGTCGCTATATTTGAATATCGCTGCCGACAATCCATCGGTCCCCGTCGCTTTGTTGCTCTTCATACAGGTAATTGCTATTGTAATTTCTCATCGTTGGGTTCAAGATATTAAGCTTGCACTGTCATTCAGCAGGCTGGAGAAGTGTTCCCTCCATAATTTTAGTATGCTCTGGGCATCAGTCACTACATGACTTCTAGGGGTATGCGAGGAATACTTAATTGTAAATCTTGGTATACTAGATTAAATAAATACATACTTTTTTTTTAAAAGTTCCTCACCTTTTAGAGTGATCACTTATTCAACTGCGTGAAAGAAACAAGTGAGATCTTCCAGTTAAAGGTCTTTCTGCATCGATCTTTACTTGAGAGAACTATTTCTTAAATCGGGCCCACATTCAATCCCCAGAAAAAGTGAGCTTATCTTAGTATGTAGACGAGAAGTGAAGCACAAAATTTATTTCAATTAAGGTGTTTATGAAATTCTGAGTTTAATTTTACATAAGCACTTTCTCGAAGCACTGCATATGGGAAGAGATGACTGAGACATAATTTATCAATCATTTTACGCTTCAGATCAAACTAGACGGCGTTTGATCTCCATGTATCAATGTTTGCCAGCTATTTGAAAAATTCGTACCACGATTTTACCAAAAAACAAAAAAAAAAAATTTAGCAGAGTTTGTTAGAAAATTTTTGTTTCCAACGGTATCAAAGCATTCAACGAAGGTCATGAAATCATCGAGTGCGAGTCTTAATGACGATAACAACGAAAAGGTTAAGGAAACAGCGTTGAAAAATCATTGTGTGGACAACAGGAAAATAGCAGAGGAGCTCAACATTTCTTATGGATAGACTTAAAGCGTGTTGATGATAGTTTTGGGTGTAAGCGTGTTCGTGCTAAGCTCGTACCAAACAAACAACAACAAATATTGATAATAGGTGGCAAAAGACAATGTGGCGAGAACCTAACATTTATCAAACGCGTCATTAATGGTCACGAAATGTTGGCTTATGAATAAGACAATATCTAATCTAACGCTTCAAAAAAGCGCAGAAATCGAAAAACACACATTAAAGTCGGTCGTCGTTGCTTTGATTGTCATGACGTGGTTCAACATGAACTCGTTTCACACGCTTAAATGGTTCATAAGACATTTTATTTGGCCATCTTGAGGTGTCTCTGTGAAAAATTTGTATTAAACGGACGGCTTTATGGGCAAGAGACGTATTGAATTTTCATTACGATTTTTGCGCCGTATACTCTACTCCTGCCGGACTTTTTAACCAAACACGAAAGTAGAAGAGCCACAGTATTTACCAGATTTCACTCCATGTGAATGTTTTCTGTTTTCGAAACTGAAAAATCAATTTCCATGAGTACAGTGAAGCCATTTAAACTCCATCGCTAAAGGAACTGAAGGCCATTATAGCACAGACTTATAATAGCTGTACGGAAAATTACTTATGGTCTTATCATGCTTCTATTGGCTCAAAATGAACTTATTTTGAAGGCGATATTTGTACTAAACTACTTCGTAGGAATATATTTTTAAGTATATCTCTGAAGACTTTCCGCGAAAAAAATCCATATATTAAAATTATGCAGGGGATTCTAAAATATTATATTAAAGGGTTAGAAGTTGTGTCAGTGAAATGTCTGAGGACTATTGCGGCAAGTTGTAAAAAAAAGTGTGGAACAATCTTAATCGAATTTCTATGAGATCTTAATGATGTGATGATGACGCTTTGAGATCGAAACTCAAACCTTATGTCTGCTATTCGGATTTATTAGATCTGGAGAGAATGAAAACCTTTGCATTGAACTTCTTTTATATAAACTATATTTAGATACGTGATGTCACCTCATCAAGATGGTTTTAGGGATCATCGGCTCTACTGTAATTATGTGAGTGTTCAAGTTTACCGCTAGTCGAAAATATATACGAAAATATGTAACGTGATTATTTAAAATTTCTGCTAGTTGGACAAGTGAACCCAAATGCTATGTGATATTCATCACTTTTTCAATACAGAACCATAAAATTTCACTTCGGTTTTCACAAAGGAACAATTATCCAACTATACTTCCCTATGACCGCTACTGTATCTAAATGCTTTTTAAGACACTTCATATTGTCAGGTGACGTGTGAGTTTGGGAAAAGTCTACGAGAGGCACATGGAACTTAAACATCAAGTGATTTGCCGAGTAAACTAAATTTATCTAAAAAATACGAGAATACTAAAAACAAAATAAGAATTTGTGCAGACGGCATAACAAGTGGAAGGCGTATAGCACTATACGAGTAAGAAGCAACAACAAAGCACTGGCTAAATATCTACAGACTAGTAGATGGACAGCTGGGACGGACACACTCAATATTCTTGGTCCTTTCTCGGACTTTTACACGTGTCAATGAAATGAATTTTCTACAGCAATTGCAGTTCAAAATGTGAAAATAATAATGCACTAAATTTCCTTTAACGAATAACTAAAAACTAAAACGAAAACTGGTAGAAGGCGGACACGAAACAGGAAAAGTTTGGATGCTGGCAGAAAAGCAAGGACGAAGCCGAATTGATGCACTGGAGCTGCCAAAGGCTGACTGACGAATGTGACGGAGCTAACGAGCGAGCGGGCGGGGTGCGGAGTAACGGGTATAACGAACAATTATTACACACACACAGACACGTATACAAATAGTAAATATGTGTGCAGGAAGATGAATGAAGAAATGAACAGCTCAACAAACAAGGAAGTAAACACAGACACACACCTAAAATGCTAACGAAATGCTTAGCTAAAGGCCAGCGACGAGTTGTTGTGCAACAAAATGCGGCAAGACAGTCGACAAGATGAAACAAGGCAAGACAGGCAGCAAGCAAGCAGATCGATTTAGATGAAATGGGTAGAGCGAGCTGTCGAACTGTAAAGTGAACTGATCGGTGTAGCCGAAGAGAGAGAGAGAGGAGAGGAGTGTAGTACGGAGCATTAGATGGCGTACAGCTGGACGTGGTGCAGTTGGGCGGGCTGAGAATTGTGTCTCAGTGTTGTCTCTAGGTTACACATGTACCAGTGTTTAGCGACCGAACATGAGAGGGGCAGCCAAGCTTACCAGCAAGTAGCTGACCGTACGTCCAACCGAGCGACAGACCGTCCAAGCATACACGACGACTAACGACGTCGACGACGGACAGGGTTGCGCCGCAGTGCAGTCGGAGTCCAACTTGTCAACGTCAAAGTTGGTAAAAGTAATGTGAAGTGAATACTTTTGGTCATATGAAATGCTGTATGTGTGCGTGTGTTTGTAGTAAATAGAACATGCATGCGATATTTTTAAATTAACTATTGTAAAATACGAGTAAATGTCGAGTGTAATTGTTGTTGCTCTCTGGTTTCAACCTTTGTTCATCACTCTCGGACTCGACAACTCGACTCGGTTATTTGCCATCATTTTGAAAATTGACTTCCGGTTGTTATACTGCCAACTGCACTGAAGAAACAAATGCTGGAACAATAACAACAACAACAGAATAAAACACAAAAATAAATATAAGGCACAAAAAAATATAAAAATAGTGCAAGTATGCATTTCGACAGCAAGACAAGATTTTACCAGAACATACGTGTAGTAAATCTGTTGCTGCTGCTTTCTTGCCCGCTATGAGCTAACGGCACAAACCTTAAATGTTGTTGAAAGAGTAATGACAGTGAGAGTTTTGACATATGCACAATTAGAAGACGAAGCTTGTTTGTGCTGTGGAGAATATTTATACAGAATGAAATATGTAAGGAAACAAAAACCTCATAATTTTTCAAAGTCAAGTTTAAGTGATAAGCGATTTTTAGGTTTATCATAAAGAGTGATCCATTTCGAGGTTCCCTAGTTTTTCAAAGAAAAACACAGAACTTCAAATTTTATGGCGAAAGTGTATTATCATTAGAAAGAACATTTAGATTTTGTAGATTTTCTCCTTTAAATATTAGCAGCGGCTATGTCTCAGTTGGTTCATCCATTGAGTTCAATTTTCGATGACTAGTTCAAGCATTTCGACTGGTAACTGACGATGTTTTTCTCCAAGGTCTGAATCGAAGTGGTTTTGTCCGCATATACCTACGACTTTACATATCTCCACAGGAGAATGTATAACGGTATGATATCACGTGATCTTGGTGACCAATCGACCGGCCCAAAATATGAAATTATATAGCTCTTTACAGAACAGTTCTCTCAATAAATCCATTGCTTGACGCGTTGTGTGGGAAGTGACGCCGTCTTGTTGAAACCAAATCTTGCCGAGATCACGAGCTTCAATTTCAGACGTCGAATAGTCGATTAACATGGCGCGGTAACGGTTCCATTGACGTTTACGTTGTCAACGGCATCGTCTTTGAAGAAATATGGACCGATGATTCCACCGGCGCACAAACCACACCAAACTGTTCTTATTTCTGGATGAAATGACAGCTCTTGAATCTCTTCAGGTTGCTCTTTGTCCAAAATGCGGCAAGTTTGCTTGTTTACTTACCAAATGAGCCGGAAATAGGCCTCAACTCTGAAGAAAATTTGGCACAAAAATGTCGGATTTTTGTGGAACTTTTCAAGAGCCCAAGTCGCCGGTTTCAGTTCTTGCACAAGTTGTAATTTCCACACTCTCATTTAGAAGTGTCGACGTTAAATGTGCCAAGTCGTTTCATACGTCAGTTCGAGTTGCTGTGAATGACGCCGAATCGATTCCTCAGCTACGGCCGCTCTATTTTCTTCACTGCGTTCTAGTCTTGTCATATTGTCGCAATATCGTTCTTAATGAGAACACTATTATCTCTGCCGCAGATTCATCTAGGAAAACTCCTGACTGGGCGAGCTCGTCTGCTTTTTCATTGCCGAAAATGCTCCTAGACTGGGAACACAATTTTCGGACAATTGAAGTTGACCTATCAGTGAGTTTAAAGTCTTTCTGCAATTATTGACTAGGCTGGAATTAATATTTGGCGACGAAACAAGATTAAAATACCACCTGATTATCTACGTGTACGGTAGTTTTCTATAATCTTCTGTAGCTATTCTGTGTTATACCAATAGCCTTATCTTTGCCTAGTATTTCCGCTTGGAATATGCTTGCTGAGTTTGGTAGGCGGATGGAGAGTGAGATATTAAGATTCTCCGAGTTTACTCTGACCCTACTGCGAGTCCATTTTAGAACTGTCGGTACAGATCGTCTCCCTTTCTCTAACAGAATCTCTTCTCCATTCATATATTCTTAGCTGTTTATATGGTCCGATTTATTGAATACTACTACCACTTTGCAGCAACTGTCAAATTTTCAGTAAAATCGGTATCTCTTTTGAACGAAAGTGGAAGATTTTAGAAGAATGAAAAACAGATAAGATTGGTTTGAGACTCGATTTTTGTTTTTGAACGCAAATCATAGGTCATTTGGATGCTATATAAGGCGAATCTTCTCACTTGAAACTTATCTTTACCGCTTTTGTTGTTGTTGCTTTAACGGTTATCTAGTCCCCGTTAGGATAACAAGGTACCATAGAGAGAGGGTGTCAGATGTGTAGGGTTAGCTGGGTACGCGAAGGTGGTTAGTGTCATCCGGGTACTCGTTGAATGCTGGATATATATTTGATATGTCTCGATAAGTGGAAGTTCAACCTGCTACAGTATCCAGAACCAAGCTACTCATTCTCACAATAGCCAGTTCTACGTTACCGGATTTGACCTACATTTTATCCAGCCTAGAAGATAACGTGACAATTCATCCACCCACCATCTTTAAATAACCGACCACCGATTGAAAGTTCGAGAGATGGCTGAAGTCGTGGAACAACCCAAAAGTCTGCATAGGTCCCATAACTACTGCATGAAATATTAGGCATAAGAAACAGGCGCGATAAGTCCTGCGTTTGCTATTTGCAGATAAGAAACGTAATCCAACTAGTTAATGCATCATTACGGAACCTCGGACAAAACATGAATCCACTGGTACATAATAGAGACTAATAAACAGTCAAAGATTGCGAACACTGTCCTATCAATCGGTACGGTGGTGGCCACCAAGTTTGGAACCCACAAGATGTGATCCACATCTATTACCAATAATTCCAATTATTGCACCACTTTGACGCAAAATTTCGAAAAAACATTCCATCTTCGAGATAAGTAGTTACTTTTCAATGTGAAAAATTCCGAGAGAAACATCGGTACTATCAAATTCCAATCATGCTACGACCTCCTGTTCCATCGGAAATATTCTCCACATTTGGACGATTTCTTTTTTAGATGATTTGAATAACTCGCTGGCTAAAAGTTTTGGTGGAATTCTCTAAATGGCGGTGCCCTCTAAGAAAACGTATTTCGAATGATATAAAGTTGTTCGAGCTTCATTTTATAAAGTATTTTCTGCTGGTCTATCTTGAAAAATAAATCGAAATTTCTCCAAAATTTTCGTTTTTCTTTTGTAGACTAAAAATTTACCCTGCTACCTTCTTATACAGGGAAATATTTTCGGCAAAGTTCTCAGGAATATCAGGATCATTGATTTTTATTAAAACTCTCCTTAAGATGAGCGTTATATTTCAATATATTGTTGGGTCGTTGTTTATATTCCGATCTTTCGAAGACCACTTTATGCTCTTTGGTATTTTTATGATGCTTACATGTGTTTGTTTATATATTTTATATCTAGCTCTTCTGTTAGCAGTTAAGGCATGAGAAACAAGAGAGAATTTCAAACTGTAAAGCTATGAGTTTTGTTCATGAAAAGCTTTAGTTCAAGGTGCATTGTGACTGGAACTGTCTTTTTATCTACCGGTATAATGTTCTCGACCTACCACGTTCCACTCTTTATTTTTTTATTGTAATTATAACGGTATAGAATAAAATTATATTAACTGTGAGTAACAAAGTCTTTCTTTGACCAAGTATCCTCTGGGTAGCCTAAGAACATCCGTTCGAAGGTGAGCTAAAGTGAGAAGGCGAAACATTCCCTGCATAGGGTTGTGCGCTGGGTTTGGGACCCGCCACGTAAAAAAAACCACCCCAATGAAAACCC
>NW_017537600.1:563300-645554 GCF_001853355.1 Bactrocera latifrons
AATATCTAATTGGCGCCACGTAGCGAAAAGAAGAAACGACTGGCGCGCTGTTGTTAACTCGGCTATAATCGCGTAAGCGGTGACTACGCCAATCATGATGATGATGAACAAAGTCTTCATAATCCACCACATACCCTACTTATAGCACTTCTGTTTCCTCCCTTCTTCATTCACTCCTGCCACAAAATTGGCATTTTGACACTCAGCAAGCAATCAGTTCATAATTTATGCGAATTTTGTGATCTCACAGCCGCACACATAAAATATACATACATATAGGTCACCGGCCTATTAAGTGTAGACCATGCAGTAGATATGATTGCCAATATACTGGACTGCTAGCATTGCAATAAATGACCGGAGGCACATAAATGAATTGCTTAACACATTGGCAATGCAGCGTGAAAGTTATTATGGCGTTTTATTTATTTTTGATCGTGTCAAGCATTGGACGCTCATAAAATCTCGAAGCAAACGACGACGATCTTTGAAGAGCGCTACTCATACATATACACTCATACCCATGTTGCTCATTGCCGGCAAATCTGTGCTGCATTTATTCCTTATTTTCCTAATCGTCATATTTGCATATATAATATACACAAATGTTTGTATATATATGTATTGATATCTGGTGGTTGGTTTCTGTAGAAAATAAAATTGATTTTTTACGATTGCCAATATGCCAGCTAGTAGGTATACTAGGGTACAGGCCTGCGTTTGTTTGGTATTAGGATCTTCCTTGAAAATAGAAACTATTTCTCAAAACTACTACCTTGTACTCAAAGATTTTGGACATAAATTTATTAACCGATTGACCCTAGAGATCTAGTAATATTATGAGGAACAATAAGATATATTTCCACTTAAATTCCATTCTTATATCGTTGAAATATTACAAATTCGGTCATACAGATTGCAATCATAAACTTGGTTTCCGTTTGGGAGCAATTAAGCCTGACGGTGAAAGTAGTAAGATCGATTAAAACTCTAAAGACCAATATTTCTATGATGCTGCCTAAAAGCATGAACGGTTTGCCGGGTATGGCGTCGAATACTCTCAGAGGAGTGTTTTTATCCATTCCGACGACATTCTATCAAGGCTACTACAATCTAAAATCACTTCTTATCCGGTTTCGATCCCAAAGGCTGCACGCACCAATTGGTTTTAGATTGGAGACGATTAACGTCATTGTCGAATATGGTAAGCTCAATTGACGCTTAAAAGACCAAACCAATATTTGTTTTTTGTCCCTTATTCTTAATCAGTGTTTCTTAGATCAAAAGTATCAGAAGCAATTTGTAAGGCTGATTAAAGTAAGTTAAACGATCACCCTTTAAGTCGCCGGTATGTCCCAAGAGAGTGATCTACACAATTTAGTATGTACCTTAACAGGCTTCAATCGTAACCATTTATTGATAAGTTGAACCTTTACAAAACGTAAATGAAAACTTCAGAACCACCCTAATATAAAAATGTCCACGTGAACTTTTACTCAGAATTTTTGATCCGTATATAAAATTTTATTGGCAAACAAATCAGTTTTGATAGGTTTTATGTGCTGAGCGCCAGTGAAGTAGACTGAGTATAATCGGCTATCAGAGTTTGATTTTCAAATTCAGCTCATTTTTAATAAATATGTAGATAAGTTTTTTAGGTTCTACATTCTACGTTCAATTATGTTATCTACATTCTCGTTTGACAACGGATTTTTTAATATCTTTGGTATATTAGGCATGTTCTGTTCTTAAGTGAAATTTTATCTGAGTTCAGTATTTCTCTCAAAAAAGCTCTGCGGGCTTTAAGTAGTGCTTGTGGTAATTTCCAGTGAGAAAAAAGTTTCCGAATATTATTTTCATTTATTCCGTTAAAATCTCTTTTGGCGATAATACGTGAGATTTGCTCAATATTTTATTCTCTAGCTAATAACTCACAGCGGAATCACCGAAAACTGCAAAACCCATGAGCTTGCTAGATAGGGTGCAGACGACTCCATGGACTTTTTGTACATATCTAGTCAGACGCAAATTGACAACGCTGTTTGCAGAAAAGCCAGGTGAAATCATTCAAACATTTTCTTCTCAACTGTCAACCTTTCGCCAAACTGAGGTTAAAAAATCTCGGTGAACACATTTTCGGCAAACCTAGCGAAGTATATAGAATTAATTTTAGCCACCTTAACAAACTTATCGTAAGCTCAATTTATAAAAGTCTGGTGATCCATATCTAGGATATCTAAGGTAAACACAAAGAACCAGTGTTCGAAGCTGCGCAAATTGAGTCTTCGTCTCTTTTGGTCCCAGCATCAACCCTTCCAACCTAATAGGTTTATTTCCTTTAAAGTATGCCACTTTATGCCCAAAACTTGTCCAAATCCATCCAACCAAAGCTGTTCAAGCCCCAATAACCGAAAATGTTGGTCAATGTGTGAGTCATACACTTTAAATTCAGAGCAAATTCTCTTCTGACAATAGTATACCTGTGTATTACAAATGGGTTGAAACAAGTCAAGCCTTGCCTTATCCCCCACAGACTTTATACCGCATTTATCTGCCAATATGTGAGTTATCTCAATAAAAAGACCAGAACATGTTTTACTCAAAACTGAGTATATTTGTGCCTAAAATAGATAAATTTGGGTGAAAGCCTGATCTGTCCCCTGTATAGGGAATATCAGGATTTTCAAACATCTGACTAACTTTACTGCATATTATTGGCGATTGTATGTGAGGTACCTTTACATTTTTTAATATGTGCCACGTTAATATTATATATTATTTGCAAAAATAGATAAAAGCGGATCAATACTAGCCCTAACTCTTATATTTTCCCAAAGGAATTTCTCTGGCTGTGCTTCTTTGAAATTCCTGCTAAGCGACTCGGATATAGTGTAGAGGTTTTGAGATTTAGTAACTACAGAACCCCAACATCGAATGTAAAGTGATGTCTGTTTTCATAAGAAACCCGAACAACTTGAGATACTTAACATTTATAAGGCTTTTGAGAACATGTCTAGTACTCAGCTAGGAAATCTGTTTATAGAATTTATCCATATGTTCGGATATAGGCAACTTGATTGGACTTAAAAGAAGTTTTAAAAATAAACTAATTTCGTAGTGAACTTAAACCTGAAACTACACATACACTTCAGGTGATATAGAAGGAACACGCAATAAATGAAAATCATTCTCAGATCGTCCACTTCATACTCTCTGCTATGGCTTAGTTGATATGGTAATGATGTTAGGTGAGTATAATGAAGAGAAACTCATAATACTTGTACAAATGATATTTATTATTTCCTTAAAACTAATTAACTTAAGGATTCTACTGGACCCAGATCTATACGCCTTACTCATATTAATCTGTAGGAACTTTTCGTGGTATTTAGCTTATTGTGTCTACAAAATTATTTTTCTTCTCATTGTACAATTTTTCTTATGCCTACAAATACTTATGTGAGTGTGTTTCCTGCTTTAAAATGTTACATACTTAATGAATTTGACTAGCTGTCGCCATGGGCATTATGAAAAGTGAAAAAGTCAACTGCAATTGCGCTAGTTTTGTCGCGTATACTCGCAATAAATCGCCACGTTTGCTAGGTCATTCGTCTCCAACACTGCAAGGCATCATTATTCAACACTTTGTTTATAGGACAGAACGGCCGCTGGCCGCCGACAACAAGGAGAACGACGGCGACCATCAGCGCTGAGCATTTGACTCGTCTGGCTTTGGTGTAACGAAATGGCAGCGTTTTTTTTTTTTTTTTTTCACGGTGTACTTTGACTTTTCATTTTCTATTGCTTTTGCGCGAGTTTTTCATGCCTTCAATTTTACTTTTATATAATGTTTTGTATAATAAAAAAATAATAATAATTGTTAAACAATAAAAGAGAAGCTGGCGAAAAGTAATGCACTGCTGCACTTATTTTACTTTTTCTGTGGTTATTTGCCGTTTCTTGTAATAAAAGTTATTTTTTAAAATCATTGAACTAAATTTCATTAGCATGACTATTATTACTTTTTATTTTCGTTCTATTTGTTCGCATAGATGACAAGAACAGCTGTAGTTTTCTATAATTATTACCAGCTTTAAAAAGGCATAGGTATAAATACATTCTCAATGATTACCAAAGTGCATCAAACAAAGTGAAATAAGTATATTGTGGGCAAAAATTAGTAGGACTCCTTAATACAATTTTTTTCTAGGTTGGTATGACTGTCAATGACATTTGCGCCAAATGACACATTAAAATAATCATACTGTTAAGAATACGCTTGTCTTTTTGAAGTAGTACATAAAGTGCTTCGGCAATTTTTACGATAAGTGAAATTATTCAGTAAAGAAGTTCCATTAAATTCTGCGTGCGGAATCAAATTTCTGGTGACGAAGCGTTCAGAATGCTGGAAAAGGCCTTCCGTGATAGTTGTTTGTCTAAAGCATGTATATCTGATTGGTACAAATTATTTAAAAGGGGTCGAGAACGTGTTGACGACGAACCAAGTCCAAGACGGCCATCAACATAAACTCGTGATTAACAATTCGGCTGCACCGAACCTAATATACCCTTCACAGGTGCATTTATTTTAGTAACAATGTGTCCAGTTTGTACGGAAGCTATATGCTATAGTAATCCGATCTGAACAATTTTTGTGGAGATTACATTTTTATCTTAGAAAATAATCTGTGCCAACTTTTGTGAGGATACATTGACAAATGTGAAAGTTTTCCATACAAGCGCTTGAAAAATCAGCTGTCGACTTTTCAGCTGATTTTATACATCACAGTTACGTTAAACACCCAATCAGTGTGGGTATTAAATAGATTTGCCTAAATGTTTGAGTTTATTAGAAGAAATAAGCGTAGTTACCACTATTATTAAATTTTCCTATATATAAAGATCAATCTGAAAAAAATTATGTTTTAGTAAATTTGGTTACAAGGACTTAAATTAATGATGTTGGCAACTGGTTAAATTTATAATAAACTTCGAAACTTCCACAATTTTTGACAATTTTTTTTTTTTTAAATTTTTCACAATAAAAAGTGTTTAATTTTTAGTAAAAAATTTTAGTTACACAAAACTTGCCTCAATGGTTTTGCCAACCTGTTAAAATTAATAACAAGAACTACCGCATATTTTTTTAAAAAAGAAGACTGCGGCTTGTTCAGAAACTTTGATTTCAAAAACAAGGCCTAAAAACAAAACTTAATGATGTTGCCACCTTAAATTTATTATATATCTGGAATTTATTTAACAAATGTTGGGAAAATATTTCTACTATTAAGTAATTATGGTCACAAAATCAAAACTTAATGATGTTGCCACCTCATTAAAGTAATTAAAAATCTTGAACTAATTCAATATATTTTTAGAGAGGAACAATTTTTTGAAAATGCAAATATTACTAACTGTTAAGGAAATAGGGTTGCAAAAGCATGACTTAGTGATGTTGCCATCTGGTTAAAATTATTAAAAACTTAAAAACATCGCAATTTTTTTACAAAAATAAAGTTAAAAAATTGAAGTTGCAAAAAGCTGTGGCCACCCAGTTACAATTATTAAGTGGAATTAAAGCATATTTTAAAAAGCAAAAAAATTGCCGCATGTCCTGGAAATTTGATTAAAAAAACAAGAGCTTATAAAAGCAAAACTTAATGATGTTGCCACCTGGTTGGATTTATTAAAAAGCTGAAACTAATTAATATTTGAAAAAAATGGAGATATTATTACTTTTTAAGAAATAATGGTTACAAATTAAAACATAATGATGTTGCCTTCTCGTTAAATATATTAAAAATCTGGAATAAATAAATCTGGGCTTTAAAGTAGTTTTTTTTTATATCGGAATAAATATTTCCTACAGTCCTCTGCAGCTTGAGGTGAGATCACTCCCTAACTTGTAGGTATTCTAAGTACTTATGGGTAAAGCTATGTAAGGAGATGATATATCAGTTATATCATAACCCATTTCAGAAGTGCAAGTTTATGTCATTAATTGAACGAAAGGAAAGTATTGCGCCTAAAACTGTGCAAGCAAATCTAGTTTAAGACTAAGTTTTAGACTTCTTCATGAAATAGCAACTTAAAAACTTGCCACAGAGCAACATTCAAATTAAAAATTGAAGCAAAGCAAAAGGTAATTAAAAAAAAACAAAAATTATGTGCGCAAAGTATTTAAAAGAACATAAACTTATATAACAATTTTTTCATCTTCATTTTCAAAGTGTAAACAGCGCGCCTTGGAACCACTCCAAAAGCATCATGTTGTATATCTCTGTGGCAAGTTATGTGTGAAGTGTGGCAAAGCTGTCAAAAGTCGCCATAAACTTGTGTGACGTGTATCGTATGTGAGTATGTGTGTGTGTGTGTGTGTGTGTGTGTGTGTGTGAGTGTGTGCAACTTATGTCCACTTCCAAATATGCTTGACTTCAAGTTTTTCCACTTTCCTTCAACTTTTCATCCCGTTCTCACTCGGCATAAACAACAACTACAACTACAACTTTTAAATTTATGTTTCACTTGTCGCGTCCCCTCCCGCAACCGCCATACGCTGCTTGCCTCTTGACGCCTGCCAACATTTTCTACTTTTAAGTATTTTTTCTAATAACAAAAAATTCGAAAATGAATGACATTTGACTCGCTGGAGAGCAGCGACAGGACATACATGCACGCATATCACATATTTATGTGTGTATGCGTTTGTGTGCGATTATGCTGTTGTTGGTAATGGTGCTGGTGTTTAACGAAGACTCAAAGTGAAAAATGTCACTGCGACGTCGGGGCCCCCAAGTGCTGCTGCAACTAACTCAACACAACACTTCCACACCGACGACCGACTAATCGGGTACATGGCTGGTGCCCGAAGCTTTGCAGTTACTGCTGCCACATGTCAAAATAAAACTTCAACTAGAAATTGAGGTTATGTTGCTGCGCGCACCACACAAAAACACACACAGACACACACGTGAACGCAAAGCTTGATGTCCGGTCAGTGTTGTTCGGGGAGTAGGAGAGTGAGTGAGTGAGTGAGTGAGAGCGCCACCGTGATAAAGATGGCAAAGCACCCAGCAAAGAAAACTTACATTTTTATAATTTATAAAAAATCATCATCAACGTACGCGTTGTTGTTGATTTTGTTTTCTTATTGCTGTTGTTGTAACTATTTTTGTTGATTTTCTTGTTTGCATTACTTTAGCGTTTGTTGTTGTTGTTGTAAATATTTTTGTTGTTGTTGTTGTTTTTGCTATTAATATTGTTGTTGTTGTTGTTGCCGTCGTCAACGCCTCTGTCCTGCTGCCTCCTAGGCACGTTCACTCACTCTTGCCAAGCCGTAGCAGCAGCAGCAGCAGAGCTGCCGTCAAAGGATAATAATGAAAAAGTGGAGATGGGGGACTGAAAACTTCTCAAAATCTGTCACAATTCAGGCTTGCTTGTGTTGACCCCTCTCACAGCGGCACAACCACAGCACAAGAACTTGGAAGCAGGTGGTTGGCATACAGACAACACACAAACCCTTACTACATACCAACTAACAAGCAGATTGAGCGTTTTAGCCAGCATGAAGATGCTGCTTTTCATTGCTGTGATTGTTGTTGTTGTTGCAAGGAAGCACTCTTGGAATTTTCCTATGCAGACGGCCTTTGCGGTTTGCAGCACGCACACACATTGCCACACTTTCTTTTGCTCACACACTAATCTTATGTGTGCTCATACGTGTAAGTGCTTACATACCTAAGTGTATATGTGTATGTGTGTGTGTCCGAGTTGTATGTGCTTGTGTTTGCGTTCGCCTATTTGTTAGAAGCTGTCATAAAGTATGATATAAAATATAAAAATGTGAAAAGAAAATGTATGTGTGTGTATGGTGTAGAGAAGCGATGATAAACTACAACAGCAACAAAACACACACACACACAATGATTGCAACAACAATAATGTGACTGAATTGCGAGTAGTAAATGTCCTGCATTTTATGTTGATGTCCTTTGAGGATATGTGAAAGTTGAAGCATTCAAGAATTAAACTTAAAACGGACCAGCAGTTTTAGTTTGGCATCAGCGCTAAAGTCCAGAGACCGTAGGGTATGACGGCAAAAGACAAAGACGCCGGGATAGCGGCAACAATTTAAGGACTGAAGTTTTTGACATCTACGCTTTAGAGTTGTCAATTTTGCTCTAGCTTAAAGACAAACAAAAAAACAAACTGAGATGAAACCACAGCCTGAGCGTAAAGATGGCGGTTGTTTGTTGGTGGTCAATTTGCTCTTTGTTTCAGAGCTCAGTTAGTTGACTATTTGTAGCTGAAAGTGTAGAGGGAAATGGAGAGTAGATGCTTGTATACTTCTAACGAAATAGTGGTTTCAATTTATAGCTCGACAGAGAAGTCCCTCCAAATTCGACCACTCAATCACATTAATTCCAAAATATAAATATCATTTGGCAGTTTTCGCTTAAAGATCAGTAAGAAACTTTTCCACAAAGCTTTAAAAGCTTTCATTTAAGCTTAGCTAGAGTCCTTTCAAAATCAGTTGAGAGTCTTCAGGACACAGAAATACAGTAACACCAAAACTGAAATCAAGGCTTTCAAGCTTTAAGCTTTCCAATATTTAAATGGCATTTCGCAATTTTAACATAAAGCTCTGTAACAAACTATTAAATATAATTTTGAAAGCTTTCATTTAAGCTAAATTAGAGTCCTTTTAACTTTAAGCATAGAATGTATTTATAGCTTTAAAATATGTAACTCAAAGAGCTTTCATTACAAAATATAAGCTTTGATAACAATGTTTGTTTTATATCATATGTTTCTTTTACATTTTGTTTGCTGAAATTTCATATTCGAATAAAGACACGTCCTTATTCGTCTCTGAAGTGGTGCACTATTTTCAGCACATTTTCTATTCTAAACCTATTAATTTAGGTTTGTACAACCAAATAAGCTTTATACTATACATCTTTATCGAATTTGTATGTATTGTTGAATTAAGATATACTTTTGGTTGGTTGAAAAACTGTATTCAGCTTTGATTTCACCGCCCGAGCTTTTACAGTCGACCTTTTACGTGATTTTGTTTGACGCTTACTGCACTGAAATACAAATTCCATTGATTTTAAATCTACAATTGCATTTGTTTAGCTTTTGATCCGAAGAGCTTTCATACAAATTTCACTTTGTTTTCGGAGCTTTCGGAGTCGATCTTTTAAATTAATTTTTTTTTTTTGGGTGTTAAGCCTTGTAAATACAAGTGTGGTTGGTTTGAAAACTGTATTCGGCTTTAATTGTATTGCCCGAGCTTTTACAGTCGAACTTTTATATGATATTATTTAACACATGTTGAACCGAAATACTAATCCTATTGACTTTTAAACTGTATTTGCATTTTTTTAGCTTTTAATCCGACGAGCTTCCATTGAGATTTAACCTTATTCACTGAGCATTTACAATGAAGTCTTTACATGAAATTTTTTATCGCTTTTTGAACTGAAGCACAAGTTCTTTATAGATTTTGAAGCTTCTGGCATTAAGATACAAATTTCCTTGCTTGTAGACGGTATTCAGCCTTATTCTTATTACCTGAACTGAGCTGAACTGAAGTACAAGTTTCATTGGTTTTTTTTTTTCTGTCTCTAATCTTGCATTCAGCTTTCGGCTTACTATCTGTGCTTTGACAGTCGAGCTTTTTCAATAAAATTTTGACTCAGTTTACAAATTTCTTGAACTCAATACTCAATTTCTTGAACTCAAATACAACGTATTAAGCATTCATTGAACTTTCATCGTGTAATAAAAAGATTTTATGGGTTCTTGTATTACTAATGGTCTCAGTATCTTTTATTTCTAAAACTGTGAGCTTTCAATTTTTTACTTTAACTTACACAATCTAGTTTTCGCAACGAGCTCCCCAGCACGTTTTAAGCTCTTTTAGTTAAATATATTGTAGCTGTAAAGCTTTCATGATGCTTTCACAGTCGAACACTCAGTCTTCCTTTTTTCAAACTTTATGTATTCGTGTCATATACTTGAAAAGTGGTTTGTTTGTGCCTCCCTGAATGCTTTTCCTACATTTTCTTGCCATACATACTCTACATACATATTTAACTTTTTTGTGTTTTCCACTTCACAATAATGTCAGTCAAGTTGCCCGTGTTGCACACTTATCATCCCAGGTGGCACTTTATAATTTCTTGGCCATTTTTGACGTGCCACTATTTATTTAATTTTTCCACAACACAACTTTGAAGTTTTGCCATGAACTAGACATGACAACTACTATGCGAACAGTCAAAGTTATGGTCACTTCGTAAAAGCGGACTAAAAGCAGGCCACACTTTTGAGCACAGACATGGAAAAAGTGGAGGCAAAAAGTTACGCTATTAAGTAATATGTGAGACAAGCGTTGATACGCTTAAATGGAAGCAGAGTTTTAAAGAAGAACTATTTGTTGTTGTTGTTTTTGTATCTTTAAATGTGTATATATTGTAAAATAGTGCGCGCTACAAACCCATCCTTTTGTCTCGCGCTATTGTAACTCATTGCACATTGACAGCTGGAAGTAAACATCAACGAACAGCGGCTGCGGCGGTCATGAGCGCGCGTAGCAAATAAAAATATCTACACAGCAATAAACATGAGCATCATTTCATCGCATGCAAATAAAATGTGTTAAAATTTGCGCTGCAACAAAATGTCTATGAAATCAAATAGTGCGGGCGAAGGAACGGCAATGCGCGGCGGTGGCGCGGCCGGTAGCAGTGGCAGGATCGCGCATACGCAATCATAAAGCAATCACAATTAATGACACGCCCCGACAGCAACATCCCATCGTCAATAGATTTTGCACTCATCGCGCTGGCGATGTCGATTTTGACGCCGCCAATGTCTGATGCTGCACTGATGCCTGCAAATGCACGCGCCGCGGCAGCGTTGTTGTCAGCGCGCGGTGCAACGCTGATCGGCAGGCGACGCGCGCTACAATTATACGAGTGTATATTAGGGGCAGCGCCCTTCTCGCATTTATTGCCAGGCAGCGCAGCAGCTCCACATTGGAAGCGCATTGCAAACGATATGACAGCGCGAATGACGCTGGCATCCGCCTGCCGCCAAAATGCCAACTGCCATCTATGCAACGAGCCAACGCGCGAGCGCTCCATGTTGGCGAAACACTTTGTATCCGCAAACAAAAAATTTATCGCCGCTCGCACTGAGAGTAAAATGCGCGCAAGCGGGCATTGAGGTGGCAGGTGACTGCTGCAATTGCGAAATCAGTGCGACAAGCGTGCGGTCGGAGTGTAGGGAATACGGGAACGTGCAGTCGCTCCAAACGCATTCGTCTGCATGAAGGACGTGTGCACCCGGAGACGTAAGGTGAGACATGCAATACAAGGTACGAATGATATGACGATCGGGCGGTCGTTTCCGTTTCAATTATTAAGTGCGGCGCAAAATTTCTATGTGGCAAACTGAATGCGCGATAAAAATGCACAATAAGGTGTTACGCAACAATGTACCTAGTCAATCGTGTTCCGCGCTACCGCTATATTGGTTGGGGTAATTGTATTGGCTGGTGCGCGAAGCCATAACATAGGCTTCAGCTGTCATTTAGAACGCGCATATTGTTTGACCTGCACGGCTGTGTTGATATTATATCAATGGAATTTTTATTGAGTATGTACTGACAGTTAATGTCTCGCGTTACAGTTAGTTAATTCAGTTTAACACCAACATTTAAATACTTATAATGACTTCTGAAAGTAGTGCACTTCCAATAAGAGTCAATTGAGAAGTCCTCGAGCTGATACATAGACGGCGCTCCTAGAACTAACTTCACATTTTAGTTAGCCCTAACCTTTGAAATAGGCGTGTATAAATCTGACAGCTGTCGGATAATTAGTTTGTGAAATTTTGATGACGTTTTTCCGGACACTACGCCAGGCGAATTAATCATCAAGGATTGATATACTAAGTTGAAACGTAGTGAAGTGAGCACCGAAAACGGTCAACACAGTGAAAGTATAAAAGAGGTTGTTACCGACAAAAACTTCAAAAAAGTCCACATAGTAATTTTGGAAGACCGTAAAGTGAAGTTGTTCAAGATAGCAGGCAATCGAAAGATAACAATTTAATATCTATATCATATCATTCGCGTTCTCTGTATTTCTGTTTGCTCATGGCATGATAGTCATCGATTAACTTTAAACAGCAAAATGATTAACAGCGATTATTACATTGCGTTATGGGAGTGTTGGAATTAATCACCGAAACCACTGAAAAACGGATGCATTAGAAGAAAACGGCGGTGCTGTTTCAAAAAGGCAATACATCTTGTCACAAGTCAGTGAAACAATGGCAATAATCCATGTTTCGGCTTTGAATTGCTTCCGCATCCACCGTATTTTCAAGATCCGGCCCTCAGTGACTATTTCCTGTTCTCAGATCTCAAAAGAATGCTCACCTGTAAGAAATTATCGCCGAAACTGTGATATAATATCGAAAAGTTGAATGGTCGCTACAATCAGTGCATCACCCTCGGATGAAACCGTTTAGAAGATGTTGAACTTTCTCGAACCGGTTTAGGAAAATATGTCTCTTCAATTAAAATTAATGGTACAACAAAATTTCTTACCTCCTCATTGATAGACATACTCTTAAAGCTGTAGACAAATGCCCTCAAACTTGAAAACTTCCCGAGAGATAGTAACCATAAACACCTGTTTCCACTGGAAACTGGTGCTTTGTGAGTGTCAAGAACTGCGACTTTAAAAGAACGAACTCTTGACTTCGAAATTGAAGATATTTTTAGTACTTGAAATGAGTAATACCTTTAGAATTTTTACCTTGAAACGGCTTTGTAAAATTCGACGTAGCTCACAGCAGGCAAAGACTTTATAGTATCGTTACCTATGCAGTACTTGGATAACGGCACTTAAGGAATTATTATATATGCATTGAGCTGTTGCCGTGATTTCCGAAGAGTTCAAGCTCTTCCAACAATTATTTTGGTCACAGAGGTCCAGACGCTTTCTTCTCTATTGTCCAGTGTTTGCTAGACTGTGGTTGAAACATCTTAATAGTCACGCCACTCACGAGCCATGCACATTGTCCGGAAATGAAGTGAGTCAAATGTTTTACAGTTTTAAAAAGCTTTATGGATTTAGAAAGGTCCTGTTAATCCATAAGTGGAAGTTGGTGGCATCTCAAAGGACTGGCATTCTCAGCTGTTCAATAGGGAAACCACGTGATTCACAAAGTTTGATCAGTTTACCTAACCTAACCTGGGCATCATCGCAATCTTGAAGAAGGAGTTTTAAACAAAATTAGCTGCTTCTAAGGCTCCTCCAACTGCTTTGCATCTTGAGAGTGTAAATGCGCCTTGAAAAGAGTATTTAGCTCCATTTTTATTTTACAACTCACAATGTGATTTTCCCATGGAATAAATCACGGCTTCACAACATTTCATTCTTGACCGTTATTTCCCCACGTACATACTTTCAGATTTTAGGTCTATTGTGAATTTGAAATTGTACTTTTACCAAGTTTCGACCGACTAAGAAGTGTATTAACCTTACTTTGTTAGTATACAGGCAACTTTTGGAAAACCGAGGAGTGTATGAAACTTAAAATTTAGCCTTGGTTAGGTAGATAAACCGTCAGTTACATCAAAGATGCTTTCCTTGTTCTGATACCTCTAGGGAGGCATTCCTTCCTTTTGTTAATATCTGTCGATACTGGAAGAGTCTTAGTTTGAGCTGTTCAGTTCAGGTTCCTGCATGGCAGTGATGCAAAAATTTTAGGAGGATATTAGTTAAGACCAGTTAGATAGATGTTGAGAAGTTAGCTCTAGTTTAATGAAACATGTTTGCTTCAGAGATAAATCCTGATTCGGCAAACATTTCTTACCAAACTAAAGATTAATACAGTGATTCAGAGAGTACATGTTAGTGTAAGAAGATTTTAGTGCCGGTGGTTTCACAATGTGCGAAACGTGGTCAGACATACACACTCCCTACTCTACTTAATTAAGGGTTCAAGAAGCGTGTAGGATTATACTTTAGGAGCTTGTTGAATGTATTATATGCGTTGAAAGCTCTTTTATATAATTTACTCATATCAAAGTCCTTAATAAGTTGCTTTCCTCCGATGTGTTTCTCAATTTGTGCAAGGCATACTCAATCCCTTCAACACACATGTGACAAACAAATATCGACAGTGCTGCCAGTCTGATGAGCCAGCAATGAACGCGTGTATAAAATTCCTCAATTCACAATTTCTTCATTTCGGTCAAATCAAGTGACAAGTCGTGACGTGTCAGCAATGTTGGCAAACCACACCATACAACAACAACAACACATTTTATCGATTGTCCATACAATCTGTAACTACAAAACCGGCAAAGGAATCACTTCAAATATGTCTTACACGCCACATCATTCGAGGATTTTGCGCCGACTAAAAACCCAACCAAACACCCATCAGCCTTCACTTCAACCCAGTTTGTACGATTTCTTTTAGTGTTGCCCATATTTTGTATGCACAGTAGACAGACTGCAATGAACTGAATGAGGGAAGCGAACCAATATAAATATGCGGGAATTCCAATACAAAAGCGACGGACAACTAGCCAGCCAGCCTGCTAGTCAGTTCGAGGGGGGCTAGTTTGCCAACCAACCAAGCAACAGACCCACATGGCAGCGTATAGACAAGCTTGACTCAATATTGTCGCTCGTTTGAAAGAACACCAGCTCAAGAATGTGTGACCCAACCGTCAAGCCTTGCTCCTGACCCCACCAAAAAAAGACAAGGCGACGCAGGCGAAGACTGTTAACTGGTTAGTTACAGAGCAGGACCGCGATACAAACTTACTCACTAATAAAAACAAATGCCGAACACATACTTCTACGGATATTTAAGACTAGTAGTTATGCCTTGCTTTTGTTTCGCCTTAGACTTTCTTCACACTTGCTGCCCTTTCTTTTTTCCATCGCGCGCTCACTTTCAGTATTTTCATTCTGTGTTTGTTATTGTTGTTGCTAGTATTTCCTTGTCCATTTTATTTTTAGTCTCCATGCGGCGAAGTCAGCAAATTTTTGCGTGGCAGCCACATTTGAATTTTATTGCCTCGAACCCGTCAAAGCCGTTTAACGTCGTCAAATGCATCCATCGACAAGATATGTAAATGAAAATACTCTTGCTTGCCAGAAAAGCGTTTGACAACTGTTTGAGTGGGGTTAATTCAACGCAAGTCAAACTAGATATATGGCGGGCATCAGCTTTGTTAACGGCAGGAAACAAGTAGTGGGGTCTCGTATTGTATCGACGACGGAGACTGGGCCACAAATTATGCATAAAAAGCAAGTATTCAACTTGTCAACTGGTGAATTTTGAGCTGTAAGTGCTTGCTGGCGCTTAGAAACTACTTTGGTTTGTCAATAGAATTTAATATGTTTTAGGTTCGTTGCGAATTCCTTGAAACATTTGGTGGGTTATGAAAGGATTTGTTGTTGACAGTTGAGCCAATTTTGATTTGAGTTTGATGATTGGTTTGTGATCCATCACATTTAATACACACGGAAACTTTTTTTTGAAAGAAAGAACTCGATTGAGCTTATAGCTCTCCAATCAAGCCATATATCTATATAATGTCTTAGCCAGAATTTTGGATAGTCTTGAGATATTACAAGTTCTAGTGAAAATCCTTTATATTTGCTCAAATTGAAGGTTTATTTTGCATAGTTAGAATATTCCGTCAAAAACCGTTTTTTCGGTAACTTCTTGTCTCTATTGACAAAATACTGGGAAACTCGATGTCGTTGTCCTGACGGAATATAATTATTGCTTTTCCAAATTGGTCCAAAAATAGCCGTTTCAGATCGACGCACAATTGCCCGTGGGCAGGGCAGCACTTCCGCCCTGTACTTAAGAGCTTGACTGATAAAAAGGTCATAATAGATGGTTCCTTGTCAATCTTATCAAACATATAGCAATATCTCTCTGACTGTCATTAATAGGTAGGCCACGGTTAACGAAAGCTCGCCGCAACCATTTTCCCTTAACGTTGTCGCAAGTAACTAGCATTTCCGCACCAGTAACCAATAGATGAAAATTTGGTCCTAGAGATTTTTTGGCTTAGCTCATATCACACTAATACATCGAGCTTCTTCTTGAGTCCACCATAATGCTTAGCTCCTTTTCAATAGAAACAGTGCTTACATGGTGTTCAGATTCGACGATCTCTATTATTTTATGAATATTTTTAGCTGTCCAGAGGCGTCGAATAGCTTCCCATCCAATATCAATATCCTATCCAACTGGTTCAATGCCAATACTTCCCGTTTTGAAAACTCAAGAGAATGATCGCTGAAAAGAACTAGTGACAACGAAGGGACAGAGACCAAGGATATCTGTATACGAGGTGTGTTCAAAAAGTATCGCGAATTTTGTGTTTTTTCAAAAATTATTTATTTATTCATGAATATCCATTTTGTACCCTTCAAAGTAGTCCCCATGAGATATTATACACTTGTGTCAACGGTTTTTCCAATCTTCGAAGCACTTCACAAAATCTTTTTTTTTTTTTCTTCAGCTCCTCCTTCGATGCCGTCTTTATTTCGTCAAGAGAAGCGTAATGTCGTCCTTTCATGGGCCTCTGCACTTTAGGGAGAAAAAAGAAGAAGAAAAAGTCACAGGGGGTCAGATCTAGGGAATACGGTGGCTGCGTCATCATTAGAGTGCAAAAGTCAATTTTTGTCACATCTTCTCGGCCTTCTGAGAGCATTTCGTACCACCGATAAACGTTGCTTTGGTTCAAGGTAGCTTCTTCGTATGCCATAGTCAACATTCGGAATCTTAATTTCGTTTTTCAGACAAAATTTGATACAGGTTCTTTGATCCATTTTTTTGAAACGTAAAAATCGAAAACGATCCAAAACACGTGCAAGACAGCAGCTGTCAACAATTAAATGAACATTCAAAATGGCCGAACTTGTCGGCAAAAAATTCGAAATTCGAATATACGTAACCCGCGAAAATTCAAAATTCGCGATACTTTTTTAACACACCTCGTATATTCAGTCCGTCAGTTTTTCAGATATTAATCTGAAATTTTTCATACATGTAGGAATTATATCACATTACAACCCTGACAACTACCGAACGCATTACAACCATGGTGACGCTGAAAAGCAAAAAGTAAAGAAGTAGAGTAGAGAAGAAGTAAGCGACGACGACGGACCTTGCGAGACGAGAGTAATTTAATTCCAGAAGCATTCTAAATCTACATTAGTGTTCAAAATCTAAAATGTGTATTTAACATAATAATAAAACCAAATGTTAATGAATTGAACTAAATAAAACTGAAACGAAATTTAAATAAGTAAAATAGTGCATTTTCTCCACATACATACCTTTCTCTCCAGAAAGCTGCTTTGTTTCGAAATCGCTGATTTTGAACCACTGTGCCACAAAATCGATAATAGCAGATAGCACCCATACAAACTAAACGAATAAAATCAGTTTTGAAAAACTTCCTTATTTGACTATATATCTTCAAGAAATTTGAAAGAGATTACTTCTCAGGCCAGTACAGAAGAAATTGTTCAGATCTAGTTATACCTCCATGATATCGCTAGAAGAGCCAGGAGAACATCACATACGAAAGAATTTGTAGCTATTAATAATATGTACATATATAGTATATTACTACGAGCTGTAGTAATAGAACTTTGTTCATAAGTAATTTTAAAATTATTAATTTGTTCTTCAAATTCTTTGCTGTCCCCCTCAAAATAATCGCCAGTGGCCCCAATATACTTGTGTCAACGTTTTTTCAATCCTCGAGTTTAAGTCAATTTTCGGAATAGCTATCAATGAGCGCAAGGATTCACATTTCATGTCTTCAATTGCCTCAAAACGGATCCGCGGAGCGGTCGTTTGAGTTTGCTGAATAGCCAGAAGTCACACAGAGCTAAGTTAGAGGATACGGTGGCTGCGGTACTCTACTGATTTAAAATTTACGGAAAACTCAAAATGAATATACCGTATTGATTCACGACGGTCCATTATCGCGGTGCAAAAAATAAAAAAAAACGAAGCGTTTTCGTCTCATATTTCCGGCCTCTTCTTACGATTAGCTTCGTGCAAACGACGTATAACACTCAAATAATATTCCTTTTTGACAGTTTGGCCGGTCGGGAGAAATTCGGAGTGCACTACAACTCGGTAATTGAAGAAAGCTGTCAACATAACTTAAGTTTTGACTTGCTTTAACGTAGTTTTTTCGGCTTAGCCTCTTATTTGCCGATTGCTTGTTTGGTACCGGGTCGGAAGCATAGCAACAGGAATCATCGACAGTAGTAATACTGACTTCATGACAACCTTGTGGTCTTGGAAACAACCTGTGGCCCCATAATTTCGACCGCTTTTTACGAATTGTTTCCCACAAACGACGTATAACACTCAAATAGTATTCCTTGTTGACAGTTTGGCCGGTCGTAAGGAATTCGGAGTGCTCAACGTCTCGATATTCGGCGAATTGATCGTCTATTCGTCAACATAGATCCAAGACTTACTGCCAGTATAAATGCGTTTCATGACATCGTGGTATTCGGAAAGCATTGTTGATTACGGAACCAATCGTGCTTTCACTTTTCTTAGGTCCAAATGATTTTCACTTGTCCTTCCAATACTCCATCGATGCTAGTAAAATTACTAACTTTTAATCATCAATTCTCAAGCACCAATTCCTTTATTTTATTGACGTGTTGTTTATCAGTTGATGTTGATGGCCGTGCTGGACGTTGTTCGTCGTCAACGATTCTCGCCCGCCTTCGAATAATTTTAACCAATCAAAAACACTCGCTCGCGACATGCAATTATTACTGAAAGCCTTTTCCAAAATTCTGCATTATTCGGCACCAGAAATTTGTTCCGCACACAAAATTGAATGGAACTTATTTGTGGAATAATTTCACTTATCGTAAAGATCGCCGAATGCACTTTATGGACTTCAAAAAGACAAGCGTTTACTAATGGCTATTTTGATGTGATACTTAGCACAGATGTCACTGACAGTCATACAAACATAGAAAAAAATTATTTCGGCGAATGGGTTTTCGCGCGAAATTTTAAATTAAAAAGTCTTACAATTTTTTATCCACATTTTTTATAATTAAATATTTCGAAAGTCCAAAATAACCAATTCTGTCATTCCAACATAACCGATATGCCACCTCGTGACGTGTCGGTTATCAAATGTCAGTGCGAAATTTTATTACTTAAACAGCGCTAACCATTTTTACTAGTCCGAGTGTTATGAGAACTTAATTTATGACTTTATGCGATGCGACCGAAAATGACAACAAATAATTCAACAACAACAACATCAACAACATAAACGCACAACCCACCCATGCAGCGTACACAGACACAATGAAAAACTGAGTAACAACAGCAGCAACAACAACGAAAAGGCAAACTGCAAATGCAGCAAATTCTTTGACATTTTTATTGAGTTGTCGTTCGCTTTAAATGCAGCTAAACGGAGCCGAGCGCTAATAACTGCACTTGGGGGTAAGCAGGTGTTTAACAGCGGCAACAACAGCAATAATAACAAGCAAAAGACAACTTCATCGCAATCAAGTTTATGTAGAGTTATTAGTAGGACGAGCTGATATACAGAAATATGCGACTATATATGTGTATGGATATGTGTGTGTATGTATGTGTGTTTTATTTGTGTGTGTATATGAACATATGTGTAGGAATGGTGGCATTAAAATATTTGTTTGCTTGTAAACTGCAAGCTTGCATATTTATATGTTTTGCATTTCTACGAGACAGAATGACGAACGAGCGCGACAAGTGGACGGACACTTTAACTGCAGTCAGACAGCCTGGCTGGCGCACGGAGAGACAGACAGCGAGCCAGCTAAGGTAGGTGAACACGGTGGTACAACAACAACAAGAAACTGTGTGTACAGTTGTATTACAACAACAAAAAATACATACAACTGTGCAACAACAACAACAAATGCATGTTATTGTACAACAAAAACAAATAAATACAAATATTCAACAACAACAAAAACAAAAATAGGTAACTTTGCAACAACAATAACAAAAACTTAAACATGTGCACAAAAATACCATATACACATGTTATAAAAATCTACAACAACAACACACCCACATACATACATATATAAGAAGAGAGACAGTCGTGGCAGACACTCAGTCTCGAAATGACAATCGAAAATGAGAGACGTCGATGGCGTTTTCGCTAGTGTGCCGGTTGTTGGCGATGTTGTTGCAATTTTTCGGTTAGTATAGCGGTTAGCGCTCGCAGTAATTGTGGCAGTATTCACACTCATATACATACATACGTACATATATAAATATATATATTATATTTGTACATTTGTGCAGATATTTATTTGTCTGTGTATGCACTGTGTTGTTGTTGTTGTGTCATAAAAAAAAAAGTTATTACAACCCGATGGATTTATGAGTACTTTGTGAAAATTATTAGCGTTGTTACTCCTTCGTTTGGCTTTGCGACAACTATCGCAAAAATTCCTTGTAAGCAAGCAGCCGTCATTGTGACGGGTGAAAGTATGTGTAGGTGTGTGAGTGATAGTAGTTTTGAGTGGCGCATAGTTGTACTACTGGGTTGATGTATATGAAATATGTATATGTGAAGGTAGTTAATTTACCACAAGTTTTAATGATGCATATCCTTAACTTATTCTACCGGTGGCTCTCATCAATATTTATGGTGTACTACGTACCTTACTAACGTTACTCTGACTCTTTTTCTGCTTACCTTCCTTTTGGGATGAAGGGGTTTTCGGATTGGGAGGGCAGAACTCGCTGGGAGATCGCCGGTGAGTTTTTTTACGGTTTAATCAAAGCTGGCGGGGAGCATTAATGGAGGAGTACACTTTTCATCAAGTCCAGTTTTATTCTACCTGACCACTGCAGGGTCTACCAACAGAAGTTAGATGCCATAAAGGTAGCAGTAAAGAAACCGCTCCAAAGAGCAGTCTTCTACACAGTGGTGACTATCCACACGGATTGTAGAGCAACGCCATTAGTCTTAAGTGCGATGAATGTGCGCTCAAGACTAGTGAAGGGGTGAATAGACTCCTTTTATACAGCTTCAAGTTACTTCATGATAAGACTGGTTTGAATATTTGGCTGGCAATCCTGCGGGACACTGTAAGGCTAATGAGATTGCTAAGATAGGTACTTCAGTCTCAACAACTGCGGAATGGCAACGGGTAGGAGTTCCGTTGGCTTCCTGTAGTTTGCTACTAGACCGCTGTGCTTGAGACCAATTCAGCTATTCAGTCGCAAAGTTCTTCTGACCTTGAGGCAAGTCGGAAGTGACCTAAGGGATTGTCCGCTCTCAGTAAGGTTCAACTGTCAATGGTTGTAGCAGTTCTACTTAGTCACTATCCCATCGAAATTCGTACAGTTAGATTGAAGCAGACGAGGTAGAAAAATCTCGACACCTTCACCTCGAATGTCCTGCTTTTGCCAAGAAAAGACAAAAACAAAAAAAAAAAAAACGCGGATATTTTACACTTGGATGTCCAGGTGAAATAACAAATCTAAAAAAAAAGTGCCTTAGCACTGAATAAAATATAGCAACCGATCACACCACCAATATGGAAAAAACAACAAATATTTGCTAGAAATAAAACAGAATCTCGATATATGAGTGCCATACGCGTTAACACAAAACATTTTAGACTGAAAATCCATCTGTGAATCAAACCATTTCTGAATCGGTTGGCTTCTGGGGATAAAAAGTGTACTACTTACAGAGAATATCAAGAAAAAACAATCGAAGTCGAACTGCAGATAGCCGGCACAAAGAATACGATAACCAAGAGAGTATTGACATTTAGGAAAGTTTTACTATGTGTTTTGTGGGATTGGAAGAGAATCGTTTACAATGAATTGCTCCTTATGCTCACAATTCAGACCTGTACTGTCAACAATAGGACCGTCGGAAGCCGCCCGACCAGCGTAGGTCAATGACAATGTCAGCCAAATTGGTGAAAATACTCCAACTCTGAAAGAATTGGATGCAGTACCTGCTGGAGGAAGCAGATCAAGAGGAAAAACTCCACTCCGCTGGAAAGACCGGGTGGAGATGGACGTTTCAAGACTTGGAATCTCCATTGGGTACACCAGTAAAGAAGAAAAAGAAGTGCTTAAAAGAAACTTGGTTTTATGTTTCGTTAGATAGTAAGCTCAGTAGGCAAATTATGTTGAATATAATTTGAGCAAAGTGCACGAAAGAAAGAAAAGAAAAGAGTACCTCTACTTGTATCACCCGTTACATCTACAAAATGCTGTATTTAAATAAAAAAAGTTGTCATTCACAATATTTAAATGTCATTACCTCAACAATGGCTGAGATATTTTCTCCAATGTGAAAACTGTCCTTAACTCCTGTCTATTCTTGAATTAGTGTGTAACTCATTTCAG
The DNA here is from genome assembly GCF_001853355.1 of Bactrocera latifrons. NCBI lineage: Eukaryota > Metazoa > Arthropoda > Insecta > Diptera > Tephritidae > Bactrocera > Bactrocera latifrons. The sequence continues at coordinate 585,798 of NW_017537600.1, forward strand.
AGTAAAATGCGTGACATTTTCTTTTGAAGTTTAAAGCCTATACCATATTTTAACACACTTTCGTCTCCCCACCATAATCAACACTGATTTGCACGACCGATTACCGCACATGCACCCCCCGGCAACTTGCTCATTCGAACCTCTCTCTCACCCGAACTCACACAGCCACAAACAAACGCTGAGGCTCGTAAAGTAACTGCAAATGATAGCCTAGTAGAGGCTATGGAGCAGCTGCAGCTCAGTGTCAACGCTATGACACTGCGACACTTTGGCGTATAGCGGTGTATTTTGACGGAAATGTGTCATAAATTGCACAGAGCTTTGCGATAAATCGCCAACCAAATGCAAAATTAAGCACCAGCGCCGTGACACGACTCACTGGCCCATCGACCAAGCCGCTTAATGGGCACCAGCAACACCGAACCATATAGCACGATAGTAACAGTAACAACAACAACACCAACAGCTTGGCATATACAAAATTTATAAAGCATCATAAATATTGTGCGGAGCATTTTGTTTTATTTGCCTCACCATATACCACACACACATATATATAAATAAACATATATGATTGTGTGTGTGTGTGTGCTTTTAGTTATTGTTGTTTTTCAGCTTTAATTTTACCACTGAGCAACTACAGGTATGGCGGTATGACCACCCTCCAGCTAAGGTGCGGCGGCATAAACAGCGCACAAACGACGATGAATAATTGCTGCAGTCTTATTACAACAACAACAACACCAACACCAACAATTGCAGCAAGCATTTAGCATTAACTATGTTAAAATACATTTTTAGTTGAAAGTTGTTTCGGACGAGTGCGAGTGATACTTGCAGATAATATTTTAGCATGTTCACACACATACACATACACATACACATTAATTTACATATATGTTACAAGTAGAAATATATATGTATGTATGGTAGTAAATAATAGTCGTGATTTGCACGTGCACTGATACTGGTTTTGAGCATTATTAACCTTTAGGCGATTAGTTATTTTTACAACTAGACCGATTTACTGCACAAGGGTTAATGTGATACTCTGTTTATTCGCCTTAGTGACAAGTAACGGAAGCTTGTGTCGCACAGAAACATACCTAGCAGGAAAAATTATAGAAGAATAATAAAAAACTTTTACTTCGGCTGCCCGAAGCTATTATACCCTTCACAAATAAAAAGTTTCCTTACAAGAATATGATTTTAATCGTTCAGTTTGTATGGCAGCTATATGCTATAGTGATCTGACCAATTTTCTGGGAGAGTGTATGGTTGGATTATACAATAATCCATGTCAAATTTTCTGACGATATTTGATCAAATAAAAAAGTTTTCCATACAAAAACTTGATATTGTACGGTCTGTTTGTATGGGAGCTATGTGATGTAGGGGTCCGACCCGAACGATTTTGTTGGAAATTATAGCACTTCATTAGNGGGAGCTATGTGATGTAGGGGTCCGACCCGAACGATTTTGTTGGAAATTATAGCACTTCATTAGAAAATGTTTCATGCCAAATTTTGTGACGACATTTGATCAAATAAAAAAGTTTTCCATACAAAAACTTGACATTTGTATGAGAGCTATAAGCTATAGTGATCTGATCTGAACGATTTCCTGGAGAATTATAGCACTTCTCTGGGCAATAAGCCTTGCTAAATTTTGTGAATATATCTCGTTAAATAAAAATGTTTTCCATACAAAAGCTTAATTTTGATCGGTCTGTATGTATGGGAGCTATATGATATAGAGATACAATCTGAATAATTTGGTTTGAGATTGTAGCTCTCCTTTGGGCAATAATCCGTGTCTCAACTCGTCAGTTTGATAATTTACGTACACAATTCCTCTCTAGTTGACCAAGGTGGCCTCTTCTGGATGATTATTTACTTCAGGCGGACCAATTGCTGCCAGCACAGGTCCGAATAAAGAGTTTAGGCTTAGGATATCAGGGCATAGAAGCACATATAACTGTCAAATTCGACAAACACGTATAAAAACCTTTTAGACCCTCAATACTAGCTTTGCCATCATATGGTCTGACGCACCGCGATGCCACTATGACCGTTTTTGGCTTAACGCTGGCGTAACTGATCACCAGAGTGTGTCCTCTTCAGAAATTTATCGATTGGTCTCGATTATGCTTATGCAGTTGTTGCTCGCGTGGTTGCCAAATATATGGAGGTTCTTTTTGCATCCAGGTAGTATTTTTCTTTTATTGAAACCCGTCTTTAACTCATGGTGAAACAATACTATGTAAAGTAGCCACAAAACTGTCTATGAAGTGTGTTTTGCACGAAGTCTTATGTTTCTATCAGTTGAAAAAGTGATGGATTTCGTTTTACTAGCCACTATAAGTATTTATTTTGTTCGATACTAGTTTCAAAAGAATATCTTAACCAATTTTTTGACAGGCTACTGATCCTCAAGGTCTTTTGAGGATTTTCTATTCATATTTTGTTAAAAGTTGTTCGAAAGGTTATAGCCAGATTAATAGGTTTTGAAACTGTTCCTGAGGTTTCCTTGAGATTTCCTTGTACCAATATTTCAACTTACTTTACACAAAAGCTTTCCCCAAATATCATTGAGAAAACTAAAACTTGATTTTCTACAAAATTTGTGATTCATGAAAGGTCTAGTGAAATCATAAGCCTAATAAAGGTATGAATACACCCGAATATAGGTCGCTGACTTAACAATCCTAGAAGCAGTTAAGATTTGGATTAATAATTATCAAGTTCATAATTTCAAAATAACCAGATAACTTGAAAAACTTCTAAAATCCAATATGATATAGATTTAGGCAAACTGAGCTCTTCGTCCTACAATTACTTACGTTCTTAAAAAGGCCTACCGAAGTCCAAGAAGATTTAGACATCTTGCTTGGAAAAATCCCCCGAAAGGACACGCTTAGGACCACCAGGAAAGCACTAAACTATGACCATGCGTCCACCCAATATATCACTAAATTGTTGTTTCTTTTTCCAAACTACGGTATTATATGGAAAACATATTAGATTCGGATGTTCTTACAGACACCCAGCTATCAAAGATTCAGGTTGGGGGCATTCGCATCCATTTTCCATTTGGCTTACTCAAACCTCGTTCCAATAACTTGGATATTGAATGAGTTGCTAGCATAAAATATATGTTTCATACTGTCTACTGAAGTCAGCAAAGACTATCGACTATCTGTAGTCTTCAGGTTTTCAACCACCAACGCGGTTTTTCTTTACACCGTCGACTAGTTGAAAACTCAAACTTGATCTTTCCATACAAGTTTGGGTCTTCCCTTACTCCGTCGGTCACCAGGAAGCATACATATACATATTTTACGACTTAGAGCATTTTTTCCAGTCGGGAAACATGATCAAGCCAGCATTTCCGCTGTATTTCTATGCGCCTTAGTTTATCAATATCGCCAAAGAGCTCTTACAGCTTATTCTTATATAGCATTCCGCTCTCACCCCTAACTATTGAGAGTAATAACTTCGAAGTCGTAGAAAATTTCGTTTATCTCGGAACCAGTATTAACAACAAAAACAATGTCAGCCTCGAAATTAAACGCAGAATAACTCTTCCGTTACCAACAGGTGCTACTTCGAACTGACTAGGCAATGGTGATATAAAGTCCTCTCTCGTTGAAGAAAGACCAAACCCTACAAGTCACTTATCATCCCCTTCCTGCTATATGGTGCAGAGGTATGGGCGAAGACAACACCTGATGAGTCGGCATAACAAGTTTTCGAGAGAAGGGTTCTACGGAAGACCATGGCAAATATCGCATTCGATGGAACGATGAGCTATACGTGATATACGACGACATTGATATAGTTCAGCGAATTAAGAGACAGTAGCTACGCTGGGTATGTCATGTCGTCCGAATAGACGAAAACACTCCAGCTCTGAAAGTATTCGACGCCGGGAGAAGTAGAGGAGGAAGAAGCCCTCTACTCCGTATGAAAAATCGAGTGGAAAAGGACCTACTTTCGCTTGGGATCTTCAATTGGCGCCAAACAGCGAAAAGCAAGAACGACTGGGGCGCTATCGTAAACGCGGCTATAATCCCGCAAGCGGTGTCTATGCCAAAAGAGAAGAAGGTAAAATAAGGGTTTGAAGAGTTACACTTTTCATTTGTTCAGTTCATGATTGCACTTGTTAACAATTGTACTTCTCCGATTGATTCCGTGACTGACGTCGTTTTTAATAGTTTTGCTGGATCCCAGATAACTTTGAAGTTATAATTGTCAATATTGAGGCGATTTACCAATGGTTGAAATCCTTTTTTTTTTTTTTTTTTTTTTTTTTTTTTTTTTTTTTTTTTTTTTTTTTTTTTTTTTTTTTTTTTTTTTTTTTTTTTTTTTTTKTTGATGACAGGAGGCACTTCATCTTGTTCTCGTTCACCAACAGATTCATCTGGATTTGTTTTCCAAGGTTGAAAATGTTGTACGGGTCCGTGTTGTTACGGCCGACGTGCATATCGACGGCATTGGCCAATAACTCGTGACTCCTGATAAAGATAGTGCTAGTAATATTATATAGCTGTTTAAAGAATATCCTTCAAATACACTTGATAACTCTTTTATTGATCAAGAAATATACTAACATTTTTTTCCAATAACCTCATCCGACCTTTTAATATCCACCATGCCTACAGGGTATATACTACTGTATGTGATCTACATGTTTATTCGTACATATTTATCTTCGCAGTCGCCTGCCATTACATTTACCTACCTGCCAATGTCATCTAATTAGATTTAACGGTGATTAACCACTTTCATCCCAAGCGGCGGCAAGGCAAAACGCTGCGACTGCACATTAAATGCGTACAGCAAGCGAGCGGTAGTAATTCGTTTATAATGTATGCAACATTGCCGCAGACATGTCGACAATGCCACAGGACATCAGTGTGAAACTTCAAAACAAAAATGTAGTCGTCGTAGCGCACAGCAATTCAAGTAATACCTAAGCAAACCCCTCACCAACGTGCAGCCAAAAATCGCTGCCGGTCATACCTGCGAAGCAAACTTGTCACTAACCGAAAGGATGCACCGTTTGCACGTTGACATATGTATGTAAAGTGCGGTTTAAATGATGACAAGCAGAAAGGTGAACGGGGTGGCTGATGCGCTTGCTGGTGAGGGGGCGCGCGAACAAGCAGCTTAGCAATCGGCAAATAAACATTACACCAAAACAAACCGCCCAGTTATTGTTACACCCCGCTCACACACACACCGCCTATAAGTCAGCCAGCACTTAGCGGCGCCTACAAACAACGCGCGTACACGCTAAATGCTTAGTCAAGCGTAAGGCCAAAGTGGCGAGCGGGTGCGCTACGCGATGGTTATGTGTCAACAAGGCGCAGCGCATAAACCTTTAAACCCATTTCCGGTGTCATTCACACACACAACGATTTGCTGCAGGAGTGAGTGATTATGCGCGCAATTTGCTATTGTTGTTGGTGCTGTTGTACCGTTTATTTGTGTCGGCTTGCCGTCGACATCTACGTTTACTTCCTTCGGCAATATTGAGTGACAGTTGAGAGTCGCTTGCCGTTGTAATCCCTGTGACGTGTCTGTGACAACCGCACTGACAGTGACAACGCTTTGATGGCTGGTCGGGCGAGTTCACATCTCGCACACACAGACACTTATGTATGTATATATACTATATATATATGTTTGCACCCACTCTTTGGCAGACTCTTCATCGCCAGCTAAAAGCTCCTGTTGCTTTTGCTTTGCTTACATAGCAAGCGTACAGTCAGCGCTCTTGCCCCGCGGCCTTGATTTGTCATTTCGAAGAGTTCGAAGCGCTTCTGTTTGTGACTTTTGTCATTTGAATTGCTTTGTTGTGATAAGAAAACAATAATTTGCAGTTTTCTCACTTTGAATATGAATAAAAAAACTTATTAAGCAGTGATTTCATAAAGAAATAGCTTTCACTGGCTTGTTTTATATTTTAAGTTTAATGTGTTGAAATCAGCATTTAAAGCTTACTAAAGTCTTTTAAAATAAAATAATTTGACTCCGTTCATATGTTAATTACGCGATGAAACTTCTCTTTTTTGGGGTAAATATCTAACTTATCCCAGAAATTGCGATCTTAAAGATTCAGGCAGCGCCGAAACTTCTTTCTCATTTATGACTTGTTTTGGTTTCAGAAGGCATTAAGTACTCTCACAATACACCCATCTAATTCTATAATTATAATTTACTTCTAAACTAAAATTTTGAAATTACAACTGACGACTTATAACCAGAACAAATAAAACTAGGTTAGCCCGATTCCGTTTTATAATTCTTGTAAGGAGACCTCTGTTAAAAATTAGAAGCTAGGCTAATTTACAAGCTATCTACCTAAGGATCTTTAATAATTCACACAAAGTTGGAAACGATCTACCTTCTACCAAAGCTACAATTTTTTATTTTAATTTTGTTGTAGGAGGGCAGATCTCCATCTTCAGAACACTTTCTGGATTTTATGACTTTTCGAATCATTGAAACAGATCTTGTTTCAAACAACGGGGTTATCAATTTGGATGCTGCAAAAGTAGACCGATAGGGTTAGCAAATGACGTTATATTTTTTCCCGCTGTTTTGACATTTCTTTTCAGTAAGGTTTGTCATTTCATCATGGAAAAGATACAATCCAACAAAGAGTCAAAATTATTAAAATTTACTACCGAAATTCGGAGTCAGAAGCCTCCAATTTATGTTCAGCAATTGAACGTCTAAAGGAAAATTTGAGTCCACAGGCTCAGTATAAAATCTTCCTGTGCCAGTGAGACAAAGAAGTGCCCATAGTGTCGAGAATATTGCAACCGCTAGCGCATCAATTGAGGAGAACCAAATCAGTCTCTTCCTCGTCGTTCTCAAGTGTTGGCATCTTTGTGACGCCTTTGTGGCAAATTTGGCGAAAAGATCTTGGCCTACATCCTTATACGATCAAATTGATGAAAGAACTGAAGGCGCCTGACCACCAGAATTGTCGTATGATTGTAATTGGGCTGAGCAACAACATGAAAATGATCCGAATTTTCATCGAAAAATCATCGTCATCGATGAGGCTCACTTCTACAGACTGTTTGAAGATTGGTCTTATGATAGTACTTAACTTGGCTTACCGAAATGTTAAGTTCCTTAATTAAAAAATCTGTGAATACAGTTTCCTATTTGATCCTGGTCTCAGACAAGGCTTATTGCATAGTTCTTTTTGCATTTGCTGTGCTCCGAAGCACAAAACCCTTCAAATTAAAGCCTCAGCCTATCTTCGTCTTCTTTATTACCGAAGACAACGCAATAGCAATATAGCGTTAGCAATAGTGCGCCAGGTCTTTCTCCACCTGAGGTAAAGAGTAATTCCGTGTTGGATTTCAAGACTGATATTGCCGTTTGTGTTCATGCTAGTTCCCAGATAGCCGAAATTATCTACGACTTCAAAGGTATGACTGTAAACAATGACGTGACGACAGGAGATATTTCGTCTTGTCCTCGTTCCCACTACCAATATCATCGACATCCGCCACCAACTGTGCACTCTTATAGAAGATTGTATCTTCTCTATTCAGATCTTTAGCTCGAATTATTTTCTCCAAGAGCAGGTTGAAGAAGTCGTACGATAGGGAGTCTCCTTATCTGAAACCTACCTTGGATCGGAGGGTCCTTTCTGATCGTGGTGGAGATTTTGGTGTTGCTCAACGTCAGCTTACACATCCGTATTAACTTTGCAAGGATTCTTTACCTAAATTTCTACATATTGGTAGTTTGTTTCCGGCTTTTTACTCTACGATCGTCAGTAATGGGAATCAGTATTTCATTATACTTCGGCTATAAGATATGAAAACACTTTTCGAAGCGGTTTCGAAGTCTTAATGTCATTATCATTGAAGAAACGGTACAATTAATATCTACTTCATTCTATAAAAAAAAAGATACTACAACCGGAAATATGAAAGATTCGGCAAACTTGATTAGGTTACAAATTTTGGCTTTTGCATACCTTGAAATTGGTTCATTAAATCCTAAATAGAGAAATTGCATCTATCGAAGATATAGCAAGCATCTCCATAGCTCCGTTGAAAACTGGGTACTGGTAATATGCTCGACGAATATCAAAATCCTCACTCGAAACTGGTAGAAAAGATTGGTATAATTCCCCAGAATATCTGGAGTTCCTTACATAATGGATGTGGAGATCACACAGACTCTTGAAGCACCCCATTTGAAAAAGGCTTACACCTAAGAACTTCGTTTTAAATTTCGTTTTTTCAAATCAATGCACAAGAAGGACCATCAAAATCCACGTGTGGCACTCAAAATTGCATCACAATTACATATTTATTAGCCTAAAGTTCAATTGTTGCCGAGAAAAGTCAACATCTGTTGCAAAAGTGTGCTACCAGACTGAAAATCTGAAGTGAAGTACACTTGTACGAGTATATGTGGGTATCTATGGGACTCAATGTGCCGCTAATGTTTTTGAGATGTAAGCAAAAACAGACACACACACACGTGAACGTAATGATGATGATTTTACCGCTGCTGCTGCCACTTCCAATTCCAATTCCACTTCTTCAATGGATGTTGATGCGATTGCGACATGTGAATGCCATTGCAAGGCGACGCGTTGAACAAGTGTTATAGGGCACGTCGGCTCTTAGCATGAAGCTGCGACCCACCCACACGCTCGTCCATTTGGCAATGGCGGCATGCGTTATAAGCCACAATTTTGCTCTACTTTATGAGCGTTACGTGTGAATGGTAACAATGCCAACAGCAGTTTCAACAGTGTTGATTTAATGTTCTGCCACAGTTATGTGATGCACCACATCCGAATATTTGGAGTGACAGTTGTCGCTCACAGTGAGATTTTCGCAAGAAATTCACACCATGGGCTCGAGTTTGTCCGAAAATATCTGCCTGTTGCTCGGAATAAATGTGTTTACAGAGTAAATTTATATGAATAATTTATATATAAGTACATTAGGATGGTACATTATGTCGGAAAAAATTAATATGGTTTCTTAATTCCCACCCCCTTTGTTTAGCTCTGTTTAGTGTACAAAAATCCTATAGAATATACATAGAGGTTAAATAAGGCGTACAACTGAAAATATTTTCTGAAGAAGATTACCACCTGTTTGACAATTTACTGTACAAAATAAAAAACTATTAAGCTGAAAGCGCAATATATATACTTGCGGTATATTTATAAAAAACATTACAAAATGGAGTTGCCACCTGTTTAAAATTTTTATTTATGTATATAAACTTTGGTAAAAATCTTAAATACTTATTGATATCAAGTGAAAGAGCTTCCAAAAAACCTTAGGTTTAAAGAATAAAATAAAAGAGGTTGCCACCTGAATTTTTTTTTATTTAATCAAGCTTTTAAAACGTCTCCAATACTTCCTTCTGGGTGTTACAAACCTCGTAAAAAAATATTGAATTAAGTTTTCAAACCGCTTTCAATGCTTCCTTCTGGTTGTTACATACTTCGTGGCTAACTTTGTTCAGGTTATAAAGCACACTATAAAAGATTGAGGTTTATGGCTTACAACTGAAACTATTATCCGAACAGGGTTGCCACCTATTTGAAATGTTTTAGAAAACTACTAATATAAAGTCGCAATATAAATATCTTCGAGTATATTAAAAAATATATAAATGGCGTTGCCACCTGTTAAAGTTTTTTATTTATGTTCTTATGCTTTGCTAAAAAACTCATTGGTATTGAGTCAGAAAAAACCCTCAGGTTTAAATTAATTAAAAAGGTTGCCACCTGAAAAAATTGTTTATGTAATAAAATTTTTAATACAAATAAAATATCCTAATTGGACGTCAAACAAAACCAGTTGAAGAAAGATTACTGTAGAGGTTAGTTTAAAAAAGGGTTACCACATGTTTAAGATCTTTACTTGTGAGTTTGCTAAAAATTTATCGAAATATTGATTTCTAGTCAAAGAGCGCAAAAAACTTTAAATTTAAAGAATAAAATAAAAAAAAGGTTGCCACCTGAAGAAAGATTGTATTTAATCAAGTTTTTAAAGCAAATGAATATTTTGAAGCAGGAAATACCTACTACCCTAGCTGTAAGTTCACCAATACTGAATCAAATTCTTTCCTATGCATTTTAGTGCCACCCTAATGCTCACGTGCTTTAGAGTGTGCTCATACGTGCCGCATTTTGCCATTTTGCTCGAAATGCCACCTTCTTCATATTAACTTTTTCGTCATTTTGCTAACTTCTTACCCACACCCGGTAATAAAGCCTAGTCTTTGCCATTTTCTATCAACATCACTCGGTTGCTTTGTTGCTTGTTGGGCTCAAACATCACGCACTCGCATAGTACAATAACATGTCGCAGTCGGTGAATGAATGTTGCACGTCAAATTCTTTGCGTTTTCTACCATTTTGGGGGTTGGCCAGCGGCGTCGCTGCCAACCTCATCTGTTTCTAGCCGCGACACTTGATTAGTTTTTCCAGATCGACTTGTGTCAATCTGCTTGTTCCGAATGTGCAAAATGGTAATTGTCTATACATGATATTGGTGGCGGCGGCTGTATTTGCAGTTGACTGAGATGTTGCCGACACTCACGTGGAGTCGTGAATTTAGCTGGTGTGAGTGTGGTATGTAACTTAACGAATTCCTGTATTTTGTGCGTGCAGTAATTTTGTGGGATTATTTATGAAACTTTATGACGCGGAGACGTGTTGAATATCCAATGGTTCGATGCCACCATGCTGGTGGTCAGAGTTTGTTACTGTTTGATTTGAAGACAATGGAAATCAAAAATGTGTGGTATTTAATGTTGTTTGGGGTAATGTTGTGAACGTTTAATGGTGAATCCATCGATCTGAAAGCAGATTTATAGGAAAAGATGTCACAATGAAGTATGTCTAAGAACTCGGTGCATTCTGGTCTAGAAAAGATGCTGATAGAACGACATCTGCTGCTCAAAAATGTACTCTAATATAAAATATTAGTAAATCCTAAATCAAAACTCAAATGGAGAACAAATGATGTATGTAGTGAATTACAAAAATATAGTCCAAGATAATTGAATTCATATTTTATTGTAGTCCAAGAAACAAGAAGAATAATCCCACAACAGCCACACCATAATTACGCCTGCTAATCTCCTCTTATCGATTCCTAACCATCTACTATCCACAAGAGGACATCGTTTCGAACAACATATCGAAGCTTTCCGCTAGACACTGTTAAGTACAGTCTGCAGTATGTCCTGCTCTGCCGAAAGATAATTCCTTTCATTGGTCAAAGCTTAACGCTTCCTTGAAACATCGATTAGAAAATAGATTGTTGTTAATATGAAAACTCAGCCCATGATTATTTGCGTTAACTTGTGTGGCACGCATTTGTCGGATTTCCTTTGTATCTAGCCTTATTTATATGGTCCTTAACAGTTTTTTGGATTACTGGGTTCAGGCAATCTCAAACTTATCTTTTACTAGTATGTCGACTAGGTTTGTGGACGCTATGCTGCTTCGATGGCAGTTAGTCTGTGGGATTAACATATATTATTATTATTAGAAGCTGAACTTTTAAAGAGTCGGTTGCCCTGAGAAAGAAGCAGTCCTGATACGGTAGCTATTTCCTCTTCAGTCTCAGTTACTCTCCTGATGCATTGCTTGTCGGAGGGGAATCCCCATATCGCTCAATGGGCACACTTGTCGACTAGGTTTCCAATTGTGTTGACGTCATGTTGATGGCGGTGTCAACCACCTCCTTACACCCGTCTTTTCAGGTTTGGCAACGTCAGTGAAGGCAACTCTCCGAAGCCGGATACCGATCCTGAGTTGGATGTTGCAGAATAACAAATGAGCCCTAACTTCTACATACTCGACGATGCCTGCGCTTATACCCATAACTATGACATGAACTCCATGGGTGTTCTCACTATGGAATATCAATCACAGACTCGTCCTCAATTTCATGTTCAACAGAGTTAATAGTCAGCCGGAAGACTTCCATCTCGAAGCGAGGCATATCGATTTTGTACACCGACCTGTTCAAGATCCAGGACATGCTTAGGTCCATTAGACAATCGCTAAACGCCATCCCACATATCGTTTGTTGGTCCGTCGACATGCTCTCCCCGGATCTAACGGCGTCGATTATAGACTTAATTGAAGAAAAAGGTTGCCTCCGCGTATGACCTCATTTTTCCCTTTTTTAGAGCATATGTTAACCTCGGTAGTACGGAGTCGTTCATCTGACTCCGGGGGTTTCTCATTTTCGCTCTTTTTGAATATATAATATCATCGGTATTTAGGAGTCCTCACTGCGAAGACTTCTTAGTTTAATAGTGGGCTCCTCCGAACTGAGGGCTGCGTCTAGCTGTCAGTATTATATACTCTCAAAATGGAGGTTGACGAACTTATTCGTCCGCCAGTAAGTTGGATTGGGCCTCCAGAATCCGTGTCCATACCACAGCCGAAGCTGTTACCTGGAGCATTAGGTCTGAAAACCGATTGGAGTATCGCCTGTCCATGACGTTCCTTGTATATTATATATTGTGATTTCTCAGTAGAATTTTATGAAAATCACAATGTTATGGATTCCAATCTGCAATACTCCATTAATTTAGGTAAAAAATCGTTACGCAAACAATCGTCAATGAATCGACTTTATATGGGTATATACATACGTATAAAGTATATGGCATTTTGGCGATAATTCATTGAAACTTAACCCGAAAAGCATACCCACTTTATCCTTTATACCCGCATACTTATGTCTCGCAGCAAGTAAACCTCTTCTAGTATGTCTAGTCGCATCACATCCTATAAGCATAAATATGGTGAAATTATTGTACGAGCTTACAGGAAAATAACAACAAAAACCAACAGCGGAACATCGTTACTCCACCAAACGTTTACACACATGTCCACATGATGGCAGCAAACTTCTCGAAATCGAAAAGAGGAAGTAGACAAAGCGCGACTAAACAAGACTTTCAAGCCAACAGACAAATTCGGCAATGATTTGTGCAACTTCGTGCTAAACACACCGCAGCAACAAGGCCATTTAGTATACTTAAGAGCCAACACCAAGCTACACAGAGTAAATGCGCGGCGTAGTCAACATGAGTGTGTCAGGTTGATGAAGGCTGTGGGGAACAGAATCCCGGAAAACCCAAGGCATCTTACACCTGTACCGCTATGCACTGTATGTTGTTATTGCATTTTGTGTTGTAGCCATATGCATTCCATGCCGCCGTACATGAATCAAATGTTTGGAAGACGACTGTGACATGGTTTATGAAATCGACGCTGCGATGCCACCAAAAAACCATCGAGACCAACTAAATTTGCCACCAAGGTGCGTTGCGGCACAAACAAACAACAAACCAACAAATGCGTGTAAATCTGCAGAGTTGTAAACCCCTCGAGTGCTACCAAATGCGTCGTGCACGTACTCGTGCCCCATACAAATGACGGCTTGCAGCGCTTCGGCGGTAATTTGCACAAAATTATGAGACTACCGTGCCAAGGCGGACTTAATGTGCGCACGTGCTAATGGGTCCAACATTTTGTCAAAAATGAATTGCTGCCTCTATTTGTACGCACACACTTATACATATTTTCATGAGCATTCGTTATTTGGCTGAGTGCTCATAGAAGTGATGCAGCTTTTGTAATGATAAACTCAATCTCGGCAATAAGGCCAATGACACAAGCTAAAAGGCAAACGAGCACAAGATGATTGGTCTTAATGCAACTGCGATAGTTTCGAACAGCGCGGGTAGGAATAAAAAGGTTCTTGAAAACATTTTAGGGATATAAAGTCTTTACATTGACTTGAAGTCCAAGATATTGAGAAGTTGGATCTCAGAGCATTAATTTGGCATTAAGTACCAATACATGTGGTTCACTACGAATGTATCTTTTCGAACAGACATTGAGCTGCGCAGTTTGGATGTCCGAAGCGAGGTCTCGAGACGAAGTAAGTGAACTCCGCGAATCCTAACAAAAACTAGGAAGTGAGAACTTGAGCTCCACAGACTAGCAAAATGTCAGTCTCATATTCATATTTAACATTTAAACACTACTGTTTATTAGGGTTTCATACGTACTTCATTAGTTGAATTAGACTGTAAGATTCAGGCAACACTAATTCCGAAGCGAGCTCTAGAGCTCCTCAGACGAGTCACACTCATTCCCTCATTCTGACCTTTAAGCGTGTACTTTCTGAAAGTAATTCCAAATCGAACTCTCGAGCTCCTCAGTTAACCCTAATTGCGCTAGTCAGTTCTGGTTTAGCCTTTAAGCGTACGCTGTGACTAATTCCGAAGTCAGCTATCTAGTTCCGCAGACAAGCCTCACCTCAGTTCTCAGTACCGTAAAAATTTCCATTAAATTTTGTGTGCGCAATCAATTTTCTGGTGCTGAAACGTTCAGAATGTTGAGGAAGGGATTTGATGCTAATTGTTTGTCCCGAATAAGTGTTTTTCAATTGGTAAAAATTATTCCAAGAGGGTGGAGAACGCGTCAACGATGAAACACGTTCACGTCGATCATCAACATCAACTTATGATCAACCCGTCAATAAAATAAACAGTCAGACATTTCACTAGCATCGTTGAAAAATCGGAAGGATCAGTGAAACCTATATTGAAAGATCATTTGGGCCGCAAAATCATTAAATTTTTCGAAAAACAGCGTCACGTTAATGTCTGTGAAACAATGCGTCAATGCGACTACCAGGATTTCAGAAAACGTATTATTACTGTCAATGAATTTTGGATTTATGCTTACGACCCGGAAACAGACGATCAATCGGCCGAATATTGTGGCAAAGGTAGTAGCCCGAACCCGAAAAAAGCACATCAGTGTAGCTCAGAAATTAACTTAATGTTCCGAATTCCCTCCGACCAACCAAACTGTCAACAAGGAGTACTATTTGAGTGTTTTGCGTCGTTTGCGCGAAGATATTCGTAAAAAGAAGCCGGAATTATGAGCCGACAACTATTGGTTTTTGTATTACGATAGTGCACCCTCGCAGTCTTCATTGATTCTTAGTGAGCTTTTCGCCAATTTCAATCAATATCATACCGCATTGATGGTATCAAGGGGAAATTATGAGAAAAGTCTTACTGGAATTTCGTGGAAAATGTTTTCCTATCGTGGAATAACTTCGTTATGATTATTAGATTATCAAGGTTAGTGAAATACTAAATGAAATGGAATTCTAGAAGAAACAGGAATGTTCTCTATGGGAGTTTCGTCTTGGCTTGGAGTCTACCTTAAATGATTCCAGGAGAGAACTCTTTGCATTTCTTCTATGAGTGTTTCATCAGATCTTAGACCAGACCATACCATAATCATGAGATGATTCTGAATGTTTTGCGGGTAAAACTTTTTGGGAATATGTATACTAATAAGTCCACCAAGTGTCAATTAGTTTCAAGGACTGAGAGATTCGCCTTATGGTATCCCCAAAATCGACTTAGTTTGGTAATTAGACTCCGATACAGGAAAAACAGTCAAACTACAATAATTTCTCGAAAACAATACACCAGTTCCAAACTAAGCGACCATATTACTAAAACCATATCGAATTCGTTTAAACTAAAATAAATTTTTCAATAAAAAATCAAACTTGGCAAATGTAACAATAATAAAATACTAAACCATATATCTTGAAAAGTTTTCTTTGATAGCCACCATTTGTGCAGTTCATACGTTTCATTAGAAATTCTCGTCTCTCCGACAAAGTTTTAAAGCAATTGAGGGAACCAACACACGCTCCCACACAAGCCAGAAAGCCTTCAACATCAGCAGCTAACGCGTATAGCCTACTCTATGCGCGTAGCGCCTGGGGGCGCGGAACCCAGGGTATACTATATGAGAAGTATGTATGTATGGCATATGCATATACATACATATGTATGTGTAGTAGAGCAGCATCGTCAGCAGCAGCGTTAAAGGTTGTAAAATTTTATTTGACGATGCCATTTTGTATCGATTTCCAACATTTTTCGACGATGAATGCCGCCACAACGCCACATTGCATCTGCCGCCCGACCAAATGGCGGCGCACATTTAACAGCACACATACATATGTCTATATATGTATACGCTGGGTATCGAAGTTGCACCAGCAAAGAACTGCTTACAGACATTAAATGCTAACTTATGAGGGGCCAAGACAAGTGCGCCTCACATCCCTCCGCAGCGCCGTTCGTCAGCGTCCTTCGAGCGCGCCGCAAATTCGCGCAATGCCACTGACAGACGTACCAAGCACGATTGACGATGTCACAGGACTAACAAGCTGGCGTGTAAGTCGTCCGCTGCCATTACTGCGCTATTCTCCTCGCTACGCTGCTGGCTCTTGAACCTCTCCTATTCTCAACTGCTCTTCATTTAACTCCCTCCAGCCGTCTGCATGACTTCGTGTGTGTGTGTGTGTGTTTGTGTGTGCACCGCTCAAGTTGCTGGCAAGTAAGTGTCGCCAGAGTTGCGAAAAATATAAATTTCAACAAGCATAGGAAAATAATAATAACAATAAAATAAAATTGTACGCGCCAAAGTTTTTCGTGCCCGTACTGCTTTGGCTTCTGCATTGTGAATGCTTCCGGTACGTCTGTGTGCACTGCCGCCCGCCGTCGGCACTCGCTGCTTGCAACTTTGTAGAACAGTCGTCAAATCAACCTCCGCAACTGGATTGTTCTATGTCGTTAAAAGGGAGCTCACACACACACAGAGACACGTGTATACAGTGAGTTGCCATCGCCGCTGTCGTAACTGTATTTTCTTGCGTCCATCAAAAGCGACATATAAGTCGTCAATTTTGGGTCATGTTTTGCTTTCTCGATAGGAATATCATTCTTAATACATAAATGCATACATATGCACTAATACTTCAGTGTGTTCGACGTTGGACGTGAGTATTGAGCTTACGAGGGTATACCAGTATGTACCTTCTTCAATGGGCTGGTGTTAGTTAAACACTTTTGGAATACTAAGGCCAAATGCTCAAATAATAAGCTTAAGACCAGGCTTGAAAATTTATCTGACCATAAGTGTGTCCTCACTGGTATATGATGTTCATTTGAGTTGTTAGAACTTGTGTAATATTTTCCGTCTAGAAACTCTGAGCACAATAGCGTGTCTAACCAAGTTCATTAAAAGCCAAAAAAACATGCTCATTATCTGCAGATCCGTATCAATCAGTTCTTCTGTATCACCATTGAGACTAATTCGATCTAATATTTACTTCCACTGCTTCCACTAGGAAAGAATACAGCAATATATGGCTTTCGAACTCAACTATATTTATCCATTTAAATTATCTGTTTGAGGGGTCAAAACCTGTGTTTTCCTTCGCTGAGCTAGGTTTCCGACTTATGGATAGTAAGGCTTGTGAAGTTATTTAACACTGAGCCAAGAGGAAGCTCAAGAGAAATCGACGAAATGTAGGAAGACATGGAAAAGCTTGTTAAATAAAATTAAAGAAAAATCACCAGTGAGATCACATGTGCAGCAATCAAGAGCTCACAAAGAGCTATAGCGTCAAATGAAAATGGAAATTAAACTTCCATCTCCACAAAGTTAAGTTAGCTTATCGTGCTATCTTCTTCGCCCCTCTGAATACAGTTTCCTGAACAACGAACGTCGTTTCTGTAGAGGCCTAATATCCCAGAAGGAAGCCTCGCTATAGTCCGATTTTGTCAATTTTCACACTGTAAGATAAAAATGTCACCCACCTACCACATTTCATTATACCTAAAAGTGTATTCGGTTTAAGGGCTCGCTAAAGTCTAATTGCAGCTACTGATTAGCAGAAGTGCAGCTGCAAGCGGGCGTCGGTCTTGAAACCAGCGGGTAGCTGTATATATGTACTAGAAACCACTCTTGATTAAAAGATTGAACGAGGACAAGACGAAATATCTCCTGCCATCAAACCTCACTGTTGACAGTCATAACTTTGAATTCGAAAATAATTTCGTCTATCTTGGAAACAGTGGTTGAAAATCATCTTGGTGGCATCAGAAAGATAGCAGCGGACCTTTACATCTCTTAAGGATCGTTTCTATGTATTAAATTTTAGGTAATGTTTTGGTTATGTATCGATAGAGTGCTGCATTTGCATCAGAACACCTGAATTTTTTGCCAAAACAAAGTCAAGTCGCACAAAAAATGTTTCGCAGCATCGCCGAGGACTCTAGATTCATGAAGATCATCACTACTGGTGATGAGACGTTGTTTTTTGAATCTGACGTGGGGCAATTTCGATCCAACAGTCTGGTGAATGTCGCTCAGGCACATATTTTTAAAGAGATTATACAGATTTGTGTTAAAATACGTGAGAACGTAGGTGTTCTCTTGTAAATATATGGTGATCCAAAACAGAAAACTTAACCCTGAACGACAAAAGAACAGAATTGTGCTAAGATAGGCGAGAATGTTGGTGCTTTTGTTGAGTTTTCCGATTTAAAATACTGTTCAATTCCAAACCTTTCAACCCAAAATGTGTGCCTCTTTTATTGGCTTATCCAAGCAGCTCTGTTTGCACTTGCATAAGCGCCGTCGCCTGCACAAAACACAAGCTTTATGACAATCCAATAGTTGGCAGGAGGATGACTTTGTGGCATGCATCGATGCATTTTCAAAAATCGCATAAAAATGCAGGCGCACATATGCATATATAAGTATACTCAGTGTACATGCATGTGTCTGTCTGTAGTTTTGTATATGAGTGTGTGTGCTTAATAGTATATGTTAGTGCCGCTGTAAGGATCTTTAAGTAGTTTTCTTACAATTCACTCAGCCATGCCAGCACAACAAGTGTATGTGGTGATATACATACATACAAACATATGTATAATATATACTATATGTATACATAGCAATATATGTATATAAACATATACTTATATACATACATATACAAGTGTATCTGTGCATTTCTTTGCCTTTTTGCATTTGTTTGTGACGCCATCGTCCATTTATCTCAAATTATAGCGAAAATAATGCAAGTGTAAATTATGTGCACATTACCAGCGCTTTTTCCCCACTCAGCCACACACAAACACACACATAAACGTACACACTCATTGCCACATTCAGAGCAACATTTCGACTCGCTTTCAACTTACTTTCCCATTACTTTGCTGTTTGTTGGCTCATAATCGTCAATTTGGCCAAGAATCGGCACTTGGAACTGGGTTTTGCTTCGATTGAATTCCGTTTTAGCGCTGCGCCATTGCCGTTTGTTTGTTGCTACTAGTCTTCTTCAGTGGCCACACCATGGCCTTAGAGCTGTTGCTGCCACTTGCTGTCGGCTGCTGTGTTGCTGCCGCTGCTCGTGAGTGATGCGAATTTGTTTGCTGCAAATTCGACATAAACAAACGTTACGCGACGTTTACCAATGCTCACTCAGCAGCAGACGCAATTGCTTGCCGAGCTTCTTACTAGCTAGCTTCTTTCGTGCCACCACACATTACCACCGCCAGCCAGTCAGCCATCTGAGTGAGAGTATTATATTATGGGGCGCTCTGGGGTGGGGTGTAAGTAATGTTTGGAGCAATGCTGTCGTTAGATTTTACTATTATCGTATTTTGGATGTTGCAGTTGTTGTTGTTGTATGTGATGAATATGCAATGAACGTGTACGACGAATGCCAGCATTGGGATTTTATTGGAAGTTTTCACAAATATTTTCTTTTGGCCATAAAGAAGAATCGAACGAAATTATTGCGGCGCATACTTTGTGGCTTATATCTAATAGGCAAACAGTTGTTGTGGCACAAACATATCTGCCACATTGGGAGCAGCGGCACAACGCAGTAATTGTGTCAGCAAAATTTCAAATGAGAGTGGCTTATAACGGCTTTAGTTAATATTTTTAACACAAATGAATTGTTGTTGTTGCATTTTTCGCAATTTGAGCAAAGTGAATTAAAGTGTTGCGCTTAAGTTATAACTTTCTCTGCAAATACACTTTTACTTTCCTCCAAATTTTGAATTTCTTTCAATTTTTATATTCTCTTTCCAAAAAAAAAAAAAAAAAAAAAAAATTTCAAATGTCTTATTGTTTATTTTTCCTATTCCGTTCAAAATTTATAACGGTCACCTGCGTCAATGCTGATTACTGTGAGTTCAAACTGCCATATGATTTTGCGCTCAGCTGACTGTGGCAGCAATATTGAATGATGATTGATTCTGCCCGTGTGTAATTTCAACCCTTTCGTAATAGTTGCATATATACACACACACTCACACATTCTTATATGTATGCACCTGTGCTATTATTTTATACTGTCACATTTTTTCTATCGCTTTCGTGTCACCAAAGCGTTTTTGATTTGGCGCATTTTTATGCCATTTCGTACACTGCACGCTGTCGATGGATGGCACAGTGGGTTGCTGGCATACCAAATGTGATTAAAGCAAGAAATACGGATAACTTCGGCTGCTCCGAAGCTTTAATATGCTTCAAGGTTACATTTCTTATAGGATAAAATCATATTAAAAGGTATTTTTTGATTTTGATCAATCACTTCGTATGGCAGTTGTATGCCACTTTTGTTTAGTCCAGTGGAGAGTCGATTCGGCTATGTTCGCAGGAATTCGGGCCGGCGTATTGGGCAGCTAAGCGAAATTTACGTTGAGATCTTAAATTGAGAGCATACAAAATACAGCTTGTGCAAGAACTGAAGCTGCTCGATCTCCCCAAACCACATCGCTCCGCTCTATGGGCTCTCGAAAAGTTCCTAGATGATCCGACGTTTTCGAGTCAAATTTTGTTCAGTGATGTGCTCCATTTCCGGCTCAATGAGTATATAAATAAGCAAAATTGCCGTATTTGGGACGAAGAACAACCTGAAGAGATTCAAGAGCTACCATTTCATCCAAAAAAATAATGGTTTGATGTAGTCATCGGTCCATATTTCTTTAACAATTATGCCGTAATGAGAACGTAACCGCCAATGGCGACCGTTATTGCATTATGATAACCGATTATTTGATGTCTGAAGTTGCAACTGGTATATTTGATATTTGATTTCAATAAGACGGCGCCATTTCACACCCATCGCATCACTCAATGGATTTGTTAAGATACCACGTTGGTGAGCTGATAATTTCATGGTTTGGGCCTGTCGGTTGTCCACCAAGATCGTGTGTTATCACACCTTTTTCCAGTGGGAAAACATAAAATCCAAATTCGATGCTGTTAACTCCGTTTCGATTCAAACCGTGACGCAAAAAATAACTTGTGTCAAAGGGTTACATGTAGCAATCCACGTGCGATTGCACTAGATCACCCATCTAATCGAACCTATATAATCCCTAAATATGAAAAATGTAAATATGCTGAAGTTGTACTGATGTGAACTACCCAAAAGTTTTGAGGAAAGCCCTACTGGCTAACAGGCCAGTACAGAGTCCGTATCCAGCACCTGAACTTGCAAAAACAGGTTGTAACAATACGATGAATTATTTATTATTCTCTATAGATTACATCCATTTTTTTAACATAACTTAAAATCCAACCTCTTGTCCTTCTTACCAAAAATCTAGAGACACGCAGACGCATACCGAGGAACCATTTAGCAAGAGCGCAATATGCTTATTGTAAAGGTGGATCAGTGGATACTGCCTAATTGTATCTTTGGTTAAAGAATCCATTTGGAATTTGCTGTTGGGACCTCCCTAATTAATTAGTGAGCTTTCAATAACGTTTTTGCAGGAAGGACTCATAATTGCTCTGGACGGGTTTGGAGTTGAATCAAACCTCAAACACCTCATTTTCGGTCTTCTATGCAGCAGTCATTGAAGCGGAATAAATCAACGCACGTGTTCGACTACATGTGAGTAAGGGAACCTCACAAGGTGAAGTTCTCTCCCTCTCTATATGTATTCTGGCCGTTAACGATCTGCTTAAAACACCTGAGATTCGTGGTTCCACGCTTTTGAATAATCAGACAATATTACACTTATGGTTAAAAAAAAAGGTCTTGAGTACTGTGAACGAGTAGAGTATCACAACGTCTAAACACTCGGAAATCCTCACACACTTTGACTTCATACTGGATCATGGAGTCAGCAAACCAAACTCTGGTGGTTCCTTTTGTGCCCATATACCGCCTAGGGATTGTAGGTGGGAAGAAGCCATAGGAGGAGAGGGGTCGCGAGCTTCTTAACGAATGAGTCAAAGCTTGGGAAGAAGGTTGGTGGAGGAATTTATTGTCAAGAACTCTATCAATTCCATCATCAGACTTCCTTACAATTACAGTATTTTCCAAAGCTAAGTTGACTAAGGCAATAGTATATTTACTGCGCTCCGGACTTCAACCAGAGAAGTGACCACCAATCAGATAGCGGTGCGGCAAATGATCGAATTTGTGGTCAGAAAATTCGTGAATTCTTTGCCACTATTAACTGGCTTCACAATTACTTTATGGCCAAACCAAAAGCAACGGGCTTCGCGCGTATTCGCCAGACTTGGTTCCCTGTGACTATTTTTCTGTTTACGAAACTGAAAACTCCGTTAAGGGGAACGCACCACTGAAGCTTTTAAAAGTTTTAAAAGTTAGTCGCTAAAAGCAGAAAAGACTATCCCAGTCGAGGTTTATAATAAGTGTTTGGAAAATTTGACACGCTTGTATTGACCCAGAACGATACTATTTTGAAGGCGATATATAAAATTTGTATTAAAATGTTGTGAAAATGTTTTTTTGTCTAGATCCCGTTAAAATTTGTTAAGATGGTAGATAATTCAATCTCATTTCACATTCTCCTCATCAATAGCTTACAAAACAAAATACCTAAAAGTTTTTTTGTCTACATTTTCATCACTAACGCGTCACTGTGCACCATACAGCAAGGTGATACTATGACGATGACGACGCCGCTGCCATTACTGATGACGATGTTGAACTGACGGCGATTTATGTTGCCTATGTCGCAAGCTATACCTTAACTGCAGCGGCTAAACATCCATCATGCCCACACATATGCGCCATAGCTAACATACCAAACCCAATACTGTATACATATACAAACATAAATATATGGACAGACATGAATTGTGCTCATATCGATGACGAATCCATCTCCGTCAAGCGCAAATATGCTTTGAATGTGCAATTATTTATAAATAAAATTGCACGTTGTAGCAACAAAAACAATAACGAAGCGAATAGTACGACGAAACTGCCACGAACACACTATCGTGCCAAGGAAAAGATGTATTGTTTCTAAGGAGCATGGATATTGCATATTGCTGTTGTTGTTGCCATGTGAAACAACCCTTTTAGCCGGCGTACCGACAATCAAACATTAAAATGACACTAAACCTGTGACGGTCTCGGCCGCTAACAGCGATTTCGTTGCAATATCGTGTTCGGTCCGTTCGTTCATTTGTCGCCACGAGGAAATCTCAAATCTATTATCGCAGATTTGCCATTATTTATGATTTGTGCGAAATATAACCGTAAATCAAAGTCAGCCAAGGTGACATAAACTATTGATGGTCTTTCGATAATTTACAGCAACTCTTCTCCGACAACGACACGATGTGTTGCGAGCCGTTAGTGTGCACATCGTTGCCAATAACGAGCATGATGAGAGAGGCAGCAAATTTATTGCTCCATGATGTCGATAAAAAATGTGTATATAAAGAAATTCGCACAGGTGCTGTTAGTTAGCTCATGTGATTGGCTCAGTTGAAATAACAAATAACAAAAACAATTGAAGAAAAGTCATATTGTAAAAGAGCAAAACATTGAAAATATATTACTGATCTCCGCTGGGAGCGGCGTTAATTAAGTTATCAGACGAAGTGTAAGTTTATGTGGGTCCATTTAGCATAGTGACCGGGATTTATAGTCCACTAGGTCATACTTGTGCAGTGTTAGTATCAATGCCCGATATGTTTTTTAAAGTTATTTGAAGCCGAGTTCATAAACAATACCTTACCCGGTTTCCTGTTCTGCTTACTTACTTTACCGATTTTTAATTCAAAACCTCAGGATACCTAGCAAAACTAAGAGAATCATTGACTGTGTCGTCGGTTTTACTGTTAAATGGTTCCTTGCATTGGGATCAGACATAGCTTTACTACTGAACATTTAATAATAGAAAAACTTGATTGGTATTTAGTAATATAATATATAATCCAAAGTACCAGTTCTCAATTAGAATTGATTTAGAATCGCTCGAAATCGTTCAGCGAGTGTGGTTTAATGAAATTAGTCGAGAGTCAAATGCTGAGGGATGGCTATGTGGTGAAAAGAGTTCAATATACTGAAATGTCACTACTAACGATGGTACTACCAAATTAGTTATAAGAATACAAAGTTATTGAAAATTTGGATCTGCTTGAAGAGAGTAGAGAACAGAAAGTACAATGATTCCCTGGCTCCTGCGCCTAAGCTTATTAACTGTACAGTTACTCTCAAATGAACATCAAATAAAGGCCGCGGAAGACACATCACTGGCCCTTCTTCCAAGGCACGGCATTACAAAGAGGGTAAACTTCACAAAGAAGTTTAAAGTGACTCAACTTTATTAGGTGGTGTGGAGTGATTCCACGCTTCGATTATAGGAATGCTGAACGCCTTTCATTTGCAACCGTGTACACCTGATCTGGGTGGCGGGACATAAAGGGGTGCCCGCTCTGCGTCAGCGTCCTTGATGATGAGACCAGAACCGTGCATTGCCTTGGGGCTCTACAACATAAACGAGTTGCTCCGCAATTTCCCACGAGACAAATTCCTTCTCCTTGCTGTGAGCTTTACAGGGATCAGGAAGCAATTGTTCAACATAGACATAGTCTCTTTCGCAAACTGCCGGTATTACGAGATTATAAAGGAAACTGAAGAATAGCTGAGTTTAGATTGCCCAACAGTTTGCAGAAGCAGGCTCAAGGCCCTAGGTTCCATGACCTCAGTCATGCCCACAAGCTTTGTGACTATATCTATCTACTCTCGAATCGACAAAATTTCCCAAAATATAACAAATTTAAAATTTTTTTCACTCGTTCTAATTTCGTTCAAAATAAACTCCGGAGTCAATATAAGTATGGCAACGTTTAATCCAGTTTTCCTTAAGTTGTTATAATCCTCGAATGAGATGGCCTTCAGTGTATTCAGCGAATTGTTCGGTTTTGGATCACATTTGATGTGCTATTCGCTACATTGTGGGAAAAATAGTCATAGGTCCACGTCTAATCACTAGTAGAGTCTGCAGCTATATTGTCAAGATATATTTTGAGACTTCTGCTCGACGTAGTATTTGTAAAAGATTCAGGTATTTTGTTACGAGTCTAATCTAGACACGCTTCGTATACAAATCACTAACCAAAATGTGTTGAGTCGACCAATAAGATATGTTGAGATCTTCTACTCTTTCTGTCATGCCAACATGACAGTTTTAAGCCCTTTATCTGTTTGGAAGTTTTCGTCATTAGTCAAAGCGGATCGAGACTTCACATGAGTCAAGTTTTTGATGTTTCAAGATTTTCACTTAATGTTTGTGCCACTCAAATACTTGTCTGCGTAATAAAGTATACTACCCAAAACACTTCTGCATCCTTCTTAAAGAGTTAATTGGAAACACATAATTCAATAGGAAAGTTCGGGCAATGGAAGCGAGAGAGAACTTGAATAGATCTCTTCCGACTATATAACACGGCCCATTTTAAATTGATTTGTACTAATGGAAGTAAAGTTTTTTAATATATTTTCAGGTCAGGAAGTCTGAAGCTGAAGTTGATAGAGAGCGCCTGACAGTAAACCCCTCCACAAGCCTTCCCCCCAAATTTTTATGCATCCGTAAAGAAGCTCATAGCCTCTCCCTTCCATCAGCCGCCAGAGTTCGGTTTGGTGACTCCGTGATCCAAGCGATCCAGTATGAAGTCAAAGTGAGTGAGGAAGTGTTCAGACAGGTGTCCCTTAAGGAACCCAGTTTCGCTGAGTCTGATAACAACTTTCGCAGCCATACACCTTCCGACGATAATAAAAATACGTAAATTAGTTCCATTAATGGATGAAGGGTTTTTCAAAGAAAACAGCTCCTTGAAAGTAGTGACCTTTGATTTTGACAGCCTAGAAGCCATCATATATACAACAATTCTTCTTTGACAGCTAACAGTAATTTAAACATTAGACTCGCACTTGTCTCACAAAATATGGACGGGCGTCTGACGTTTCGCAAATTTTTCACATCCAGACATAAACAAGAAACACAAATTTGAAGACTTCTTTTGCATACCGTACACCACGCCACCAAAACACTGATGTAATGTGTCCGTCCACTTGGCATGCATTTCTTTCCTTCAGTGTTGTGAATGACGGCGGCAATGGCTTCGGATGGCAAGAATTACAACAACCATTACAGCGACAACTACAATTGCAACAACAATATTTGCATTTAATTCAACATCGCAATTGCAGATGCAGATGTCTCCATCTGTTGAGGCGAACATGTTGTACAGGTACATTTACATAAATTACTCAACATTCAAACATGAGTTATGTTGCATGTCCTAATGTAATGCTAGTGTGATATGTCGTTTTCTCACAAGTTGTTGTAACGTTGTTACAATGTCTTTTATTGCAGTTTGCCAGATTTTTGGTTTATTGCCTGATTGATATCACTGCGTTATTTGTAGCCGTCACATACTTACATGCGCGTTGAGACATTCCGTTAAAAAATTAAAAAAGGCATACATTTTTCTTGTGGCACAAATATTTTTGGAGAAATTATCTTCGCACACGAATATTTGTCACACATTTTTTTTTTCTGTTTAAAATTTTCAATATAATTTTTCATATCGTTAAATTTATAATGAGGCTGAGAAAGTACAGTTGTACGGATTAAAATTTGATTGTGCCCACAAAACATGTTACAAAGGAGTATAATAGTTTTCTTTGATGAAATAATCTATCTTCTACTTACTCTTTATTGGCACCAGTCGTTTCTTCTTTTCGCCATGTGGCGCTGATTCGAGACCCCAAGTCCACACAGGTTCTTCTCCATCTGGGCCTTTCCAACAGATTGGAGGTGTTCCTTTCCTCTGCTTCCCCCAGACGGGTACTCCGTTGACTACTATCAGAACTGGAGTGTGTTCATCCATTCGGACCACACGACCAAGCCAGCATAGCTCAGTCCGAAGTAACACCTGTTGGCAAGGGTTATTTTGCGTTGGATTTCGAGGCTGATGTTGTTGTTAGTGTTAATGCTTGTTTCAAGATGAACGAAATTATCTACGACTTCGACGTCATGACTGTCCACAGTGACTTGGGAGCCAAGTCGCGAAAGCGACGTTTTCTTGACGACAGAAAATATTTTGTCTTGGCCTCCTTCACTACCAGACCTATTTATTTCGCATTGGTATCAAACGGCTCGGAGGGGTCCTTCTCGATCTTGACGGAGATTGTGGTATTACTCAACGTCAGCCGTATTAGTTTTGCGAGGATACCAAATTCATACATAGCGACACAAAGAAGGATAAGAGTCTTAGAAAGGAACATTCTACTATCCGCTCTCACTCCTACTTCGTCCCATATACAGTGTCACGGAAAGGAATATTCCGAAGTCTACTCTCACTTCGACTGCGTACCTGACAACTTTAACCACTGCGTAGTGAAGATCCCTTCCTATTAACATCTTCTCCCCACACAAACCGAGATATATGTGATGACCAAAATAAAGATGAAAGTTGGAGGTGGAATCTAGTGTCAGAAGATCTCTTAACTCGACTCAGACGACGGGTTTTTTCCAGCAGAAATGGCAGCCATCAAGGTAGCAGCAGATGTACTTATCCAAAGTGCAGCTTCGTTTAGGGAGAAATGCTCGTTGACAGTGAGCTCAAAGCTATTCAAGGAGTTCATGATCTCAGTAAACTTGTCTGGGTCACTGGGCAAAGTGATCCTTATCGAAAATCACTCAGAATGAGAAAGAATAGGTATTAACCTGACCTCGTTCACTCAGGCGTATGATATATTGGCCTTGCTCATCAAGCGTTAGTCTGAAACTAGCATTTATAGGATTGCAAAAGTCTTCTGGCCAAGAATCTAAAGTAAATGATCTATTGAACTACCATTCCTTATTAAGGTTCTGCAAGGATATGTGTCTTAACAAGATAATGTTCATTGGCATTCACGCGATGGAGTTAAAGAGTTTAAAGAAGGCATTTTGTCAAAGATACAAGGCGGAAAATGGGTTGAAAACATCTAGACACTTTCTACTTCACTGTTCACTTTTCGCCAACAAATGTCGAAGCATCTCGGTTGTCATACTTTTTCCGAACTCGGCGAATTGATTTTAGCCGCTTCAATAGATTTGTGATAAGCTCCAGACACTTTGTCGACATGGGAGTGTCTTTTTGATCTACACCTATGAGTTCTAGACATCACCATGGACAGGAATCCCAGTGAGGTTATTCGTAGTCTCACCAAATATCAGCCTTTTTTCCAAATATAACCCAACTTAACTCACTTGATTCGTACAAGTATAAATAATGCTCATACACACGATTCCATTGATGGCAGTGGTAGACTTTTGACTTCCAGCCGACCATAGCACAACCTTACTTTGCAATCTGTTTTTATATTATTTATTCACTTACGATACTCAGTAGTGTCACCCATCATCATTAGTCCGACCATCACTGGTCCTGACATTGGCTTCAGGCGTCGTCTGCCTTAACATTGTCCAACCAATCTAACCGCCAATTTCTTTTGTTACCGCCAACCGAATAGCGTCTCCCGCTCCTACAGCGCAATCTGCGCGTCACGCTTATCGTCAGATGTCGCTCACTAATTGATTTTTCTTGTCGCCTGCATAGCCGACGAATTCCATGCCAATCACAGCGCATCGCAGTACAACGCTGCAGTGCGCCAAGCTTTTCCTTCCTTTTTGGCAAAGAGATCAAGCGCAGTGATCGCGCAACTCCGATCGAGCGCATGTATGTGCGCATTGCCGCACTTTAGCGATCGTCTTGATTGTTCGTTGCAAGCAGGCTTCGTGTACACAGCTCAACGACTGCCAGCGTTAACGACAATCAACAGCCAACATGATGGCAACAACTAACAAGCGGCGGTAGCGGCGGCAACGGCAACGGCATTCGTAACATGAAATTCGACAAATTTGCAAGCGCAACGAAGGTAAATGTATATCGCGCGCCCATTTCCACAACGCTGACAGGCGACAACTCTTCTGCTCAGCGCAAATGTGTCAAGTGTTGGATTCATAAATTTCCAAACTGTGCTCGGCAACGGCAGCGAGTGAACTTCTCAAGATCGCTATCAAACATGCAGTTCGACATGTAGCTGCCAATAAATTTTCACCTCTCTCCCGCGCGTATGCATACTTTCTGCTTACAGATAGTTACCGCTGCTGATTTTTATGTTTGTATAATTTAAGGAAGAGTTAGCGAATGGTGTTACTATCACTTCTCTGACACATTATCAATTTCTTTTGCCTCAATATAAATCTTTCAATGAGCTCGCGTCAATGATATATGAACCACGTATACATGAATTTGTATATAAAGATTCGGGCTCACTCAGGTCAAAAATTAGTTGAGGATCATTAATCCGAAAATTTGTAGAGTCTTTAAATGAAAATCTTCCAAGCTAAACTCCATTAGCTTATTTGAGTGTCAATAAAATCGAAGGAACTCACTCTTTAAGGGTTGAAAACTACATTCCTTCTATGATAATACAATCCACCACAGGTTTGACCCTATACAAACCTCGGAGATTCCACCGATTCCTATCCGTGCCGAATTTTTTGAAGATATCTCGTCAAATACAAAAGTTTTCCATACCAGAATTTGATACCGATCGTTGAGTTTGTATATCAGCTATATGCTATAGTAGTCCGATGTCCGCGGTTCCGACAAGTTAGCAGCTTGTTGAGTAGAACAGCGCTTTCGCAAAATTTGAAACAGGTATGTATCTCCAAAAGTTTTGGAATAGTTAAGCAAGAAATTTGAAAAAATTATTTCCAGTTTAGCGCTTCGGAGTACAAAACATGCTCTAAAACTGCGTAAGAGGTCAAGTTAGGTTATATCGCTGATATAGAGAAACCGCACATGAACTGCTATATAAAGGCCTTTGGAAAAGCCGAACGTTCGAAATTATTAATTAACACTTAGTGATCAATACAAATTTGCACAGGCGTTTTAACTCCATTCTTTCCAGTTTGGTGGCATGCCTGAAAGTTTGCGCTTCCAAGTGTTTAAGAATTGGCCTCCCAAACACGGGACAGTCAAGAAAGAGTGGTATCCGTCTGATAAAATTCCCAGCCTTACATCATGGACACAATGACTTGTTAAAACCTTATATCTTGGTGATCCACAAGATATACCAAAAGGTACCAGTACAGGCCAAGTTCTCGCGAGGCCAAGCTCTAGCAGTAGAACACCAGAGGATTTGGGAGCACCGACCCAATCCCATACATCTGATAGCGGTTCTGACTGCCTTTCCTTGCTGACTCATCAGCTTAACAATTGACTGCGATTCCACTGTGGACTGGCAACCATACCAGTCTTATCATAGACAGACTCCATGTTATTGATAACGAGATTAGGCACTCCTTGAACAACCCTTAAGGCACTATTCTATCTGATTGGATGGTAACTTCTCTGAAGGAGGCCGCACTCCCGAGTAGCAAATCGACAACTCCGTTGCCGTTATATGGACAGATATACAGACACGTGCTCATTGAGGAACATAAATTCTGATAGGAACATTCGCAACCATACACTTTCGACGATGCCTATGGACAAAATGGCTCTAAGTGTCCTAGTTGGAATATGCTCTCTTTTGAAAATTAAGTTTCCTATTAAGGATGTCTCCCATTTGCGGCAGCGAAGCTACGAGGATCTATATCTTCTAGTAAATAAAACTATCTCGGTTTTACCCAAGTAAGAAAGGCGAGACCGAGAGGTTAACTGTAGCTCAATTCCAAATTTAAATGGAAGTGTCGTCGAGATATTTTATGCTATCGGCTAAAGAGAATATATCTATTATATAAGAGCCGAAGCTCATGAACTTTAGGCTTTCAGAGCTTAGTTGATACTCACCCACTATATCTATGGCAGCTCCAAAATAAGGATCGGAAAGAAGACAACTTTAATACTGAGGTGTAAGCCTGCTTTAAAGCAGCTCGGGGAGATGTCGAGTTAGTTGTAACACAATTTCATAATTGCCGGTTGAAAACTCGTATTCCTTATTTAAAATAAAGACAAAAGTGTCGTCAAAATATTCTGAGCTAACTGAAAGATGACTTACTTGGAGTTATTTGACTTATATGACTGAAGAAGGGGGAGCCAAGCTCTTTAAACTTTATTCTCTCAAAACCGGTAAAGTTGAGAGTTAGTGCAGAGTTTGAATACACCTTATTGCTGACAACTTCAAAGTATGGATCGCGATACGCACATCTCCACCTTCCCAATCTTAAAAGGACATGGCGTGTCTTCTGCCAAGATAGAGCATTCAGACGTTTCCGACTAAGGAGCTCGATTAAGAGGCTTCGTATAAGAGAGTTTTTAAATGTTTTCGTTCGTATATATTTCAGAATCCTCGCTGTGCGAAAGCTCAGTATTTCGGTTAGGTAGAAATTCTGGTCCCCATGTCGCCTGTTTATCCACGCATGAACGTCTGGGATCAGTTTGTGGGTCCATCGTTCTCTGGATGAGGTTTCCCGCATTGTAGACAGCTTTGATAGCTGGTATAGTCGTGTGATATCGTCCCCCTGTATACCAACAGATAGCTAGTCAGCATCACCACTTCATACCTGAGGGTATATGACAAGGAATATCGAATTTTGCTTTGTTTAACGCCACAAGGAGTGGGTTACCGTCCCTAGTTATAGAAGATGAAACCATCATTGGTACATTCGATATCTCAATATAGAATTTTTTAGATGGTGTAGTTTTTGTATAGTATGATATCTTTAATTTTGCCTAGAATGCAAATAAAGGAATATGTTTTTACTGTTATAACAAGCCTTGAAGCTCTCAAGTCGTATCTTTTGTGAATCGTTGTGTTGAGTATTGGTCTCTTGGAAAAAGAAATTGCATCTAAAAGAAACTTATGGTTATACAGTTAGATTCAAATCAAAATAGTAAGAGGATATCTAACAAAATTGGACTCTTAGCTTGCTATTTAGTCAATTTCATATAAACCAGTTGTCTGTTCGATTCGCAACATTCCATGATTTTGGTACTGGAAGTAAGCTTGAAGTTTTGTTGTTATTATACTAGATGAGAAGCATTAGCAGTTTATTTGATTCGCTTTCAATACCCAACGGAAAACGAAAAAATTTTCTGAAATTAGTTCTTTTGATTTTTCGGCATAAGTATATTCATTCAGCTTATTTTCCTGCTTAAATAAAACACGTGACTGAATATTATTCAAACTGGCAGTAATTCAGCTGGCTACTGTAATATGTATATGTATGAAAAGACCCTGCTTATTTCGTGAAGAAAGAAGTTATTCTTCATGTTCACTTATTTTTTCTTAACTATTCCACCGAGACCATTTCATTCTAAATCAGTCATTTATTCATATGTCTCCATATGTATGTAATTTTGCGAATGCTTCCTCGCTCTATCAACAACTTTTGGCATCAACTTAACTACCTGAATAAATGAAATTTTTTATAGTCATTCTTTGTCATTGCTTCAAAATCGATATCCAACCACATATTCCATCCTTCTATGCACATCCTTTCGTGTGCTACGCTCCGCAAACACTCATACATATACACATATGGTAGATTTATGTATTTATATGAATGTCCGTCAATCTGTTTGCCCATCACCCAAAGGATTTTCAATTGAATCTGTCAAACGGCAAATATCACCCTTCAATCAAACTGAAAAACACAATTTCTCATCTTTTGGATGCGACGCAGTCGAGTGGACAATGATGGAACCCGGCATAACCCTCAGTGGACATAAGTGGATATATGAGTGTGACAATCTTTGCAGCGCTGGCCAGAGTACTCAAAACGTTAGGGTGTGTGTGTTCAAACACGCTAAGCTGGAAAATATTGTGCGCTATAAAAATTCAGTGGCTACAACGGGATCCACAAAATGTGTCGGAAAAAAGGAAATTGGCAAACAAATAGACAGTGTGGCAGACGAACAGACGGTCTACGGCTAGGACATTTCAGCGTTCGCTTGAACACGCAAAAGTTTTTTGGTGACAAATAAAATATGTGGAGTTTGCGTGAGTAGACAGATCCTTCAATTTTTCATATTTTCAATTTATTTGTATGCAACACACTCACACGCACATATTTATTCCATGTAGGTATGAGTTTGTATTTTTAGGAAAATTAATAAAAAGACCAAAAAAATTTTTTTTTTTTAGAAATTTTAATGAGCAATTTTTCTAGCTTTAAGACCAGGCTCCAGATACAAAATGAGATTTCTGATATTCACATTTTGCGTAGTGGCGATTCGATCATATATTTATTATAACTGACTAAAAATGGTATAAAAACTACCATAACCATCCATAGTTGTGTGTTTTGTCATTTTACACAAGTGGAATTGACTCAAAATTGAATACGACCTAGAGCATATTCGTAAATTGATATAAAGAATAAGATAAGTATTGATTTCTCAAGTAAAAAATAAACAATGCCATTGATTAGGAAAATCTGTACTGACCGTTCCCACCGAAGGTTAAGAACCGGAACGAATCTTTCCGCCAAAGACTGTCACCACGGCACAATTCTTCGAAATTAAAAAACAAAGTTGTTTTATCTTTTTCTTCACAAGTGGTCTACGATAGAGTTTTAAATATTTCACTCTCCGACCGCAGTATCTTATTACAAGATTGCTGTTTTAAGAATGTCTGGTTTCCATCTCCTCACACCTTATATGAAATCATGTTCTGAAGATCATAAGATTGAAGAAATTATTGGATAGTTCTATCAAACTCAATACCCTTTATATAATGGCATGAAAATCGTCGAGACTTCTAAATCAGGCACCAAACTTAAATCCTTCACATATGATGAGAGTAAAATGATATCTCTAATCCATATTGCGCTAGGATATATTTTACATTTTCATTCTTTCATAATGTCTCAAATTATTTTGGTTGGGAGAAATGGGGAACGATGAAGATTTTTGTATCTTAAAACCGCAGAAAATATAATAATTACATTCTGCCTAAGCAGATTTTAGGATAAATCCCCTTTTTTTATTCGACTATAATAATTTATTTGAGCTGCAAGTAGCAGTTCATTGGCCTCATACCCATCCATGACGCGAACAGTCGCGTGCTTTACTTCACATCAGATCTTTTGGATCACGAAATGGCCACACCAGACTCTGGCGGCTTTTTCGGTGCCCATATATCTGCGAGAGAGTTGTAGGTGGCAAAAACTATTGGACAGGAGGGGGTAAGTTGGTGGCGGGGTATATGTTCAGGAACTCTCTCTCATCTCTACTCTTCTGTATCCTTCAGAGAAGTGACTATACACTCTGAAAGAAAGGTGGCTATACTAGCCTTGTGCTCTCGGTCGTTTAAGGCTGGTTAAAAAAATTCGTTATTAATGTCATCGAGTCACTTACTAGTTTGGGTGGCAGTGTACAGCGGAAGCGCAAGTGAAGCTAACGTGCTGGTAAGGAAGGGTGTCTCGTTATCAGTAAGATGGTGAGGAGTCGATGCTCCAGTCGCCCGTGCTTTCTACAGCTAGATAGCTCAGCCTCGCAGGGATAAGGCTACCATTGGCCTTAGCTGTCGAAAGATCCTTTTTTACCAAGATCGATCGTAAGAGATTCAAGTTCTAGTCCTTTGCTTTCAATGTGCGATTCAGTAAGTTCTTTGTCAGCAATAAGGCTAGCTTATCACTGGTTGTGGGGGTACAACAGATCACCTGCAGAAGATGAATGGAAGAAGAAACGGCGGTAACAGTTCAACACTTTCTTCATTATTGTCCCGCGTTTACGAGCTCAATGCTTAAACACTGGAGACTTTACCTTTTAGATAACCCACCGAACTGTTGGAAGCGTCTAAGGCCACACGGTGCTTTGGGGACTTATAAGATCGGCTACAGTGATTTTATTTTAAAAGTTGCAGTTTAAAAGTTGCAGTTCAAGAAGGATTCCTGTAGCCTTCGAACCGAAACTAACCCAACTCTGAATAGTCTTTATTAAGATTGTCGTGAAGTAATGGAGACTTCAGAGACTATAATGTATGTATATGTACGAATAATCCGCTTGCCGGGAAGAGCCATTTAAGAACACGTTTTTTTCTCCCGACTGATCCAAATTTGTAAGATCCTTAATGGAAATATTTTTTATTTCGGCATAGATTATTGTCACAGGTATTGCTATAATCTTCGAGGAGACTTTTCACTTCCGTCCACTATATACACATATAGTGTATACTACAATACATCGAGGAGTACAGTTCTAAATGAAAAGTCTCATCGAGGTTTTACTGTGTTAAGTTCCAGAAACTTTAAAAGGGTGGTAAAATATTTGAGGTTAGTTACTTCGTGACCTATGTTAATAGCAAGCTTTTTTTATCCACACAGATTCAAATATGTTTTCTTATACATTCAATATTTCTTTACTACGATTTTTATTTAAGACGAGTCCAAACTCGTCGTATTAACACATGTACGCACAGCCATACTTGCATGTGTAATTCCACCACAGTAAACATACAAATGTATATATACATATATATGTATATCCATACTTGATCCACATTTTTACCTACATCCGCTGGACAACAGCGCCGTATAAAACCGTACGGGGAGGGTGTTTATTATTCCTGTCAGTATCACCAACATCATCCGAACGGTGACAACAGCTATAAAAACAACAACAACAAGAAGAAGTAATGTAACAAGGATACACAACACAAATGGGTTCAGCAAGCACAGAGTTGAGACTGACAACGACAACAACAATATTACTAAATACACTTCAAAAGAATAAGTTGACAGCTGACGATGACTTGTCAGGGACAGGAATCTATCCTTTCATACACCTAAATACTCGCTCATTCACTCACTCATACTCGCTCAGACGCTCAAGCGCTCAATGATTGTGTACTCGTCCACCCAAGAAAAACACACAAATATATTTTGTATATACATATATATGCGTATGTATGTGTGAGTCTTTGTTGTGAAGAGTAGCAACGGCAGATCCGGTAAGCATTCGCTACTGTCCAGCGCGTCTACTGAATTGGCGCCTCTTGGGGATGCATTGGTGTTCGCCAAACGCTCACCCATCACTACCGTTACCTAAGGGATAATGATTTTGCAATCAAGTGAAAATAATGCATAAAGTAGCGAAGCGCAGATGAGTGAGATGCGAGAGTGAGTGCATGTCATCTTTAACCGTTATTCGCTATACTCGTATAAGCTTTCGGTGTTTCGTTCATGAAGTGTTGAGTGGATTTAGGATATATCTTTGGGTAGGTGTGGATAAATGAAAGGATTTGGTAAAATATATATGAATTCTAAAAGATCAATGAAATTAAAAACCAAGTGATGCTTCATTAAGACTATCTACATATTGGAAGAATGGTGCGCTTAAATACAATTCTACAACTAAAATAACATAAGAGAAACCGACCACTAATCTCTTAAAAGCAAATTTAAGAATTCAACCTAGATCGGGACACTACGCTTCACATTGTTTAGTTTTGGTATGATATTCTTTAAGTCCCAGTAAGGTAAGGAAGGATCTCACTTCAACAGCTATGAAATTGGTCCATTGCAATAGGCCCGAGGCTGTTGTATCCCTTTCATTGTGTGTGTTTTTTACGTGGCTGGTTCCACAACCAGCGCACAATCCTGAGGAGAGATGATTCGCGTTCTCACTTTAGGTCTCCTTCAAACAGATGATTTGTGACTACCCAGAGGACACTTGGTCTAAGATCCGAAGTTGTAAGTCATATGTAAGAGAATCGTTTTTACGAATCCCACCTGAATGGCTCAAAGAACTTTCCTCACTTGCGTAAACTTCTACACATAGCTCCAACCTCTGCACATAGAAATTATGGTGAATTTCAGTGAAATGATAATACCAGGATATGGGGAACCTGACTTCCAAATTGTAGAGGACCGTTTTTGAGATCTTCTTTCTTTTTATCTACCGTAACAAAGTAACAATGATAAATATTATTCGCATATTCCACGATAAAGCCGCAACGGTTATCGCGGACCCACAGTGTCGACTTTAGGCTTCAAGAAACAATGTCCTGGACATTCCTCAATTATTCAGCCGGTCGCAAGTTTAACATCCACTGCTTATCACATTTTATTTAGCCCGTCAAAAGATTCGCACCTGCTGCGCACCACATCTGTCAACAGGGCTTCTCATATTGAAGAGACTACTAAGAAGCGAGACCTGGATTAGGATATCAGACTTATTTATTGGCACGTAATAATCTGGAATAAACTCGTATTTATACAACCTCCTCGTATTCATCAGGTCTTATCTAATCCATGCTCTGGCTGCTCTACTCTTACCACCATATTCTATTTTCCACGATATACCACACATTCCGATTTTGTAATTATTTTATTGACAACTTCATAGCGATTTCCGATAATCTAGATTATGTTGTGTTTTGAGTAAGCTCGGCGGTCTGAGGGTTATAAGTAGCTATTCAAATGGGATCTACAGAAAAGTAGGGAAATATTTATAAAATTATTTAGCATGGTTTTACCATTTTGTCTCTTGGTTTTACCATTTCGTCTTAATAGCTACAGTGTAATACTTCGAAGTTTCCAAAAAAATATAGGGGGGAGGGGGTAATCAGCTCGATTTTAGATATAGAAACGAGTTAGTTGAGTTTATCTGATAGATCCATGTGAAAGTTTCACAGCGGTGGAGTTTCTCACCTTGCAATTTAATCGGCTTATAGGAATCTGCTATCATTGGCTACTTTTCTACGAAATTGATTATATAAATCATAGTTTCGGTTAAAAGTGAGCTAAAAATAGACGTCATAAAAAACTATTAATGATCGGATATTGAGCAAATTTTCTTTAATGATCCTTGGATTCACATGAAATGTTGTTTATGCTGCACAGTTTCGGCTAGGATCGATCTCTGGTGTTCCACGTTTGGTGACCAGGATATCAGTGGTCTCGTCAGTATTCCTTTGTCAGCACCGAGCTGACATTTGATGTATGTATGAAGATTATTTTATTAAGAGACAAATAGCACTATTCAAACCGTAAGATACTATTGCTTCTATGGCGAATATTCATCAACCCATTATAGAGTGTTAATTCTATTTGCGGTTCGTGGAGAAAAAGGTTTTTCAATTGCTGTTTTATCAGCAGAAGTCTAACAATATAAGATCGATTTTATTATCTAGTATCTAATAGTCACTGATATAGCATTCCATTATGAACATTCGAATTTATCGGAGCTCTAATGAATTGGATTCCAGCTCTAACACCTTTCAAAGAATTTTGGCGTCTTTAGTGTATGCGCATTTGCTGCAAGTATATCATACTTTTCTTTATACCCACCCATCACCTTGATAACTCAAGTAACAAGCACACTTGTCAACAATATATGTACGAAAGAGCAAAAATTGTCATGTCTAGCGTTATTCCCATGACGACAAACTGTCCGAAGAAATCTCGATTTCGCCTTGAACACACTCCTATTACATGTACACATTTACGCCTGTACTTATAGTTTATATATGTATATGTGAAAGTATAATATTCTGGACAGCAGTAGTTCATCAAGAGTTCATAGCAAATGTTAGTTGTCAATCCGTTGAAGGATCTTTGTTATCCGCTTCGCTGCACATTCGTAGGTATGCGGGTGTGGAAAAAAGGACGACTTGTTGTTTATCGAGCTTCAGTACAAATATAGTTTGTGCCAAGGTAAAGGCGGAGCAAAGATGATGAAGAAAAAGAAATTTTAAATACAGAAAAGAAAATCAGTTCATACACCAAAGCTGTGCGCACAAAAGATGGCAGGCAGCCCCATCTAAACCCTTGGCGCGCTAAATTACGTTGAACGTGCGTTGTAAAGTTTAAACCAACAACAGCAATAAATTAAAGAAATATGTAGATATGTTAGTATATTGCCAAAGCATCATTCGTCCATCGATATTATTTTCGTCATCTGTGCCACATTCATTTCGAACTCATCTGCTATCCGACAACAACAAAAATGGCAATAAGAACAACTAAAACAAGTAAAATCGTTATTCTGCTGCACCGAAGATATGATACCCTTAACAAATACAAATGTGGTCTATACAAGAACTTTATTCCGAGTGTACAGTTTATATGGCAGCTATATGGTATAGTAGTTTGATCGGAACAATTTATTCAAAGATTGTAGCTTTGTCTCAGATAATAGTACATGAAAATTTTCATGAAGATATTTCGTCATATAAAAAAGTTTTTCATATAAGAGCTCGATTTTGAAGCATCAGTTTGTATGGCGGCTATATGCTACAGGTGTCTGATATGACCGATTTGGTTGGAAATTGTAGCACTTCTTTAGGCAATAATCTATGACAAATGAGGTGAAGATATCTCGTCAAATGAAAAAGTTTCCTATACAAAGATCTAATTTTGATCCACCAGTTCATATGACAGCTATATGCTAAAGTGGTCCACTATCGACAGTTCCGACAAATGAGCTGCATATTTGATGGAGTAAGATTTGCGCAAAATTTCAGTTTGATACTTCGAAAACTGAAGGACTAGTTAGAAACCAGAGGGACTAGTTGGCATATATACAGATGGATTGACAGACGCTCATAGCTAAATCGGCTCAGCCTCGTCACGCTTATCATTTGTACTCGTATATATATTTTAAAGAATCCTCGACGTTTCCTTGTCCTTGTCGCAAATTTCGTGACAACCTTAATATACTCTGTTGAGGGTACAACAATAACAATATGATTTACAACATGTCTACTCTTTTCGTCCTTTATTCTCTGCCAACACTCTTCAAGTGTCTTCAAGTGCGCAAAAAGCGTGTGCAGTTGTTGTTACTGCCGTTTGTTGTTGATAATTTAAAGCCAAGTTGTCCTTTGTTGTTCACAAGGGTATATAACCTTCAGTTCCGCCAGCTCAAACGCAGCTGCAACAGAAGTCATCGGTAGACTTTAAGTTCGGTCGCTCGTTGTGTCTTTGTACTCGTATTGATGTATTTGTATATTAAGGAAAGGTGAAATGTTTTCGGATAGTTGAGCCTTGGTCCTTATTGGTACAAGAGTTTAAAAAAATATAATTATTGTTCAGCAATATAAAACAGTTTTCGTCAGTTTTGATCCCATGATTTTATGGTAAAGTGCTGCAAAATTTTAAATGCCTTGTGATATACTCGGAAATAGTATAAATCATACTTATAAATTTATGGAGTCTTAGACATCAAACTGCTGTGGAAGCATAACGTGGAAGAAAGTGTGAGAAAAACTAGCAATAATTTATATCCGTGTAGCTCGGCACAACCTGGGGTCTCTCTCCCTCTCTCATGCACTGGAGCTACACAGCTATTGTAGGACCAACTCTGCTCTACGGTGCAGTAGTATGGTGGACAGGCGTATGGAAATCCATCTACCAGAAGCCAATGGAAAGGGTTCAGAGGCTCGCTGCCCTGTGCATAACGTTAGCTTTAAGAACAACTCCAACGTGGCCCTTGAACTGGTACTAAACCTGTCACCTCTAGACTTCTTCGCTGAAAAATCGGCGGGATAACTACTGGCTGCAAGGGTATTTACATATAAAACATTAGGACATAGCTCGGTGGATATTGGCGGTTGATAGCCAAGCAGCAATCAAGGCAGCAACCACGTATCGCATATCGGCCAGAAGTGTCTTGGAAAGCAGGACAGCAGTGAAAAATATTGGCAGAAGCAAGCAAGTTCCCTTCTACTGAGTGCCAGTCCACATAGGCATCGATATGGAATGAAATAGTGGACGTGATCGAGAAAACTGCAAGAAATGTCTAGAACAATGCACAGGGAACAACAATTAGGCATCTCTTGTGCACTTGTCTCCCATTGGCAAGACGACAGAGGATGATCCCCAGAGGATGATACACAAAGTGCGGGGTCTTTAAACGCGTTTTTCTCAAAACTGTGTTTTTGAAGTCGGCTGGAAAGATTTCTAAAAAACTGTTAAACCGATCTTCATGAAATTTTACACAGGGCTTTGCGATATATTTCTTAAAGATTTGGACCAAGGATTTTTTTTTTTTTTTTTGTTTAAATTTATTTGAAAAAAAATTTCGCAAAATTTTCAAAATTGTCTGCGAAAAATATAATTTTTCCAAAAATTTTAGAATTTATTTTTTAATAGTGTATGTATGTAACAATAAAAATTCTAATAAAATATTTCATTTTTTATGTGAGAAAAAAACCGTTAAAAAAATTTTGTTTTTTACCCGATGAAACCCATCTAACTCCTTAATGACAACACTTTTTTGAAATTTTAGCGCTAACAAGTCATAGCTCCGAATAAGTTACTTTCGTAATTTCGTTCGTATTACCATAACCGATAGATAATATATTGATTCTTCGTGACTTGACGTATTTCACCATTGAAAATCAGTCTCTGTAACGAACGGCGTGATCGAAATAATTATTTCAGAAAAAATACATAAAGGAAATGTCACGAGTTAAAATTATCTGCAATTCTCAAAAAGTTAATAAATTTTAAGAACATATGTTAAAGGTTTGTGTTTAGAAATCAGTTGTAAAACATTTCGTATAGCAAAAATCAGCGTATATTGCCCATAGCATAACCCATTACAAACAACATCTCTGCTTTCACTCAAAACGAAATGAAATTAGAAAATATTCTTGGAACACTTAAAACGATTCAACGCGGTACACATTTGTCATTAACCATCACGCTACTTCGCTAACCGTACATGAATACATACCTATGAAGTACGTATGTCTTCCCGCCCATTAATTTGTAAGTTCACTCGCCTTACCACTAATTTACAAGCGAGCTGACAAGTGACATGCAAAAATCATTGCGACAACTGCCAACACAAGGCATGCATTTTGTGCGAACACTCGTTTTTTTTTTCGCCATGCCATTTATTTGTCGCTAGTTTTTATTTAAAATTTTTTTGGCAGCATCTTTTGAATAAAGCGACAGCGTGAATTACTTGCAATTTTGACGATTATGAGTGGCTGATGATGTAACCGCGAACAGCGACATCTTCAGCTGCCCGTCCATACTGATCGCATCACACCAGCGAGCGCTGACTCACTTAAAATACGCTGTCGTTGGCTCATAGTCGTCTTTGTCGTCGTCGTCGTCGGTTACATACATACATATGTACATACAACGAATGTCGCCAGCCAAATATACGCCTTCTGCCCCTCAAAGTGGCTTGTCACTCTAGCGAAATGACAGCGAAAATAAAGAAGAAGAATGACACACCACACTCGGATTACTTACCACATTGATTCTTGACGTTTAAGTGCCATGGCAATTTCGATCTACGCACGACTGTCTGACATTCTGCACTCATATATACACTCAATTATATACACTTGCTCTTATGATATGTTTGCATGTGTTACATTTTGTTGTGTGTTGGTGTGTGTGGATGCATAAAAATAATAAAGAAGCCCAATTACATACAGGCACCTGTCAGCAGTTCGTCACTCGTCCATCATACGGATACAACGGCGACAGCATGGCCTCAGTGAAAGCGTTCATATTGGCATTCTAAGTTTTTATACCCAGTGTACATATAAAATGTTGGAAAATAAGTACTTGTACTTGGTAAAATGTACATATTATATATTTTGCGAGGACTATTTTTTTTTTTATTAATCTATTCTAAAAATTATGCTCTATTACTTTATTTTCGACAGATTAGGTGGGCGTCTTCGATACAAATAGGTTCAAAACATTAATCGGCAGAATTTGAGCTCCTAATAATATGCAATGTTTTTACACTATTGTTAAAACATAGAAATGTTGGTACAGTTATTGGTCGAAATTAGGGCTGCATAAACCGAATATTAATATAAAATATTATATGTTGCAAAGCTTTTCTAAAGTTTTATTAAAAAGCTACTATAATCTGAACTCAAGTTTTTCAAACATACACCTGCTAAGTCTCGTGAAATTGTACAATCTCTGGGTTTCTGTTGAAAAATTAAGTAGATCCGTTAGTTATGAAACTAGGTTCCGAGGTAACCAGTCGGCCTTTCTCCAAATACATATACTACAAATTGCCTCCATAGAGTCACTGGAGGTGTATGTATCTCTTCAAAAATGATGTCACTTAGAACGTGCCACAAGAGCCGGCTATTTGAAGTCTGAAATTGAAGCTCGTTTTCTCGGCAACATTTAGTTTCAACAAGACAGCGCCACTTCTCACACATCGCATCAGCCAATGGATTTTTGAGAGAACACTTCAGTGAGCGGATAATTTAACGTGTTTACCAAGATCGTGCGATATTCTACTCGAAATGATCGAACGAGTCATCGAAAATTGGACTCAACGGTTGGACAATCAAACATTAAATTTGAAGTGTTTTTTCTTAAAAAAAATTAATAACCTCGAAATGGATCAACTTTTTTAACTAAATTTATTCAATATCCTGTATAAAAGTTTTGCCCATTTTATTGATTTTTTTTCTATTCTGAATTCTGGCTGGCTCGAAAAAATTTCAGCGGGGACTTTTTCGACCACTTTTTGCAGAAATTGGAGCTGTATGTCAACAACAACACGTTGAATATTCTATCTGACTTCAATTGTCTCAGACTTATCTTCGAAGACAAGCGACTTTACATAACCCCACAAAACTAGTCCAATGGAGTTATATACGATACATGCTCACGACGCAAAATAAAGCGCTCACCAATATTTTCCTTGGATAAATTGATTGTTTCATTGGATGCATGACATGTAGTGCGGTCAGAGAATTTTTCTTGTTGGAGCCAAAAGTCGTTCACATTAACATCCTCCTAATTAGACACGATAAAATTATCAATCATAGTTCTATAGTGTTTTCCATTGAGTGTAACATTACGGTCGGCTTCATTTTTGAGGAAATATGGAAAATGGATTCTCTCTGCCTATAGAGCACACCAAACAGTGACTTTTTGAGAATATAACGGTGCCTCAACGCTGATACAACTAAAATTGATTTTAATCGCTGAACTCGCGACGTGTTAATGATCATTGGACTTTGGAAGCCAACAAAATTTTCCATCAAGTGGATGGACTCATTCTGGTCTTCTTCTACACTCTACTCCAAAACATCAATAGCATCTTCGGTATGCTCTGTATGCTCTCTGAGAATACGTATTATCCTTTACTAGAGTAAACCAGAACGACCATTTATTTGGTTGTTATATTTACACGATTTGCAAACATTGTTTAGGAGTTAGTCTGTTCATTATGAAATGAGAAATAAAGCTGAGCATATACCAAGTAACAGCTCCGAACAAACGAACTGCCAAAAACGTGTTGCCTTATTGAAAACCAAACGTCTTAAAATCACCCTTCGCGATGAAATTCTCTTTTTAGTATTTGAGATAAACTGTACCATTAGACTTTATGTGAAGACAATTACGTTTATCTCATCCCCTCGAACCATATCAGTAGTATAATTCAGAGGACCGCTTTTGGGAGCGCATCTCTTTTATCTGGCGTAAGTAAGAAACCGATTTAAAAATAATATTGTGACAAATATTACTCGCATATTCCACAATAAAACCGCATCGGTAATCGCGAACACACACTGTCGACTTTAGGGGCTATTTTGGTTTAGAAATTCGTTAAA
This sequence comes from Bactrocera latifrons, assembly GCF_001853355.1. NCBI lineage: Eukaryota > Metazoa > Arthropoda > Insecta > Diptera > Tephritidae > Bactrocera > Bactrocera latifrons. The sequence continues at coordinate 630,583 of NW_017537600.1, forward strand.
ATCGTTTTCTTTTTGCATACTTTTATAGTATAACCTTTCAAGAAAATATCGCTAAGAGAATTTTTCAAAATTCAAATTATTCTCCGAGTTACAGCTCATTTTCTGACGCGCCGACAAAACCGTTTCGCAGCCGTTCTCAAACTTCAAACTCGTTTTTCTCATAACTACTTTGCTAGAAACGGTGTGCATGACATGTCAAGTTCCACACAGAGTTTTCTTATACATTATAGTATCGCACTACCAAGAGCTTTCGAATCATTTATTTTTAAAAAATTCCGAACCACAAGAAAACGGGGAATATACGATATTTTTTTTTTAAACCTCCACCATTTTGTAATTTTTTTTTTTTTTTTTTTTCAAAAACGTTTCGTAGTGCGATGACTACACTTTTACTCTTCACGGATTTCGCATAAATTCTCATTTTAGGTCACGGAAAGAATTCTTATCCTGCTCCTGGACAAGCCATTGCTTCACCAGTCTCTACTTCGCCGACCTGCAGGTTTTTTGTTTTTTTTTTTTTTTTTTTTTTTTTTTTTTTTTTTTTATTTTATTTTTTTTTTTCTTTTATTATTTATGTTTTGTATTCTTAGAATATCAATAAAAAGCATGTAAAAAAATGGATAGATATAAAATCTCCAACCTAACCTCCCCTACTAACTGCCCTTGCAACCGTGCAACAAGTGCAGCAACGTATTGCATGTAGTAAATCAATCAACGCTGTAAACCAACATTTCTGCCACAGGCCATCAGACACCCTAGCCTTACACCGCTACACATTCACACTTTGCAAATATGTCGAATTAAACAAAAACAACAAAAGCAACAAACACTCACATAACGATTTGTTGCAATTGCATACATTAGTATATACATATTTGCCATGAGTTGCAAATTTCGCCCCCTAACACGCCCACAGACGCCATCCAACATACACAAACACACAGAGACGCACACGTCCACTTAGTCAGACGGACGCCCAGTGCATTCAGCATGATTGAAAACTGATGGCATGCATTTCTAGATTTTTTCGCATCATCATAAAACTGACAAGTGAATGAAGATATTTCCGCCCAGACACGACTGACTGCACATTTTACGCTATGTCGCTACAAATTTCTTCCTACACAAGCGTCATTTGAATTTAATTTGCTATGTGGATCGCAGCAGCCGTTCAGCGTTACGACGCTTGACGTTGCGTCACGTCACATTGCCTTGTGTTGCGTCGCGACGCGTCGCTTCACCACATCACTACTCATCACTTTCATTTCAACAAGCGAATTCATTTCGCAATGCAATTGCAACCGGAAATTTATGTTAGTGCAAATATGCGCGAATACACGCAGCCACTACACTTCGATGGAAATGTTAAAATCGGCAAAGTGTCGACAATATTCTTAGAAATATGTTAATGTGCGCGAGCTTGAGCATTTCGTGTTGACTTCAATTAAATATGTATTGATAAATTGCGATATGTGAATTTTGAAGCAGAAAGAATTAGTTTGAGATTAGTTATACGAAATAATATTCTAGCACAAAATATTCGCTTTTAAATTTGATTATGTGACTTTTGAGTTGGTGATCACCATGCTTAAAATTCAATAATTTACGGTAGCAGCTGAAAGACTTAGTGGTTAGAATTATTTCTTCATAAGCATTGTTGAGAACAAAATTGTTTTGGATACGATAGAATACAGGCTGTAAGTGTGAAGGAAAACTCCAATTTTCAACTCAATATGGGAAGAAGAGAGGGTTCCTAAAAGAACACGCGTCCGAATACTCGGAAATCCTCACTCACTTTCACTTCATACCGGATCTCTTGGATCATGAAGATGGAGTCACCCAACTGAACACTGACGGGTCTGCCCATATACCGGCGAGGGAATTGTGGTTAAGAAGAAGCCGTTGAAGAAGAGCATAGAAGAGCGGCAATACTAACCTTGAACTTATTAACAGTGCGTTCAGGGCTGGTCACAGGAAACTGTAAAGCTAATAAGCTAGCACGAAAAGGCACTCTAGAACCGCTTTCGGTAGAATAGGAGCTTGTCGGTGCTCTCGACCCTTCTTCTGTTCTACTACTAGATGGCTGGTCTTCGCGAAAGCTTGACCTTGCTAATTTATAAGTTCGAACACAGGACTTCTTCTTTCCTATGACTACATATACTATACATAGCAGACCACATGCGATTTTTGCTCAGCCATCTAACCTAACCTAACATTACATCCAAGGTACTGTGCAGTGTAAATTTATTTGTGCGGCCATAGATCTAGTTAAATTATTGAAAATCTTACAACTTTAATCAAAATAGAATATGCTGACTTCAGGCGAAGAATTCTTTGCAATGGCAAGCCCACAGGGAGCATACAACGAACACGGGTGTTCGCCAAGCGTGTTTACTTTCGCCTGCATGCCTATGACTGAGTTTTTACTGAAATTATTAATCAGTCTTTGAGATATACATATTGTTCCTTTTTACTGGCGGTTGACAAGGCTTACTCGGTTATATCCGAGTTTTCACTATTTGGAGGAAATTCGAGATAACAAGTGGAGCCAGGTTCTTCTACACCTGATATCTTCAACGGAATAGAGGTATCCTTCTTCCTTTGCTTCCACCGCCGGGTACTAAATTGAAAATTTTCTAGCATGACGCAGCCACTGTCTCTTTATTTGCTGGATCATCGTTTCAACGACTACGGTACTCACCGTTACAAATGCGCAAAGGACCATAAATCTTCCGCAAAACTTTTCTCTCTAAGACTGACCCAATAAATGATAAACAAACCATTGTACAATATTATTTTCTCAAGAAGTCACATGATAGCGACTCTGCTTGTCAGAAACCTAGTTTAGTATCGAACGGCTCAGAGAGGTCCTTCCCTGTTCTGACGGAGTTGCTCAACGTCAGTTTATACAGAAGAATTAGCTTTGCGGGGATACCAAGTTCAGGCACAAATTCAATTCTTGTGTAGGTTTTCCTTTCACGGATCTTTTCCAAGATTGGCGCATGGTGAATATCTGGTCAGTTGTTGATTTTCCCGGCCTAAAGCCACACTGATAAGGTCCAATCAGTTTGTTGACGGTGGGCTTTAATCTTTCACACAATGAGTAGGCTTTTCCCATGGTAATTGGCGCTGTCCTTTTTTGTGGATTGGGCGGAGCTCTCTTAAATTCCAATCGTTGGACATGTCTTCTAAGCAACTTTGCTTAACATAATATGGGTTTAAAACCGGTTTCAACCCAGCGATTTTTAGCATACCTTACTACATATCTAACATATATCCGATTATTCTGATTTTTTAAATTACGCCTTCAAAAACCTTAGCTCCAACCCGTTTTTAGACCCATGGCCTCTTAGGCCAAGTTGTTCCGAATGATCAGTAAAATATTTCGAGCACACGCTATTCACACATTAATTCATACAAAAACAAGTTATATATAATAATCACAGCAATTTTTTAACTAATTTTCCTCTTCTTCTCCTGCTCCCATTACTACTACACAAGTAACATACATTCGTTTAAGGATTATTAGCAATTTTCTAACCTCATCGCATCAAATTTCCGCAAATTTGTTGAAACATCTTAAGACTGATGCCGACGTTGACGCTGATGGCGTAGGCGACAATGGGGCGACCCTGACTACTACTTTACACGAGCAAAATGCAAACTGACATGCCACTGATGAACAGAATGCATTTCCCTAGTTGATGAGATATGATGCGGCTGATGTGGCTTGAACGAGGAAGAATGCACATACATATATAAGTATATTATGTGAAGAACAACAACAAATGAACAACATAATATATAGTATGTTCATTACAAGGCATATTGGTGGCACTAAGTTTTTGTTGGTGTTGTCTATACATATACCCTAAACAGGGGCAAACAGTTGCCAAATTAGTTTGGAGTACCCAAAGGGGGATGTCAGAAACTCTATAACGAATATATAGTACAAATGATCAGCACGACGAGCTGAGTCGATTAAGCCATGTCTCTCAGTTTTTGAGTTATTGATCTGAAATTTTTCACACCCCATTTTCTCTCGAAAAAACAGCTCATTTGTCGGAATTGCCGTTATCGGACCGTTATAATATACAGCTGCCATACAAACTGTACGACTAAATTCAAGTGCTTGTATTGAAAACATATTTAGTTGATTAGGTATCATCACAAAATTTGGCATAGAGCATTATCGAAGACAAAGGTGTCATATTCGTAGAAATTGTTCAGATCCGAGCACTTTAGAATATAGCTGTCATATAAACTGAACAATCAAAATAAAGTTTTTGTATGGAAAACTTGTTTATTTAAAAAGATATATTCACGACATTTGGCACATGTTATTATTTAAAGCAACAGCATCATATCTGATTGAAACTGTTCAGATCGGACTACTATAGCATAAGGCTCCCATACAAACTGAATGCGCAATCAGGTCCTTCTGTGGAAAACTTTTTTATTTGAGAAGATATTTCTACGAAATTTTGGCATAGATAATTCCCCGGAACAACGGTACTATATACGAAGAACTTTTTCAGATCGGACCACTATAGCATATAGCTGCCATACAAACTGAACAGTCAAAATCAAGGGCTTGTATGGAAGTATTTTTAGTTGTGAAGGGTATCTTAAGTTATTCTTTTGTTGTTGTTGTTTTTGTAGGTTTTGCGCATGTTGCTGTGGTTGTTTTAGCGTTTGTTGTTGTTCTTCATCTGGTTATTTTAGTTACCAAGTTATTTGTCAAGAGATTTTTGTTGGTCTTAACTAAGCAGCATTGTTGTTGTAAAAAGTGTTTGTGCAAACTTCACGCGGTCGCTAGGGTGTTGCTTACAGTATTGTTGTTGCCACAGCCGCCGTGGTTGGTTGATTGCATGTAGTGTTGCAGGAATATTACGTAATATCGGCACGCGTTGCACACACACATTTATTTCCATCAGCAGTTAGTTAGGAGAGCGCCCTTGCAACAATTTTTTTTTTTTTCTAGTCACGCCGCCACACACTCGTACATGCCACATGGCGGCAAATTGTGGTAGCAACGACACATAACTTGTCATAAATGCCGCTATCACTGATACTGATAGTTGTGATTATGCTGATGATGTTGATGCCAAAGCTGCTGCTGCTGATGTTGATTTTCAAGCTCAAAACTGCATAGCAACAACAACAACGCCGAAGTCGTGGAAGCTCTAGCAGTAGCTGCGAGAGCGAGACTTGCAGCAACAGATTGCACTGCATGGCGCTGATGCCACATGTAGCAGGCACGTTGATGAAGGCGAACGGCTGATGACAATGACTGTGATGACAAGGAATTGAGTTGGCGTTGGCGGTGTTGTGCCGCCAGTAGGACGTGAATAAATAGGCGATATTAGCAGCGCAGCAATATGAGGCAAGCAAAACAAATGATAAATGACGTGTGCAAATAATATGGTTTGTGCCTGTATGCGTGTGTGTGTGTGTTCAGGCTGCTCATAAGCCGTGTCTTGAACCAATGATAATGTTGATGACGATGATGGCTGATGGGTGATGAGTTCATGGTGCTTAGAATGTGCTGTTGTGGTTGCTGATATGTATGCGTGTGTTTTTGTGTGTTTGCCTCAGCTGAGTTTTGTATGTGGTTTTGTCACTGAAAATCTTAAATAAACTATGTTGATAGCAGTATACAACGGGAAGTTCGTGATTTTATGTGTTAAGAGTTCATTTAAGAATGTAATTACTCTGTAAGTTATGTTTGTTAACGAGGCCGCCCAGCAAATATATATATTAATGGGAAGCTACATGTGTGTCAATATATTTAAGATAATTTCGTACATAATGGTATTAAACGGATTCAATATTGAAGGTGCCTAAACTATAAGATCTAGTCAAAAGATTTCCATTTATTCCAAGAGAATAAATTAATAAATATTTAGTAATAATATCTTATTATATTATATTAGTCCTATCGGACTTGACCGATGAAAATATAAGCTGTTGCACTAAAAAAAAACATCTTAGACAGTTTTCTGATTACTTGACTTAGTATTGATACAGCACGCCCCAAAATGGACACCAGCAATAAGACATATTTAAAGTTTTTCTTCAATAAAGGTGGCAACGTTAGTTAAGCGGCTGAAAATGGGAATAGTAACAGTTCAGTTGATGATTCAATATTAAAAAACATTTTCTTTTTTTTTTTTTTTGCAAAAATCGTTTTGCTATTCAACATACTTAGTTAACTTCCCTGATTATAGCAACCCTCTAACTTTTCAATAACATTTTTCAAGTACGATTTGTACTTCGATTGAAACTAGGCCTCAGTTTTGGCGATCACCTCCTCCACAACGTTAGTTCTTTTGAGATCTCAGAAAAAGAAATAGTCGCTGGGGGCAGAACTGGAGTATACGATGAATACGCCGGCAATTTGTGGCCAAATTCATGGATTTTAGTTACCGGTTCTCACTGACTTGTGATACGGTGCTTATCTTGGCGAAACAACATTTTCTTTTACTTGAAATGCGACAATTTTTCGGCGATGTCGTCCTTCAAACGGTTGCTAATTGCTCAGTTGGAAACAGTTTTTCGTCAGAAAGCACAATGTTCGCAATTTGACCGCTTTTGGATAAGCGAAGCTTCTGCTTCGCTCTCTTAAGCCTTACCTGTTGCAGCTTCGGTGTGAGATTATGGGCCTTTTGGGACTTGTAAGGCTTGACCTTGACCTCATTTTTCAATATGCGTCGGATATTTTCAGTTTTTTAGCAACTTGATGGGCACTTGATCGTGGATTTCGCTCAAGTCGCTTCTTCACTTTTCGAACCATCTCACGTGACGTTGCAGTCTTTTGATTACCACCTCCATGGCGTTTTGCGATGCTACCAGTAGCATTGTAACGAGTGATGGTGCGATAAACAAAAGCTTTATTCACATTAAGGTGTTTGAGCCCACGAACAATTGCTGGCTGTGATTACAGACTGTACAGGCTGTGATACACAGACATTTTGATGTAAATTCATTTATGTAATTTGAAATCATAAATTTTAATATTTTTGTTTATTTTAGAACACATTTATAATTCTTGGTTTCAATTAGGTAACTGTAGAAACGATGCAAGATTTTAAGAAACTGTTCGTAAATTCAAGTCAGAAAACTTTAAATTTTTTTATAAGCAAGCTGAGCATTTTAGACCTTTGGTTTAACCAAAAAAATACAAAAGCGAGGAAAGCTTTTTAAAGAAAACTGTGTACAGCGGTATAAGCACTTCTAACAAACTTCTATGATACATATTATATTACCATTTCGGAGTACAAACACGATTAGAGCGTTACCAACTTCCTAACTAACTTGAGTTTATCACTCAAAACAGCAATTTACCATTTGGCATGGAAGATTAACCAATCAACATCATCACCGGTTAACTAGTGAGTATGTAGCGTACTCTACACTCTCTGCCACTCCTTCCGTAGCATTTCACACATTTCTTTTTAGTGCACAACTCTCATTTTATTACTGTGTTTTCGCCGCACGCCATAACTTCCACGAGGCATGTTAATAATTTACAATTTGGTATTCATAAATAAAATGTCATATATGCTCATATGCTCATGTGCGGAGTTAGCATCGGCACACCATGTGCGCAGCCGCAAAGCGTATTTGAGTAGCATAAATATGAACGAGAAGCACAATGAGTGTGATGCGGTTGTGCCGCCACAAAGGAGTCACAGAGGTGCGCCCCGCCATAGCAGCTGTCTTAATGAACGTATGTTGATTAAAGTTATATGTCTTTTAGCACTTTAGCTTGTTATAAGGCTGAGGTGTTGGCTTACCACCGGTTTTACTAACGATGCTTCTTGACTTGGTGTTGGACATTGAACGACGATCGCGGCTACTCAATGCAGGAGCAGCTGTTGCAATGAAAATGAATTGAAAATAAATTGTGGAAAGGAAATTGGTTGATTGTGAAGGTGTTTGTGGGTTACATTGTCATTGGGGTGTGGGAAAAGTTTGACTTTACATCTTTATTAGATTTCTGACAGAGCTTCATTATTCGAAGTCTAGAGACACAGCATGCTTACAGTAAAGCCAGGTTAGTCGACACAACATGGCACTCGGTGTGCTCATTGCTTAAAGAAGCCATTATACATAAATACTCTACGGAATACCTTCAGAAATATTGAGGAGTTCTTTAGCAACATACCGCCGGAACTGATGCTCTTGTTAAGGCTGAGGTCGAAGATAATCGTATCATTTATGTCCCAATTGGAAAAGAATGGTTGTTGCACAGTAAGTAAAGTAGTAGTAAATAGGCATAGCCGGTAAGATAAGTTTCTTTTTCATTTGCTCTTGCTCTTGGTGGTGAACAACGTATTGATGAGAGGCCTCTCAACATAAGTAATATTCTGGCTTTATGATATCGCAGTTTAACCAATAATGTTTAATGTGATCTTTATCTGGTGAAAGGTTTTACACCTTGCACCTATAGACGTAGCTACCAGGTGTTTTGCTATGAAGAGAAGCTGGGTATACAAAGGATTACGAGCAGAGGCTGCATTAAAATTCTACAATAATTTGCATTTTTGACAATCTAGATCACTCTATCGCGGAACCCTCTCCTGGTGGTTCCCTCCCTACTCAAATACTTGGAAGGGATTTGTGAGCGGAACGCAGCTGTTGGAGAAGAAGTGCAGTGAGAAGAAGATAAAGTATTGTAACGGGAGCTATCCATCAGCTCTATCTTCAGGCTATAGCATCTTGCAAAGAAAGTGGTTGCCATCAAGAAAGCAATAGATGTATTGCTTTGTTAAACCGTTTCCTTCAGAGAGGTTTGCATTCACACTGCATGCTATGTAGAGCACCAATAAACTCCAATTCGAAGGCAGCGCGTAGTCTGTTGCCCTCTTGCGTTCTAGCGCTGAATCTAAGGAACTTAAATGAGCTCGGCGTGCATTGCTTCAGTAATGGTAGAGTTTCAGGAATGGTCTAAAAACATTGATAGAATTTTTTTTGTGCAGCCGAAAGCCTTAGTTATGCCTTACCGGCGAGTTATGCACTAATATTGTAAAAAGTGTGTATTGAATTTGAAAATCGAATCACCGAATAGTTGATGATTAGAATCCTATACAAAAATGTAACAGCACTTAAGTATAAATTATTATATAAAAACCCACTTTCTCATAAAAAAAAAGGTCAGTCTTACCAATGATAACCTGGCCGACCTTGCTAGTTGATGGTCTCAAGCACTTTACGACCACATTCTTTACAATAATTGAGATTATACGTCCCAGTAAGTTCATTCGACTAGACTGAATAGAATTTCATTGTTTTTTCCCACCTTTGTGTCTAATTTATTTTAAATATGATTGTTGGAAGTCATTAGAACCCCTACTAAGGATTGAGAATTCGCAAAGTTAATTCTTAAAGGTTTTAATAACCTTAACGGATACTTTGCATTATATCGATTCCAGTGAGTCATATCATAATACCCAATTCTCTCTAGCCAAAGTATTTTGATCTGTCCTCATCCATGCAGTCACAATGTAGAATGTTTTGGTGGTATGCCTTATGATTCTACAAGTCACTTTCATCACATGAAGCAGTCTTCAAACATGAACCGAAAACAGAACATATTTCAGCTACTTGAACGTAAGACAACTTTCACGACCAGACCCGAGCGAGCCTATTCCGACAGAGACAGCAAACGGCACCATATTTATTTCCATTCTTTTGACATTTCTCTTCAGTAAGGTTTTAAAATTTACTAACGAAATTCGAAGTCGATGGCCTGAACTTTAAACGCGCTACGTCCAATTTATGGTTGTCATAATCGTCCTGCCAGATCAACAATTGAGCGTCTAGTGGAAAAGTGTAGATTCCCTATTTTTTTTTTTTTAAAGAAAAAATGCAGTAATTCAAAAATTAATGCGGAGTGTTATATCATGATCTGTTTGGCCAATCGACCACCGCAAAATGTGAAATTATCTGCTCATTGAAGTGTTCACCAGGTAAATCCATTGATTAGAAGTGGCGGTGGAATCAATTTCAGGCATCAAATAGACGGTTATCAATGTCGGATTACTGTCGCCATTGACGGTTACGTTCTCCCCGGCATCAATTTTGGAGAAATATGGACTGATGATTCCACCGGCCCACAAACGACAGCAAACCTGGATGCAATGGTAGCGTTCAGTAGGCATATGTAATATTGGAAAAAGTACCTCTACTTGGATCACCGATCATATGGAACATTTCCTGTATAATGAAAATTAAAGTGACAAACCCGTCATTTATACGAAATAATATCAATTACATACACATCATCCATAGAACACAATAAAGCTTAACAAAATATAAAAATATATGCAACTCCAGTACAAATGTTATCTTAAACGATAACTATTAAGCGCATAGCGATCATAAATGCGTAGCTCAAAAAAAAAATATATGTTAAATAAAGCAACTGTCAAAAGCGTCAAGGAACTTCTGCTCTACTCAACTATACTATATATGATTGTGACGTTATCGCGCGCTCCACTAAACGTCATGCCACGCGCAACAGCATTAAGCGACCAAAAACAATGCAACACATAAAATACATATGCGTTTTTACCCTTGCTCTAATAGCTAAAGCTAGCGCTGTGTTGTGTTGTACGCACCCACTATATGCGCCCTACAACGCCTTGTATCTAGCGCGTTATATAGTACACTGTGCCTAGTGCACCATTTAACACCCTGTACCTAGCGCGCCCCACAATATCCAGCGCCCACTTAGCCCGCATGCCAACATCCGCGCGTCACTGTTAGCCATTCAAGCGTCAAACATGTCGCGAATGCACATAACAAATTCTAGCTTTTTTACTCACATACGAGTACATACATATAAACGAACGAAACGCATCCGACTGTCGCCGTGGACAGAATGACGTTGTCACGAAAATTGCAGAATTCGAAAGTTGTATTTACCAGTTTGTGCGCCACCGCACCGCAGCGCTCCACAAACCTTTTTACAAAACACATTGTGACGCGCGTACAAATATAATATATATATATATATATAGGAGTACAAAAACAGTAAAAACAAAAAAAAAAAGTTCAAAATGAAATAGACTAAAATAAAAAGAAATGATGGAAGAAAAGCCAACGGGAAAACAAAATGAGGAAAGAACTTTTCAAAAATTATTGAAATGTCACGTAGCAACTTCTCAAATTGCAAAAATCCTGACGCTGTCATTCAATTGTACAATGCAGCAGTGCAGGCGCACGCTGACAGCCACAACAGAGGCGACAGTGAAGGGAAAGTAACAGCACCAGCGCCGAGTTCACTGGTTAGAGAAGGCGGCAAATATGGTGGCGCGCAGCAAAACGTTGCAGGGTGGCAGTAAGACGGAACGTCAACTTTGCGCAAGAAAGTGAAGGCAAGCAAGTCGGCGCTTAGAAGAAGCCACGCGAAAGCTGCATTTAGGGCGAGTAAAGAAGGAGCGCGGTGTCGTTTGCTTGATTTGCCAGACGTAAGTAAACTGCATTGAACTCGCTTCGAGAGCGAAGCTGACGCGCTGCCAAGCCACTAATCCCTACCAAGTAATAAACAGCACAGAAAATACTATAGATGATGATGATGATGATGATGATGAGATGATGTGCAGCTTTGTTGGTGAAAGACGCCAATGCGCATACAAAACATGCCGCTGACATAAGGAAATCGTTGCTTCAATCGGCGCGCAACTAAGGCGCTCAGCAAGGACGTTGTTTAATACTTTCAACATGCGAGTGACCGATTGGGCGACGTGACAGTCAAGTGCGCGGACGGCAGCGATGACAAGTGGCGCGTGAGACGACGCGGCGTGCGCGTTACCAAGAGCGGTATGAGTAGGCGGTAAACAAGGTTAGATTGAGGCGCAAGCAAGTCATCAAAGCAAACGACATGGCCAACGCTTCAATACTGCCAACAGCAAACGATGAACCATTTCCGCGTGCGCCAAAGCAACAACAAATGCACAACGAGTGCGATTGCCTGCAATCTGCCGCACGCTCACACTATGCCGTTCACTCACTGTCCTACGCGCGCGTCGTTGTGTGCAACTGTATATGCGCGCGGCTGTATGTATGTGCAACTGTGCCTGTGTCCGTCCACTTTTGCCCTCGTCAATCGTCAAATGTCGCTGTCGCTGCTGTCAGTTGCAAGCAGCGCGACAGTAATAGTGGCAAGTAGAACGTTGGCGACGAAGATATTAAACCCGCGCATGCCGCGCGCAAACAGCCGCCCAAGAAAAATACATATTTATTTATATTTATATGTATATACAGGCTAAGAAACTTAAACGCCTTCACTGCTTGTTACACCCACTGTTGCAGCGCGCCCGTCGATGGACACTCGCAATCACACAAACGTACGTTCACACTGAGCCCTGGCCCTCAATCGTCTTGGAAATCAGTAAGAAAAGTTTTCATGACTTTTCTTTTATTGCACATTTCACAAAACGATTGATGGCTTCCAGGACACACAATATTCACAAGTTTTCTTGCATGCCAAAGAGCATCGTTGTCGTCGTCGTAAGACCAGTCAGCTTGCAGCGCATATTTTGTGGGTTGCGGGCAGTGTAGAGCGCACTCATACCAGCGCGTCAACTTGATGGCGCAAGGATTATTCTGATGGACGCGTTTATTCATTTCATTGGATGTTTCGTCCCAACACACACATCAAATGCAATAGCAGCGTTGGAGGGGGCGATGAAGGCAGCAGTGGCTCTTTGACACCTTCCTTATGCGCTCACTCCACCACCACTACTAAACACATACTACATATAAACGAACACCCAACTAATGTCCTTCACATCGAGACACATTACGGCCATCAGTAGGTGGTAGATAACTCTCAATCCACACCAAAACTCAGGCTGCGTCCGTTCGGTCCTTGCAAAAGTTATATATGTTGTGTGTTCAAGCAGATTATAGACAGCACAGCATTTGTTGTGTTGAGTTTTGGTTGCTTTTGTAGTTATCGTATACTCGAAGCTGTGTGTTGTTATTTCTTACTTAATGCGACCTAACTCATACTGCTCATCCAACTACTGTGGGCTAACGATCAGCTAGTTGTTTAGCTGCCGTCTTGTCCTCTACTGTTGAACTGGAAAATGAAGAGATGAAAGTCGCTGTGGAGTCATCGAAACTGACTGTTGTTTGAACAAAGAAATGACGAAGATGTCGAAGTTTGAAAATATTTGCTGCATATGTAAGAGCATTAGTGAAGAATGGCAATAGAACACGCCTGCGGATGGAAATTTACTCATTTGAAATAAGGTTCTGATAAGTTTCCAGAAGTAGCTGAAGCTTTATTCTCTTAAAGGGCGCTCTTTTTTCAACAAGCGAGATCTGCCATTTCTCGAGACCACTTTATAAACTGAGTCAGATTATTTAGGGCAGCCAAAAGGAAGCATTAGGTTAGGTTAGCTCCTATGTGGAGTTCACCTGCCAAGTTCAGGAGGAGTAGTCAACGTTTATGAAGCCTGCGCTTGGCGTGGATTTATGGACTCTACAGCCACACTGTCGATACCTCTTCCAGTGTATCATTCTATAGGGATCACAGATGCTTACAGAGCCTTACCAATGCGGAGCAAGTGCACAAGACATGCTTCAATATCGATATTTTGACGAATGACCACAGAAGTTGTAAATAATCTGATATAGAAGTAGTAAATGGTCTTTTATTCTGTAGCAAATCTTATGGAATCACATAACTCAGACAGCGATAATATGTTCCATTTTCTGGATAACCTAAGTTTTTAAATTTTTCATATCGATTTTCAAACAGCTATAAAGTTAAAGTTTATATTTTGCTGTCAGAAACTCAATTTGGTCTATAATTTTGAACAGTAAAAAAGCTGAAGGCCTACCCTTGAGAAAATCTCATCTTTGGATTTGAAAAGTAAACTTTGGAATCAGGAAGATCACATAACCACCGAACCAAATAACCACCGAATCAGTAAATAACCCTATATTCCATAAGATCTTACGGACGATTTTTGATATTTCTTAAGCTGTTGTAAGAATCCTTTTTATTTTCTGGATTCCTTAACATACTCAGTTCTTCATTACGGGTTTCAGACAGCTACAAAGTTCGAGTTTATGTTTTAGCTGTGTGAAACGATCCAACTGTACATTCGGCGAGAAATTTTATCGTTTCAATAATGACCGCGAACTAGGTTTTATCTCTTATTCGTTCAGAACATCATCGATTCCGGGACTTGTGATTTAGATTCAAAAGTTATTTAAGCTTTGACTGTTTGGTGTGGGTAATAGAGCCTTTGCGTTTATTTAAAGATTGTCTAAGTTGAACAAACTCTAGGACCTGATGGGCAGTCAGAAGCTATTTAAACTATTTAACATACCCAATTCCTGGAGAGTAGACTCTATCACTATAAGGGATTCAGAATTGGAAATTAAACATTTTTCTGCACTCCAATTTCCCGCCTAGAATATGGTTATGATAAAAAACATGCGGAAACAATGACAATTGTTAAAATAATTTCCAAGGCAAACAAGGGCGTAAAGTTTGGTGGGATAAAATGAGGTTGGTCCAAAAGTGAGTTCAAGCTATTTCCCAGAAATATGAATATAACATCCAATGTAACCAAAATTAATCCTTGCGGTTTGTCTTTTAGCGACCAAATTAAGATTTTTTTTTTTCAAATTTCCTAAGAAAAATACTCAAGAATAAAGACGAATGCGGATAATTCGTTATAGAGCCCTAGTAACTAACTAAAAATCTAGATAATATTCAATTTTTCCACAATAGTTCATGCTTCGTAGATGTCTTTTATTCAAGGAAATTCTGAAATTAATATTTCCGTTTGATAATTCTTTGGATGTAACTAGATTTATTTGGGTTATTGACTCTGAATCAGTGCCTTCTTCTTCTTCTTGATTGGCGTAGTCACCGCTTACGCGATTATAGCCGAGTTAACAACAGCGCGCCAGTCGTTTCTTCTTTTCGCTACGTGGCGCCA